>NC_088698.1:28780039-29080167 GCF_028017835.1 Emys orbicularis
ATATGGCTGCTATGAGGGACAGCTCCAGGGTGACCCGTCTGTTCTAGGGTGAACCATATAAATGGTGTCCTGCTTTGAGCTGATGCACTGGAAGGTAGATTGTCACGCTACAAAGCTTCACTGCCTGCCACAGGCCTGTCACATGCTCGGTATTTGCCATTTGGTTTGTGCTGTTCAGTCTTCAAGCTTGGTTCTCTTAGTGTCCTCGTCAGTATCTCTTGGCCTCTTGCGCTCCGTTAGTTAGTTGGTGGGCTCTTCCTCTCCTCCCTATTTTTAAAACCCATTTAATTTGCGGCCTAGCCTTTTTCGGCGGGTACCAATGTAAGATGATGCCCAGCATGGGTGGCTGGCAGTGGGGAGAAGACCATGGACCTCTGGATCTGAAAGCATGAGCCTCTATTGCATGAGCTAAAAGACCCAGCCCTGTTAGCTCAAAGCCAGCAGTGGGCTCAAACCTCTAAGCTGTCCAGCCACTTGGGGAGAGAGCCACCCTGAGTAAGCGTGGGATACAACCGTGCCTGTGTAACAATCTAACATCCAGCACATCCATGGAGACAGCCACCAGGCCTTCCTTGCCGGGCCAGATACTGCTATGTTACCCAGTCCAGTCCAGTAGCTCCATTACCACCACTGGATTTAGCCCAGCATGAATGAGAGAGCAGAATTTGGCACGCTGACTTTTATCAATGGGCCTAAATCCTTCCTCTCTCGGTCAAGCGCAAGTAAATGGACTTGGTGCAGGGGAATTCTGAAGGAGTGCAGCATCTTACCACCCACCCTCCCTTCCCTGGGTTCCAGACCCCACCTGAGCAAGCCTGCCGCAGCTGAAGGTTTCCTGCCATTGCCCCCCCGCCTTCCTAATAATAACGCTCTTGCCTGTGGTGGAACGCTGTGCAGCATGCAGGGGGCGGACCCCAGTGCCATGGGGTCGCTGCCCCTTGCCCCAGATCCCACAGCCTTTTGGGCTGTATGTGCTCACAGAGACGTCTATGTAACCTGTGACCGACTCAGTCGTAGGGGTGTCCTTTCATGACATTTTGATAGTTTTTTTTTTTTATTCTGGTGGCGCCCATCTCCTCTCCAGATCACGAAAGGGTCTGTCTCTTGAGCCGTCCCACTGAAAGAGGCCAGTGAAAGGTGCTGCGCAGTTCGCCTTGCCTTTCTGTATTTAGAAAACACCAACCTCTCATGGAAGTTTCTGCTCCAACGTCCTCCCTGGCCTGTGAGCACGTGGCCCATTTGAATTGCTGCTTGGGAGGTTGGCACAAGCTCAAGTCCTGCGATTGCTGGAGAGGGGGGAGGTGTGTATGCCGTATTATCCCCCAGAGATTCGTTCATACTTGCATTTGCTCCCTGGCCCAGTCAGAGGGTCAGGAGAGAGACAGAAAGCATTCGCTTGACTAATTTTCTAGCCAGCAGCTACTGTACTGCAGTGTTTCTACTAGGGGAGAGACTGAAACTGCCTACAGGGGATCTCTTTCAGCTGGCACTATTGGCTTGGAGAAACCTGTTCAACAGGGGAAAGTCTCTTCCCCACACTGGCTAAGCTCTGCCTTAGCTCCATCTGCAGCCTCTTGTGTTCTCCGCCTTATTCAGCGCCTAGATGGAAACGGTATCTGACCCCAAGTTCTCGCCTCATTGTATCCATGTGCTGTTGTGATCCCAATCCACGCTCCTTTGTTAATCATGATAAACGCCCCATTGTGGCTTCATTTATTTATTTATTTAAATGAGGCTAGCAGTTTAATAAGCCACTTGATATTGTTGCTCTATGGACTATTGTAGGAAATGTACACAGTGTTGCGTTCTACTGAAAAACGTGTAGAATTCATAGGGGTCTTTTTAGGGCCACAAGGGGGCATTAAATCATCTAGCCCAGGGGTTCTCAAACTGGGGGGCGGGACCCCTCAGGGCGTCGCGAGGTTATTACATGGGATCGCGAGCTGTCAGCCTCCACCCCAAACCCCGCTTTGCCACCAGCATTTATAATGGTGTTAAATATATTAAAAAAAGTGTTTTAAATTTACAAGGGGGGGAAGGGGTCACACTCAGAGGCTTGCTATGTGAAAGGGGTCACCAGTACAAAAGTTTTGAGAACCACTGATCTAGCCGGACCTAAATAACACTGACTTTCCTCCAGTTACTCCTGTGTCGAGTCCAGTAACTTGCATTTGGCTGAAACATCTCTGCCAGAAAGGCCTCCAGTCTCCATGTGAAGACCAAGAGATGGAGAATCTGCCACTTTCCTTGGTAGTTAGTTCCTGTGGTTAATCACCCTCACTCTTAAACGTGTGCCTTATTCTGGTTTGACTATGTCTGGCTTTGACACTTCCAGCCATGCTACATATGTTACAGCCGGCCTTTTTTATGCATGTGAGAAGTATATTGCAAACTCAATCTAACTGCAGAGTTGCAGCCAGTACCTCGCAAGTTAAGTAGCTACCATGCCTCTGTATACCACTGCTCTCTGCTGGTTGGAAGGAGACGTGTTTGTGTCATAAGCCCTATACTGGGGCAGTTCTTCTCTTATGCTAGAGAGCGGTGGTTTTGGAGCAGGAAGGCTAATGGGCACACCTGTTGGGAAATTCCCAGAGGACGTGGTGTGGAATTTGAAAGAGGAGAGCACCTGGGGGAGAAATGGAAATAAAACATCTCTTCTAATGCCCCATCCTTGCCCCGAACTTCAAGACCATCTTACATTTGAGGATGCACAGAGAGCTGGATACTGTAGCCCTTCTAGACCTACCTACCTAGCAGAGCAGTGTGAGAAGATCCCCCATTTCCTTTCAGCATCCATGTTTGTACCATGCATCGGAGAAGATACCAGAGAAGAGCAAAATAATAATTGTTATATATCAACCTGCTCTGTCAATGACAGTTTCCCAGAGGGAAATCCTATAATCCTACGTGTCTAACATCCTGTGTTTGTTTTAAGGACAGCAGGTGATTGTATTCTATCCAGGCTTAGACAGCCGCTTGTTTTTTCCATCTAGGGGTGGGAGTCGGGCAAGCCAGCGCCAGCATTATTAACTGTTTCAGAGAATGTTAAAAACCCCTCTAGTTGTTTACTATAAGTAAGTTGCCCTCAGGGGAAAGTCGATTCATAAAAAGGCAGAGCAGTTCCATCTCCCAGAAATGGAAAAACAACACGTGGATGTTGAAAGCAAACGAGCGTTTGAAAACCGACCCCACGGATACTGTAGCCTGGCTGCTTCTGACTCAGCTGAGATCTAGTCCCTGTTAACCTGACTGTAAAAGTGAATTCAAAGTAAACTGTAAAAATATAATTAGAACTCTGCCCTAAATATGGCTGGAAAGAAGTTTGGGGTGTGGGAGGAGAAGGGATCCCGAGGTGCTGAATTTGGTGAAGTTAAGCATGCGAAATCCAAAGTTTCTCCTATGGAAGATTCAAAAACAGTTGAAGACCTGCTGAAGCAATGCAGGGGAAACCATCTGTCAGACTGGCTTTTCTGAAAAGCACAGAGATGCTGGTGGTGCAGAAGTCCTCGTGAGGGTGGTTAGTTTTTGTTTTGTTTCCTGTTGCTGACATGTAATTTGAGGATAAAAGGCCTGGTTGTATAAGAAGCCCTGAAATGTTTGTTCGTTCGCAAGCTAGTTCAGAGTCGGCGAGAGAGCAGCAGCAGTTCTGAGAGCAGCAACGTGCTCAATTCAAAGCCAAACGTTATCCAGTATTGCTTGTTTCTCCGCCTCCTCCCCAACTTTCTGTGGAATGCATGGGCAGGTGGAGGTGGGGAGATCAGAAGCAAATGGATCAGAGGCAAACTTCACAAGCATACCTTCAAATGTATGGTAAAATACCCAGCTAGAGAGTGATGGTGGATATTCCACTTGGGAAAGTTCACTTCTTGAAATCACGGAGGAATAGAGCTAAATCTCCAAGCAAAGACACCTCTGGGTCTGTGGTTTCAGAGTGGTAGCCGTGTCAGTCTGTTTCAGCAAAAACAACGAGGAGTCCTTGTGGCACCTTAGAGCCTAACAAATGTATTTGGGCATAAGCTTTCGTGGGCTAAAACCCACTTCATCAGATGCATGGAGTCAGGGCCGGCTCCAGCTTTTTTGCCGCCCCAAGCGGTGAAGGAAAAAAAACCCAAGAAAAACCCGATTGAGCTGCCGCTGAAGTGCTGCCAAAGAGTGAAGCGGAGCGATTGGCCTGCCGCCGAAGACTGAAGCGATTGACTTACCGCCGCAGACCCGAGCGTGCCGCCCCTTTCTATTGGCCGCCCCAGGCACCTTCTTCCTTTGCTGGTGCCTGGAGCCGGCCCTGCATGGAGTGGAACATACACTAGGGAGATATAAATACACAGCCCATGAAAAGATGGGAGTTGCCTTACCGAGTTGGGGGTCAGTGCTAACGAGCCAATTCAATTAAGGTGGAAGTGGCCTATTCTCAACAGTTGACAAGAAGGAATGGAAATCACTTGTGTAGTGCTAATGAGGCCAATGTAATCAAGGTGGCCCATTTCAAACAGTTGACCAGAAGGTTTGAGTATCAGCAGAGGGAAAATTAGTTTTTGTAGTGACCCATCCACTCCCAGTCCTTATTCAGGCCTAATTTGATGGTGTCCAGTTTGCAAATTAATTCCAGTTCTGCAGTTTCTTGTTGGAGTCTGTGTCTGTCTCTGTCTCTCTCGCTCTTTCTTTTTTGTGTGTGTGTTGCAGGAAATTTTCCAGTTGCAAAAGCTCTGTATTTTGTTTTAGTCTCCTGATCTCCGAGCTCCTTGTGACTCCAACCCCTCACCTTCGAAGAGCATATTGAATTCCTCTCTTTAACATTTGTGATCTCTGCCTTTGTTTACAGTAGAGATTTGTAGGTCTTGGCGTTGCCTGTTTGAAATGGCTAGCAGATTTCAGCCAGGCTGTACCAATGTCCTCTATAGACAGGCTGTTTTTGTGCAGTTTGGCCCAGCATATTGCTGTGTTTTGGAGGAAACTGCTCTCTTCATAAGCTGGGCTTGACTTTTCACCTTAACTCTTCATGTTGCTGATGTTCAGCCTTCACAAGTTCTGCAGGGAATGTATCCGCTATCTTGTTTTCCTTTGTTTTTTTCCCCCTTTCTCTATTCATGGCCAACCTCCGTTTGGTTTCAGCATGTGTGTAACTAGCTAGCATCCTGGTGGATTTGGATCAAAGGTGGCTTGATGAAATGTGTGAGATTTTTACCTGCTGTGCACGAATACCTCCAGAGTGTGACTCGTGTGTGTACAGAAATGAACGTCCCTGCACATGAAACTAGTTGCAGGCATATAAAAATGCTGAAAGCCGAACAAAGGCATCATTGCATTGCACTGATATTCGATGTACTTAAACACTGGATGCACCAAGTTCATGATCATTCAGTATAGGGTGATCAGATGTCCCGATTTTATAGGGACAGTTCCGATTTTTGGGTCTTTTTCTTATATAGGCTCCTGTTACCCCCCACCCCCTGTCCTGATTTTTCACATTTGCTGTCTGGTCACCCTAATTCAGTATCTCAAGCTGAGAAAATGGTAGAATCACATTTTGCCATGAGAGGTATGTGCATATATAAAGAAAATTGCTTCTAAACTTTTGATCCTAATTTTAATTTAATAAAAAAATTAGATCACACGTTTCATTTTTTTGACCTTCATGTTAACTTTAGTTTTAATATTCAAACCTTTAATATACATGAGTTCCCAGTAGAAATAGTAGTGGCTTAATTCTGGAGTCAGCTGGGTGACCTTTTTTTGTGTATTGCATTGACTTTTTCCCTTTTCTTAGAAATCTTTGCAAAATCCCTATACAAGGTCATTCCGATCAAATCTGTTGTGACAGGAGTGTTGTGTTTTTTAAGACTGATCATAGAATTTCAGTGTTCAACCCCGTGCAGTTGTGAGGCGAGGCATAAAACCATTTATCCTTTGTGATTCAGGGTTGTTTTCCAGTTTATACTGCATGCTGCATTGAACGTACTGCTTGGTGCTGTTTCAAACCCATTAGGCTTGTCTTCGTTATTCATTTTTGTGGAGCTACAATAAATATTTAAATACAGAGAACTTTTGCATGCATACGCTGGTGCCAGTTCTTGTTTTGCAGAGGAGTCAGCACTTAATAAAAGTTCTTTCTATATTCCCCTTGTTGATTACAGCTTGTCCTGAATAAAAAAGCAAGAGAAAATGCCTATGCCATCATGCTGCAGGGTTGCAGGCATGGTGCTGCTCTCGTGTACTGCAGTGAGAGGCACAGTATATGCAGAGTGTGAGTGTGAGTGTGAGTGTGTGTGTGTGTGCGCAATTGCTGCTTCTGCAATAGATGTCGAGCTGAACACAAAGCTGCTGCTGAAATGCTCATGGTCTATCGAGACATTTATTTCGTACTCATCACTGCGGTGTAGGGTAGGGACTGCTACTATAGCATCTTTGCTCTTGCCAGGGCAGTGAGACACTAGGGCTGATATAGTCAATGGTTAGGCTGCTGGTGTGCTGAGGTCTGTCATGCTGACCAATATTGTCTCATTGTTTCCTTGTACTCCCCTGTCTGACCGTATCCGCCTGTTCTTTCTTGTCTTACACTTCGACTGTAAACTCTTTGGGGGCAGGGACGGTCTTTTTTTGCCCTGTGTTTGTGCAGCACCTACCGTAACAGGCTTCTGGTCTGTGACAAGGGCTCCTACGCACTACGGTGATGTTACTAATAACAGTAGTCAGCGGGAGGGGCGGGTGCCCACGACCGCATGAATCAAGCCATTGAATTAGGTACCTAAATAGATACAGGTGCCTCATGTTAGGCACTCAAACGTTAACCGAAGCCTCTTCTGTAGCCTCTTCAGAACGGTTGCATGGACTGGCCAACAGGTGGTGCAGGAATAATGCTGTCCTATACTCCCTCCTCTGAAGAAAGGCCACGTCACCTCTGTTGTGGATTCCCCAAGTCTCTTGCAAGGTCTTCTTCATGGCTCTGTAGGATGGTACAGTGTCACCTATAGTGGCTTAGACACTGGTCTAGAAGTGACGACATACATGGATGAACTCTCGGAGGCTCAGCAAGAACCATCACAATCTCTGAGGTAGTGCTTGTAGAGTATCCCTAACTGGCGAAGGAGTTTGGTTTTGTCTTCCGAACAGCACAATGTAGATTTATAGAGCCAGACAAATAATAAGCTTACTTTGCCTGGGGCAAATGTTAGGAACACAGGAAATATTATACCAGTCCAAGAGGCCCATATCTTGCTTCCATCAGTGACCAATTCCTGATTTGTTAAGAGGATGGATACTGCTCCTCCCACCATAAGGACTGTCCATGGCGGGAAATAATGCTCCCTGTGCCTCTGATAGAATGCACTGTAGCCTGTGATTTGATTACTCTTATCTTGGCCTGTTCAACTGCAGATTTTAATAGTCATAAAATGTATGCACTGCTTTTTAAAATTAGCCCATTAGATACCACAGTGATGGGCACTTTGGAAATGTGCATAATGGTAATTAAAATCCAGCCACTGTGTTAGAGACACTTAGTAGAAAGTGATTAATTGGATGGTTAATTTATACATGCAGCAAAAATTAGAAAGATAAACAAATGACATCTACAGGAGAGGGGAGGAAAAGCCGCGAGGAAGCCTCGACGCTGATTCATAGCAATGACTGAGCCGCGGAATGCCATTAGTTGAGTAAGACTGATACGGTTACATAGACTTCTTGCAAACTGAAATGTTTTTCAATTGAATTGTATTAGCTGAATGAGATTGACCTAAAATGTAAGACCAGCTGAAAAGTGTTGCGAACGGAAGATGTTTTGTTTCAATATAAATCTCTCTAGTGGTTAGCAGCAGTGAAAACGGAGTCTACATTGAATCCATCTTACTGCAAAGATGGATTATGTATTTGGTTTCATTGGAAGAAATCAGAGTTTATTCCAGTCAGGAGTACCTGGACCTTTTGATCCCAGTAATTAAGCTTGAATCAATAACTTACCATTGTGTGTAGTTTATATTCAGCTTGCCCTCATGCTGTATGTATGAGCTGAATATCCCCGGTCTCTCTCTTGCTGTCCTTCGTTATCAGTCTCTGGTTTCCAAAATGGAGTCTGGCCACAGCTTAGTGGAGGATAATTTAGGTGGCCTGTGTAATGCACCTTCCTTCACTCTTCTAGACGGGGCTGGCTCTGCACTGATCCACCTTCAGCAGACAGGCTAACCACACCTTTCTGTTAACATTTCATTCTGGTTTATCCGTGGTACTTGTATGGACTTGTTATCATGGTATCCGAGCGCCTTCTCACAACACTCGTGTGAGGTGGGGCACTGCTCACTCCCATCTTAGGGATGAAGAACGGAGGCACAGAGAGGCTAGATGACTTGGCCATGGTCACACAGGAAGTCTGTGACAGAACAGGGACCCTAATCATTGGATCATCCTTCCTCTCAGGATTCTATTAGCACTAAATATAGAGATGAGAACCAATTCGCATACCAGGGCCCAATGTGAGTGTTGATAACCCAAGTTATTTAACTGGGGCAAACTAAACCAATGAAAGCCAGATTTGTACCGGTGTACAAGTGTCCACACACAGACGTACCCATTGAATTAAATTAGTGCATTAGTGAAACTGGAGCAAATCCTGTATGTAGATAGCCCTAAAGTAACAGACCTCTTAATGGAGGAGGACATAGGCTGATGAGAACCAGACCTTTTTGTTCCAGTGTCGAGTACAATCTATTGCAATTTAATGAAAGCATGCCTTTCTTACAAAGTAGAGCAGTTAAAATCAGAAGGTGGGTAAGTAGGAGGAAGCAGTAGATCAGGAGAAGCGTGAAGGACTGGTAAGTGATGGCGTGGGGAACTTGTGACAGCTCCCTAGCTGTCGGCAGCATGGCAGAGGTGGGGTCTGAACTGCATCTTAAGGAGGGAAAGCAGAGCGAGGAGGAAGGCAGGCTGTTTCAGGTGCAGTGACAATGAAGAATCAACCTCAGACAGAGGGAAGGCAAAGCTGTGGGACTGAGAAAGTTTAAAGAGAGGGGGACCAAAGAGATGCATAGGGGTGCGCCATTGCCTGAGGGTCCTTGAGTCATTGTGGAGCAGATACGGATATGAATTTTCTGAGTGTCCTGGAAATTCAGATGCTCGTATTAGGGACTATCCCGTGGCTCTGTGAATTGTTTTCCCCCAAATAAAAGGGGGACAGAATGGAATGGAATCTGATTTTCTAGAGCACTTTTCTGTCTTAAAGTACCCCCAGGAACTTAAAGAAACTAGGATTTAGGTGCTAATGATTTAGTTGGGATTAGGTCCTGCTTTGAGCAGGGGGTTGGACTAGATGACCTCCTGAGGTCCCTTCCAACCCCGTTATTCTATGATTCTATGAATAGCGCAATTGCTGCATGGCAAAATCGTCCGTCATTGTGCACTCAGCCACAGTTCACAACTGCACAGTTCTGAACATTAGAACCTTCTGATGATTCCCAGGGGATCTTTAACTTCTAGCCTGGCTGATCCTCAGAGATGGGCCTCAATTTAACATCCTCGCTTGGAAGACAGGTGTGTGTGTGTGTGTGTGTGTGTGTGTGTGTGTGTGTGTGTGTAATCGTGAAAAGAAAATCTTTACCGCTTTGGGGTACAAACTCCTGGCTGCAGCATTACATTCTAAGACAAGAGCAGCATTTATGATTTTAGCATCAATACTGTAATAAGGTAAATGTTTGTTTTTAAAGTAGTCATATAATCCCAGTGCAAGTACACAAATTGTTATATTTTTGCACTCTATTTCTTTGTGACGATGCTGCCCATGATAAGCGGTGGTTTTGCAAAACATTTGGAGCCAAATTCAAAATTGCTTGAGGTTAAAGGATTTTTTGTTTTGTTTTTGCAATTTGTTTCAATTTTCCATGAAAGAGCTTTGTTTGGACATGCAGATTTGCTCAATGGAAATGGACCCATTTTCTAGCATAGCTGGCTTGGCATTGAAAAAATGTAAACATTTTTACTTGCAGATGTTTTTGCTATGAAAATAGCCATTTTGCCAAAAATATTGCACAAAACAAAACCTCTACATACAATTACATAAAACATAAGGTGTGAATTTCAGAAGGCACTCCTGGGTTAGCAGCAGTAGCATGCAATCTATGGGGAAAGTAATAGGTTATGTCCCTAGATAAACCACTGGATTAAATAACGAAATTTATCTGCTGCTGGGGCTTCTAAACAAAGAGATACAGTACTTACCATAATCAGCAATATAACACTAGCACCATACATGCTAGACAATGATATTTCCAGATTTGTTGGTTTCATCCACTTGCCACACTTCCATAATATGCTTCAGTGCCCTGTGCAGATAGTTGACAGAGAAGCTGCCCATACCATAGGATAGAAATTGCAGTGGTTAGTTTAATTAAGGAGTGTGTTGAGAACAGCCAACTTTCTCTTTTTAGAAGCATTGGAATAATCTTCATTCTGATCTAAATATTAAGGGCCTAATCCAGTGCCCATTACAATCAATGGGACCCTTAGTGTTTGCAACTAAATGTATTCCCCATGAAATGTTAAACCTATAGCTGTAAGGTCAGGAGTGATTCCCCTGAATCACCAGGTCTGACAGCTGAGTTAACATCTAGAAAAGAATCCTGGATGAATGATCTCCAGTGTACTGAACACTGGCTCAAAGAAAGGGATAGACAGCAGCATGCTTTAGGAATGAAGGCATGAGAGAGAATTATGCTAGAAAATAACTTTCTCCTGTACTTTTAATGTTTAAACTATCAACCCACCTAACTCAGACCAGAGACTGTTAATCTTTAACCCATTTTATTCCTTTTAGAAAGTATATTGTCAGGTTAAAAATCAGAATTACTTAAAAAAAAAAAGTGCCTTACTTGCATTATTGACAATGTTTTAGATTATGCAAACTGAAAGAATTAAAACCCTTGACTTGAGTTTTCACCCCGTATGTTGGTGGTTTGCTTTTTGACAATGCAAATAGACTGGTCTGTTTCAGTTTTGCCGATTTAGTCATTTTCTAGTAATTCACTTTCAGGGTCCCCTGCTCTAGCTGCTGTACTCCTACTATATGTATTGCAGAAATGTGCTCTATATTAGGGGGTTTTATATTTTAAAAATGTCCATTTCCCCTTCCCCCTTTAAAACTGGAAACTTTTCTATTAGTCTCAAGTACAGTATAGTAAAAATCTAGGGTGAAATCCTGAAGTGAATGGGAATTTTGCCATTGATTTCAATAGAGCCAGGATTTTACTCCTGTCTTTTGAGATACCTGAATTTGGGGTCAAACTTGGCCTGATAGTGTCCCTTTAATAAACACCCATAGAACAAGACTTCAGCATTTTGGACCTGAATCAAATCTAGAGAAGTCAGTGGAAAGACTCCCACTGACTTCAACCAGCTTTGGATCAGGCACTGTACGAACTGAAATAAAATGGCTTGGTTTTGGTACATACAATGTATTTTCTATCTCTCGCTGCACTGTCAAGGCGTATTCCTTTGTCGAGTGCTTACGTATTCTCTATGCAGTACATGGAAAATGTCTAGCAGGTATTCTTGGGTTCCACTCTGTGAACAGCCGATAGTTTAAGGATGAAATTCATGGATCTCAGTAAGGTCTCTTCAGAGTTTGCCACATGTAAATCAGGGATCATATAGTTTGTAAATGATCTGAAAGTGTGGTGAGTGTAACTGTCATAAACCTGAAACTGTCCTAAGACATGGGGGACGATGTCTTTTTTTTAATGGATGCTGTTTTAGCTGCTTTGTCAGATTTGGGTCATGCTGCAATGGGAGTGTATAAAGCCCCCTGCGGGCTTGATTTCCCCCCCCCCCCTGAAATTCTCTCAAGTAAGGATCTCTCTCTCTCTCTCTCCCCTCCCCCCTTTCCCCCTTTGATTGGAATAAATAATGCATTTTAGATTCTGCTATTTTTAGCTAGCTGGGTTGTAAGTTAACCAGTTGTACAGTTTACCACTCAAACCTTTTGTGCTGTTGCGTCTTTCCAGAGCTTGCAAACTGCTATTGCTGCTGTTGGTTTTTCAGAAGTTGCTAGTTGTGTCTCTTCACCCGCACAGTACGCAGATGGGTTTGCACAGTTGCCGTCTCTGGTGGGCTTTTTGCATTTTACTCAAAAGATTAACAATTGCAGCAAAGTAAAATATTTAATTTTTTTTCTTAGAAAAGTAAAGAAGGCATTAATACACTACATGCCATCCCCAAAAATACACTAAGGTCTTCATCCTGCATCCCTTTGACAGACAGAAACTTGAGCTGCTCAAAAAATGTTAGACAGAAGTTTTCCATAGAAAAATGCAGTTTTGTTTGGAATTGAAACATTTTATGGGGACATGTTGATTTTGATGAAATCTTTCGATAGGAAAAAGTCAAAATGCTTCATTTTGATAGTGTTCTTTCAAGTCATTTAGTTTCAACGTTTATATTTATTTCACTAATGTACACCATGTATAATATTTTAAATATGATATTAAAGCTGAAACAAAATGAATCAAAACACTATTCAAACAAAATGTTTTGAAGGCCCTGGATCCACATTTTTCAGAATTCTAGTTTGATGGGAAATTGAAGAATTGTGGCTTTTTGTTTCAAATTGGAATGATTTTTTCCCCCCTGAAATGTTGGAATTTCCCACCGAATGGAAATTCTGTTCCTGACCAAGCAGGCTGTGACCGTGACTAGCAGGCACAGATATGTAAGGAAATAGTATTGCCATTTTGAGGAACATAATTATTTATTTGTCTAGAACTTTACATATTCTAAGTGCTTGACAAAGGTGAATCTTCATGGCCTCCCTGACGGATAGGGACAGCAGTATTATCCTCACTTTCTTTGGGCTGGGGAAACTGAGGGAGAGAAATGATTTGTCCAAGATAGCACAGCAAGGCAATAGGATAGGAGTGCCAGGATAAGAACTTACAACCTCTTGAGTTGGTGACCTTTGCTCAGCGAGACTGTGCTTCCTCCCACACAATGTCTCCTGTGCCCATACATCTCACCCCTGCCTCTTGTTTCAGTGGAGATGGAGTGGGGTACGTTTGGAGTAGAGTGTTGCTATATACATTTCCCCCATCCCGCTCAGTTTGAGCACTGGGAGCATGCCGATACAATCTACGCAGCGTACACTGGTGTTTGTTAGCTGGGGAATAATTCAGAGCAATGTGATTATTTGATAAAATGGCCACAAATGGATGCTTTTTTTTCTTTAATTTTATTTGCCAAATACTTTATACTTCTTGGCCATAGCTGATTCCTCAGCAGTTTGTGAAAATTCAGCATTTCCAATGTGAGTTGTTTTGATTGGAAGTGTAAATCACATGGTGTATTTCTCATTCCCTGAATGGATTAACATAACTCTTAGACTCGGGGCCCACTGTGAATACTTTCAGTTCCCAGTCTGAAGCTTGCTTTCCAGGGATATTCTGCAATATTTACTGTCTGGGTGAACATTCCTGTTGAGAAACTCATTTTCTAAAATACATGTGTAAAGCAAATGCAAAAGAGGGGACAACACACTCGAGGGGAACTTGTTTGAAAACCTGAAAATATTTATTGGAGATACTGTCTAGCATTCACCTAGCTGTAATGTTTCTGTATCATGCTGTGTGTGTATTAAGAACATAAGTACGGCCATACTGTGTCAGACCAATGGTCCATCTAGCCCAGTAGCCTGTTTTCCTACAAAGGCCAATGCCAGATGCTTCAGTGGGAATGGCAGAACAGGGCAATGCTGAGTGATCCATCTCCTGTTGTCTAGTTCCAGCTTCTGGCAGAGGTTTAGAGCAACCCGGAGAATGCGGTTGTGTCTCTGACCACCTTGGCTAATTCTCATTGATGGACCTATCCTCTACGAACTTATCTAATTAGTTTTTGAACCCAGTTATACCTCTTGTCTTCACTACATTCCTTGACTACAAGTTCTACAGGTTAACTGTGCATTGTGTGAAGAAGTACTTTCTTTTGTTTTGTTTTAAATTGGCTGCCTATTAAGAGTATCTCAAGAGATTCCCATAATGTATTAGATTGGACACTAACAGCTGTAGATTTCTCAATATTTTCAGGTAAAATGATAGTTGAAAGTGACACATTTTCTTCAGGTTAATTACTTTTACGTTTCCTAATTATGTTTTACTTCATTCAACCTACAGGATCTTTTTATCTTCACTTAGACTGTATGAGTCAGACTAGACTTGGAAGGATTAGATTTTTATTCATCTTGCTCTCTCTCTCTCTCTCTCTCTCTCTCTCTCTCTCTCTCTCTCTCTCTCTCTCACACACACACACACTCACACACACACACACACACACACACACACACACACACACACACACACTATTTCCATCAATAATAATTGAAATGTACAGATAAACAAAGTAAGAAATGCTGCTTGAGAATTTATGCAAGTTTGATTTTAATGATAGTTACTTTGTATATTTTGACATGTGATGTTCACAACTTATTTTAACAGTTACAAAGTTTTAACTTTACAGATATCAATATCTACTGTCATTAAATATTTATTGTCTGACCCCCATAATTTCCCGCAACTCTGAACATTTAAACAAAAATAAAAAAAGTTTAAAACCCATAATTTTGTGCACCTATGAAAACGAGTCAATAAAAATAGGAAAAAATGCTTAAAAATAAACCGCAGTATTATCCATTAAAATTATAAAAAGAATAAAAATTGAGTTCTGCCCAGCCTAGTTATGATGCAACACTTGTCTCTGGGTTGGATGGTTACTGGGTCATCTGGGACTCGGTCTATTATGCAGTGCTGACAATGCAGAGCCTTTTGGGTGACTGTTACATTGAGGTCCCTTTTGACCAGCTTTGGGGTCTAATTCAGAGCCTGTGGAAGTGCGTGGGTGTCTTCCCATTGACCCCATTTGGGTCAGGTCCTTGGTGGCCGTCCAGGATGGTGAAAGTTACAGATCCTGGGATCCTTGGGAAAGAGTGAAAAATGGCCAACGTTCCATTTCCCTGTAACCTGATCCTGGTTTTGAATGGGGTGGAGGTGCTCATGCTTAGCACCTGTAAGGATCTGACTCTGTGGCTATGGCTACGCTACATCTTAAGTCGACATAAGTTATGTTGCTCAGGGATGTGAATGAGCCACCCCCCTGAGCGACATAAATTATGCTGACTTATCGCTGTCCACACTGGCGCTTATGTCAGCGGGAGAGCTTGTCCTGCTGACATAGTTGCCGCCACTCGTTGGGGATGGATTAATTAACTCATTGAGAGAACTTTCTCCTGTCGGCTTAGAGCAGCTACACAGAGAGTGTACGGCAGGGCAGCTGCGTCACAGCTTCCCTCTCCCTGGCACAAGAATGGGGGTCAGGGAAATATTTTCCTATTGTTTGGACAGCTTTATATCCCCTGAAATGGGTAGGACTCTCTCAAAGGTACAGCCAGAGGGCTATACGCTCCAACAAGACCACTGGATTGTGGTTGCCCAGAGAATGACATGGGAGGTAAGTGAGGTGTCTGCTCTCACCTCAAGGGAGCGAACTTGAGACAATAACCTTTGACAATACCCATTCTTCTTTCTTCTCCTCCCAAACTCCTTATGCTGCTTCTTTCCTTCTAGTCTCCTGCTTTTCCTTCCTAATTGACTCCTTGTTGGGTTAGTCTGAGGGAGGCTCTGCTACTGAGGGAAAACCTGATCAAAGAGGGAAGGTCATACATATCTTTGCCCAATCTAAAGGAAGCGTCTTTGTCATGTTAGTGGCTGGTAGGGC
Source organism: Emys orbicularis (assembly GCF_028017835.1). NCBI lineage: Eukaryota > Metazoa > Chordata > Testudines > Emydidae > Emys > Emys orbicularis. Next base: position 28,795,775 of record NC_088698.1, read on the forward strand.
ATTACCAATGGAAATATAGCTGTTAACTAGCAGTGTTTCTCAACCTTTTCCTTAACTGTGTCAGGGCGATCTCTTGGACCGGCACTGGTCCTTGGATTGTTAGTTGAGAAACAATGAACTAAAGGGCTAAAATAAGTATCTCTGGTGTCCAGCAGAACCGGGCACGCCAACACCACTCTCCTATCTCTTGCACTGTCTGTCTTTGTGCTACCGTGTCCTGTTCTGTGTGCAGGCGTCTCATGAACCGCTTGGAGGACATGCGCAAGAATGTGGCCGGCGATGGGGTCAATCGCTGCATCCTGTGCGGAGAACAGCTGGGATCAGCTTGTGTCGTGTGTGAGGACTGCAAAAAGGTGAGACCTCACCTAGGCTGAGCTTGAGAACAGCAGATAATACTGATGATACAACCTTCAGCTTGTGTGTTCGGGGACTCCTGGGTTCTACCCTGGCTCTGACATCGACTCCCTTGAGCAAATCACATAGGTTGAGATTTTTGAAAGCCGAGTCGGGGATTTAGATACGCCACTCCCATTAGTTTTAATGGAAGATGTGTGTCTAAATGAGATCTGGCGGAATAATTTTTTTTTCTTTTTCTTTTTTTGTTCACTTGAAGTGCCGCAAAAATGAAAATAAATTTGTTTTGGGTAGAGCAAAGTGTTGGGTTTTTTATTTAGGTTTTGAGGTTTTTTTTCAGGTTTTTAATTTAAAAAAAAATATAATTGAAGTAAGTTTCAGAACAAAAAGTCTTTTTGAATCAAGACATTTTTCTTTTTTTTTTTTTTGGAAAAAGAAAAAAATGTGACACTCATCACTAATTTGCAAAATGTTTTGGTTGGCCCAAATCTGCATTTTTGTGTGTGCGTGGGGGGAAAAAAGTTTAGTTCAGAAAATATTTCCCAGCTTTAGTCTGAATCTGTTGGTCAGCTTTGCAAATCTCAGCCTTAAACTTTATGCCCCAGTGAAATGAACCCACCTCCGCATGGCTTTGTGGGGGTTCATGAGAAATCATTTTTTAAACCATTTTGAATGTGAGAAGTGCCATATTAAATGTCAAGTGTAATTATTATCACTAAATCTGAAATGATGTCCCCCAGTTGCACGTTGACATAGCAGAACATATGCTATGCAAAATGTCCTCCTGTTTTGGACTCGCTCTAACGCCCATCACAGCCCGGTGAGCATTGCTGGCAAAGACCCAGTCTTAACTTTTTGAATTTCCTTGATCATTTATTTTTGTACCTTTGAAATCAGACCCACACACACCTCTTAGGGTGAATGACTGAGTCTTTAACTACAGCAGGAGTCAGTTATTGTTCTGCACAAGGCCTTTCTGGCAATGCTCTGTTGCAGCGATTTAGTGTCACGTTGTGCCATAAACGTGTGCTTTGTTTTGTTGGTAGAATGTCTGCACAGAGTGTGGCGTCGAGGCAACCAACAGCCGCCCTCATTCCATCTGGTTGTGCAAGATCTGCAGCGAGCAGAGAGAGGTGAGTGCAGTGCTCCTGGCTGGTTTTACTTCCTCTCTGCTGCTTCAGTGATGCTTTATTAAACCCTGTGTCTGGGATGTCCTGCCGCTTAGTGGTTCCAGAATCGGTAGCCGTTTGAAGTCAGAGCTTTAACGATAGTTGTCCTAAGCATTTCTTGATATTAAGCATCCTGCCACGTGGAGCATTATATAAGGGGCTGGCTGCATGCTCGTACAATATTAATTCTGAGTAGGCTTGTCCCAAGAATCCCGGAAGGAACTGTGTTAATTAGATATAGGGCCAGCTTCTTTCCCATGACATTCAATCATTTCAATCTCCCTCTCTTCCCTCCCCCCCATTCTCTACCCTCACTCCATGGACGAACTCCCACTGACAGATGAACAGCTCCTAGTTAGCCGGACCCTCTCGGTATAGATGGGCAAATTTTTTTTTTAATGAAAAGCAGATTGAACAAGATGTGTTTTTCCCCCTAAGAAAATTAACCACTTTTGCATGTAACGATCGTCTGTTCTGGAGAAGGTTTCATGGTCATCAGCCCCGTCAATTGGCTTGCCCTGTGCTTTTGTACTATGGCTCACAAATTGAGAGAATAGGTTACTTGGAGACTTTCCCTTTCTGACAGGTTGCTTTCAAGCGCTGTGGGTATATATGTTCTGTAACATGGTGTCTGTTCAAAGGGAGGTGAAGTTTGGAGCCTTGGTACTCGATGTGTCTGAGTCTGGGAATACAAGGACCCAATTCATGGCCCCTGGTCAGGTCATTTGCCCCAGTGCCAAGTGTGTGTAAGGTGCTACCATTTTGGACTGGCAAGGTTCTGCACTCACTTTGCACTGCCACAATTCACCATGGCCCTGCCTATTGTGCAATCACCCAGCATGCTTGTGAGTTGGAGAGTGAGTCAAAAAACTGCTGTGTGCGAGAAGCTAGAATCATCTGTTCAAGCAGGCTGGAGAGTTAATTCAAGGCTGGCTATCCAGAGGCTCCACCCACCATCGCTTTGGGTACCATGCTCATCATTTCAATAAACAAGGTGATAAGCATCAAACGAGCTCTCGAAGGCTGATCTGCCCAGCCAGAATGTAACTATGGGGCAGCTGCTGAGAGCTGATTTGACCCTTAAATGTGGGTCACATCCCACCTTGTTTAATAAATGGATGCTCTTGTGGACGAAGCACTGGGAGAGCGAGAACCTCCCTCTGAACCTCCCTTGTGCTCTGCCTCTTTCCCAGGTGTGGAAGCGTTCGGGGGCGTGGTTCTTCAAGGGCTTGCCGAAGCAAGTGCTGCCTCAGCCAATGCCCGTCAGCAAGACCAAGCCGCCGCAAGCCCCCAGCGAACCTGCCTCCTCGGAGCCACCTGCTCAGGACCCGAAACTTCACTCCCGCACGCTGAGCCGAGGTAGGGGGTGGATTTCTGTTCTTCTGTCTCCTCTCCAGTCTCTCTAACGCAGCCTGAGGGAGTGGTGGGGTGGCTCATGGCAATAGAGCGCAGTGTCTGGTAGTGATAGTTCGGAAGATCCATCCCTACGTGAACACACGTTGACAGTAAAATACCCAGTTGTTTTATTGCTAGTGTATGTTTCCTGATCAGCCTGTAGTTTGTCCTTTTTATTTTTTTCCTGGGGGTAGCTGGGTGGCTCCATTCCCTACTCCTCAAGACTCAGCCCTTGTGCCCCTTCTATCTCCAAGGCCCTGGGCAGCTTTTTAAAGGTTCTCTAACCTAAGCCACACACACAGTTGCGGTAAGTACCAAAGTGTGTTCTGTGCAGGGAGACAAAGTCACTGAGATGATTGCAGGGAAAGTGGATTAATGTGAAACCTTGGCACTGCAGCAATTAAAATAAGAAATCCCAACAAAACAATTTTGGCCCCTTATGGATTCAATTAAAATGATCAATGGGCTGCAGTGCCCTTTTAGAACGAAAGGCGTGTTCACACAGTAAACCAGCAGTCTGATTGGTACTCTCTAGAGTAAGCCTTGGATTTTGATTTTGGTCTGGAGATAAAGGAGAGCAATTCCGTCCACCCCCTTGTTCAAAAGCTTCCGGTAACTTAATCACATGCATCTAATCAGCTCGGAGGATCTCTGCTAAATTCCAGCGTGGAGTGAAACAGGGAAGGGAGCTCAGTCCTGAGTTCAAATCCCGATCAGTAAAACCTCCTGGGGAAGCACAGCTAAAATTCTTCCAGTGGGCGACCTCCATTTGGTGGGATTTCCTGGCGCTCCAGGATCACATAATTGTCCGTTCATTGAAGATTGAGGCTGAGGCATCCTACTTTAGTTTATTCCTCAAGTGGTTAAGACAAGGCTTCATTGTCTTCCATGCCCAGTTCTGATCCTGGCCATGTTCGGAAAGCCCTGCAAACTCGCCTGTTTGTCCCGGCTTTTCTGTAACCGTTGGCTCAGCTTCTTCTACCTAGTCCCCTCTTCCCTTTAAAGTCACGATGCTGAGGGTACTGTAGGATATTAACCCCCTGTGAGTGGAAATTGGTTTTGCCTTAATCTAAGCCATACATCCCAGTCCCAGGATGATGAACACTCTCATATGCTTCAAGCAAAAGGCTGCATTGGCGAGGAGGGCAGCACTACAGTGCTCATTGCGGATCTCCTCCTCTTTTCATCTTGGTGTGAGTGTTCGCTCCAGTCATTGATTGCTCTTTGTTTGTGCTGCTCAGGCCACGCTGAGGCTGGGGCCCCTGCCGAACAGGACTCTTACGGTAAGAGCGCTGGCTTTCAAACCTCTACCAGGCTGCTATCTCATTAGTGCATTTGCTAAATGTGCCTGCCTGCTAATGCTCAGGGACATGCAGCAGCCAGGTTTCTCTCTCTCTCTCTCTTCCCCCCCGCCCTCTCCCCCGGTAATCCATCAACAGGGCCAGTAAGTGCATGAAAGCTTTTGATTACATTGAATTTTCTCTTTAGTTTTTTCTTTGTAATTTATAAACAGGTGTGTGTGTGGGGGGGGAGGGGGTGATGACTTCAGAGAACGCTTCCCATGCGATGGAAAAGGCTCATTCACCCAGAGAGATGACCAGTGTCGTCCTCCTGAGCAATGATGCCCGTGGCATCTGGCTCAGAGGTGCTTGCCTCTTGTTTCCCACGTTCCTCTTACGTGCTTCCGCTCTTCCCTTCTGAAGAACGTCTTCCGGCAGCCTACCCCTCTCTGTAGCAAGAATTCAGAGCTCTTGCTAGCTAGTTTAATCTTCCCTCTCTTCTTGTGACCCCTCCACACCTCTAAACGACTCACTCGTTCGTGGCTGGACTTGCAGTCACACGGGGACCATAGCAAAACAGTGCTGTTCATGAGATTGTGTAAATATCGGCTTGAAAACCGGCTGCCAGGTGACCAACTGGAATGTTTCTGTTGATTTCAGTGGGAGTTGGCTTGTGTTGCTTGTGAGTTTGTGTCGGGAACTTCTTAGGATTCTATCCAAAGCTATGGTTAGAGATGGGTCAGCTGCAAAATTCAGGTCCAAATTTCAAGCTCCCAAAGTCAGGGGATGTTTGGAGTTGGGGTTCTGGATTGGTCCCATCTCGGATTTATGGGTTTTTGAAGCCGGAAAGGACCCCATTGATCACTGAGCCTGACCTCCTGCATAACACAAGTCATCATAGAATCTCCATTGTTTTCTTGTCATTAATCACTTACAAATATTTAGTCCTTTCTGCGGTGGTTATTTTTATCCAGGGGTTCCAGCTAGCCCTGTAATGTAGTTGTGGGAAGCCTGTCACATAACAGGGTATTTTTACACCGACACCACCCATTTCACAGGAATTTAGTTATTTTGGGGCACTCCCACCTCCTGTCCATTTCTCAGTTGAAATGTTGTAATTGAAAGAGCCGAGCTGTATCTGTAGGGGGTGTTTCCTGACGTGGATTCACATGCTCCTCACTGTATTTTCAGGTTATTTAATGTGAGAAACACAACCCCTCCCCCAAAACCCTTCATGTGAGAGAAACTTTAGAGAGAGGCAGCTGACGATTACACCTCGTTAAAGAGACTGAGACCACAACCCTAGAATGGCAACTTCTACTCCTGACGTGGGTTCCCTCTATGGCCTTGAAAACTCACCCAATATAACCTACACTAGCACAGAGTGGGAAGCTGGCCCCTATTAGTGCCTAGTCCACAAAGAGGATAAGAGCTTACTATAGCTTCCAGCTAGAAGAGCTAGTCTTTTAGCGTGAGCTGTAGAGGCGCCTGCTGTTAGCACTGAAAGTCCTGGCTTCTCACCGAACCTGGGGGGTGGGTTAGCCTTAAATTTCTTCGTGGTAAAGGAGGATGCTGCTGATTAACTACTCTGGGGTGGGGGGAATATTAATAAATAAATGAATGTAAAGCACTTTGAAGGTGAAGTGTGCTCTACAAGTGCTAGGTGGTATTATTCAAGGGGCAGCATTGTTACTCACCTCTATCCTATCAACTGGGTTACAGTCACTTCCTTAACACCTTTCCTGGCAGGGTGGTCCAAGATTTTTTTACCCTGATTTTTAACCTGGCCTTATATCAAGTAGCCCCTGGCTTTTGGGCAGAGGTGGGATGAAACCTGCTTTCATTGGTCTTGGATTGAGGTTCCTTTGGGACCTCTTCCCTGGACTGGGGAGAGCCCGGGTCACAGTGTGCGGCATTCTCTCTGTACTCCTGTGCGTGGCTGGTGGGGAGCGAGGGGTGGTGCTTGGTCAGTTCTCCTGCCTGGCTGTGAGCTGCCATCACCAGGTCGGCCTCTTTATTTGGAATCGTAGCCCCATGATTAAAATCTGAATCGCAGTGTAAATCCCATAGAATTACCTGACCCCCACATTTAACACCAGGCACATTGAGGCTGTCAGAATAATGATTAGCCTGCTGGTTACTTTGTCTTCGGAGCAGCAGAGTGTCGCTGATCAGTATGGCTCTTGCAGACTGAGGTCTGGCCAGCAGTACAAAAGCAGAACCCCCAGCCTCGTGTCGCTGCAGACGTTCACCTTTTCCATTTCCTTTCAGGTGGCCCTGAGGAGAAGAGGGGAGTGGGCAGGAAACCAGGTTTGTTTCTAAGCTATGGATGCCTTTCCCCCCTTCCTTAATAAAGGATTTCCTCCCTCAATTTATTCCAGAGCCAGAATTTGCTGGGGCAGATGCCCAACTGCCTTCAATAGCTTGGAAGTTTTGATGATTAGTTAGCGAAGCCATGTTTAATTTCCAATTGCATACATAACACTCTGACAAAGCCATGGCTACCTAGGGCTTTACAACTATCCCTCTGTAGCACACAGTGGCCACTCAGAATTCCACAGTGATAGCAGAATAGCGCTCGGACTCCAACACCACAGGCCCTGCCACATGCACTAAAGGAGAATCTCCATTTGCCATTAGCAATATAGGGCTTATGACCTACACTTGAGCAATTCTGTTTCCATCCAGTAGAAGGCAGCAGTGCATATACACACTAGCCTGTTGATTTGCCCGGCGTTGCAGTTTGCTTTTGGGTTTTGTGTCTGTTTTAATCCAAGTCTGTTTTTGTTTGTTTAGTCAAATCCCGGGACCCCAGCCACGATTCTGAACGTGGCTATAGTTCTGAAGAAGAGAATCCTGCTGCCTACAGGGGAAGGAAGGGGACGAGGCAGAGGCCAGAAGCAGGTAAAGATTTGCTAGCTTGGCTGAGAGCAGCGACTAATGCAGGGAGGATCTGGGTTCTGTACAATGGCTCTGCTGGCTCTTGATGGGCCAGAGAACACCCCCTGGTGGCTGTGACACGTCCCATTGGCAATGTGCCTTCAGGTGCCTCAGTCCAAGCCTGAACGGGAATTCAGGTGCTGAATGCATTAAAGTTTCTCTGAATGGAAAGCAGAGAGAGGCCGGCTGCCGCCGCCCCCAGCTTTCGCTCAGGAAATCTGGCCAGGCAACATTCTGAGCAACATCACAGCTTTCCGTGCACTCTCCGCTCCCAGCACTGACTCATGCAGTTGACTCTGGGGGGGTTGATTTGGCTCGGATGTAAGCAGGTGCCCTTGCTTAGGAGTCTCACCTGTTTATGACGGGGCTGAATGTTTCCTGGCCTGACTGTCACAGGTAACGAGCACCTGCTGCTCCCACTGAGCTCAGATGGTGGTGCGGGTTCGAGGCCCGAATGAAAACCAGGCCTTTAGACTCTTCTCCATACTGAGCAAAACTCACTCGATGCGGACGGCTAGCGCAGCGCTCACGCACCGCTCCAGTCCCCCCAGCCTCTGATTTTTGGTTGCCTTGACACCCAAAACCGGAGGCTGCCACAATCTGAGGCTGAGGCCTTTTGCTGGGACCTCTGCCCAGGGGTGGATTTCACCCACTGAGAGCAGACCTGCGGGTGGGGAGGGGTTCCTGAGCATGCAGCTGGTTTAAGCAACACACTAGCCCACAGCCCAGCCATGCCTCAAAATCTTTCCTATGGACAATGACTGGGGACAGCAGCTGGGGACAGTCACCCTATTTAAATATGGCTGCCGCTTGCGCATTTCTGCCCCCAACGTCGGCAGGGTCTTAATCGACCTTTAAACCATTATTGCGTGTGACCGTTTATCACTATTTAACCAGGCTGCTCCTGGTTATCAGCGCCCTCTTAGTGTGCCAATGACTTTCCCAAGGCTGCCTTTTGTATATATCCCGGCTGTTCTGCAGAGACAAGGCTCCTGGTGTGAGAGGCACGTTTTTTCCCCACATTAACTCTCTCTACACTTACATAGCCGCCCCCCACCTGGTGCTATACACACTCTCCTGGTGCGCGGTGACCCTGAGAATTCATCCAAGGGTAAAGATACCATTTATGTCATAAGAAAGATTTATACCTGGCTTGTGCTGAAGATGCCAGGTAAGTGTGAGACCTTTTGCATTCCAGCCGGGGGTTGCAATTTATCAACAAGAGGAGACCAGAATCACTAACCAATGTGGCTGTAATTTATCTATTCAAACCGCTGGCACCAGATGAATGTAAATAAAGACAAAGACAGCGATTGTGGTTGTCTCTTAAAGGGCACAGTAAGGCTGTCATTTCGTTAGTGAGCATGTGACGTTAACATGAAGGGAAAAGTCTCCAGCATGGGTTTCAGCTTAGCCCTATGGCCCCTGCGCGTAGAGCCCGACCTCCCAAAGGCATTTCCCCCTCTGTCTCCCAAGCATCCACTCTTACAAGCCTCCCCCGAGTAGCTGAGCTGAGGGTAAGCCATTGCTCAGTAGGACCCGTTAGTGTCCCTGGATGGCGTAACATACCCTGAATATTGCAAAATATCCAGTCGTACATACGCCTCTTTAGAACACTCCCTGGGCTTGGTCACGCGTCCTTGCATGTATTTTGTCCCAATGCATTGCTGTCAAACAATGTATTTTGTGCATTTATGCCTGTAATTGTGGTTTGGTGCAAACAGCTGACGTGCCAGATTCACAGCTGGCATAAGCAGGAGCAACTCAATTGATTGAGCTCCTGCTTCCCCCAGCTGGCACAAAGCGTAAAGTGAACTGCATGCTAAGGAGCAGGACTGCGGCCCTTAGCTAGAGATGACAGGCTTCACTTGGGGTAGCAACGAGCGTCGCTAGAATCTGCTGAGAAGTTGTTTCTTTCCAGATCTGCCTAACAAAATGGTTTGATTGGAGAGACGCGGCGAAGCCATCTGCTTGGCTCTATTGGATGACTCCAGCCAGTCTCATACATTTCATGCCGTTGAGTTTCACCCTACTGTGAGACAGAATGAGGCCTGTGTCATTTTGTTCTTCAAAAGCCAGCTCTCTGCCGGCCACCTTCGCTCTGGCTGTTGCTAACAGCCGCCTGTTTTCTTGGCTGGCTTTGGTGGCTTGATAGAAACACACAAATTTGATCAAAGAAACCCATATCATCTAGCTAGGGATAGCTGGCTATTGTAAGCAGGCCATTGTATACCCCCTCTAGCCTAATCCTTCATTCCCATTGTCCTTCTACTCTAGGCTAATGCTAGCACATTTCTTCTCAGTTTTCCTCTCTGCCCTTTCCCGTCTCTCCCTCCCTTGCTGTAACGTGTGCTCGTGGCAGAGGAGGTGATAAAGCTGGAAGCTACCCTTCCACAAAGCAATGTTAGCTTCATAAACACGATCATTATGGGCAATAAAAAATCCCCAGGTCTGACGACGTTCCCAGAGTTCCATTGGGGGTGATTGGGATACATGTCAATGGGATGGATTTATCATTGTGAGCGAGAAAAGCCAACCTCCCAGCGGCTGCTGTTGCTGTGCTTTCAGGCAGTGAACCAACGGCTGCTGCTTCTGGCCGGGGAAGCTACCCACCTCCTAGCCGCAAACCGTCTGAGGTCCGAATGGCTCCAAGTGGCAGCGAGTTTGCTGGCAGGGTTGCTGAGAACTGGGAGTACGCAGCGGAAAGTGAAGTCAACAGGAGCCCTGGAAGTGAGAGAAAGCAATGAAAAGTCTACTGTGGGGGCGGCTGGGGGGCGGGGGGAGGGTGGAAGGGTGGGAGCGGGTTCCTGGTCCTGTCTGCAGGCTATAGGGTTGTGTAGGATAGTGTGCCATCAGTGTCCGTCTGGAAAGAGCCAGCCTGGAATGAAGTGGGGTAAGTTGTGCCTCTCTGACTTATAGGGAACAGCCTGCTTTGTCCAGACTGACCCTCCAGAGCTTTCTCCTAGCCGGCAAACAGGACCCCTTTCCCCTCCCCTTAAAGTGATAGCAACCAACACCAGCCTCAATACACCACACTTAGCAGACTGAATGCTGCTGCTGACCAAATAAATCTGGCTCTGAATGTGGCTGGGTTTCTGGACAAGCCCAAGACCAACACTCCCTTCAGCTTCAGGAGGCTTGAAGCCCAGTGTCTGAAGTGAATCTGCTTGCACGGAGCTGTGCTTACGTAGGAGGGGCTTGCACGCTCACCCCCTCCTTGAAGAGAAATAGCACCGTTGTTTGCCTGGGTCTGTCTGAGCTGCTCCTTTTAAGCCCAAGCAGAGGAGAGATCCTGCTGTCATTATTTACTCCAGACTCCCACAGAACTCCTAGTGGGCTGGGTTTTTTAATTTATCCTCAGTACTTAACTTTGAGGTAGGTCAAAATTCTACAGATGAGGAAACTGAGGTACAGAGGTCAGGGGGCTTGCCCAAGCTCCTGCAGTTAGTACTTGGGCCAGACTTCGCACCCAAAGAGTCCTGGGACCCAGTCCTTCCGTTAGGCCACCATGCTGAATACGTGTCAATGTCTCTTGCCTTTCTCATGCTGGTGTGTGTGCAGGGGTGTGTGTGTGTGTGTGTGTTTAATATAATTATATATGTATAATGTGTAGGGAGTATGTATAATGTGTATAATACATGTTAGCGTGTGTGTATACACACACACACGGGTGTGAAGTATATTCTTTCGCCCTTATATCAAAGCTAACCTCTTCTTCCACAATCCTATCCAACCATATTAAATATCTAGGGAGTGCTATATAAAGTAGGATGCTGTGATACAGGACTGTGATGTTTTGTTCTATTCCCTGCTCTGTGGCAGATTCACTGTAGACCTGACCCTACTTCTATTATAGTCAATGGAAAGTTTTTCTATTGACTTCAGTGAGGCCCCAAGTGCCTCGAGCAAGCCACTTGTTATTATTGATTTAACATCTATATTGCAGTAGCACCTAGAGACCCAACTAGCCCCATTTCTCCATGTCCGTATCTGTGAAATGGAGATATCTCCCTAACCCACAGAGGGTGGGCTTGAGAGGCTGTGTGTGTGTTTGCAAAGTGCTTTGAAATCCCCAGATAGAAGGTGTTATGTACCCGGCATTTTTATTGTTATAAAACTAGATTAAATGCAAAATAATTGTTACCTTTGGAGAATTCAGACAGTTTCCCAAACATGTCTCCTCTTCCAAGGTGAGGCGGACAGGTGCCGAATGATCCCAGCCATAACACACTGATGCTGCACGTGACTCTCCGTGCGGTAATTTCAAAGCTTCATTGATGAAGGCTGCTGCATTGATTCTGCTCGGTGTCACTTGTTCCATGAAAATGTAATGGGCCCCAAGCTATTGTAAATTGTTCTGATAAAAACTGATGACTGACAGCTTATGCCAGAGCTTGTCGAGGACAGAATTCTCCCTAGGGGGCGTTGTAGGTTGACAGGCAACTTCAGAGACGGCCTTTCAGCTGGGAGCTGAGCTGGCAAATTTATTTCCTGAGCTAAACACCACTGGAAAAAATCCAAGTTCTCTTTAATTCCTTGGATATAAAAGGAATACTTAATAGCAAACTGCTGGAGATACTAATCATGTAATTCCCTTGCCTGATGCCAGATGGAGTCTGTGCTTTCAATTTCATGTTCCTGTGAATAATAGAGGTACAGTGGACTGAATATTAAGGGTGTCTATCAGCTTGCGTGTCATGCAGGAGCCCTCCGGGCACTTGAGCTGTACTTTCCCAGTTTATTTCATCAACCATAATCTCTGTTTAACAGTGCAGCCTGGCAGTAGTTCTGTTGTTTAATCCAATCCATATGTATGTGCAGTGGAGATTGAGGCAGTAGTTCCTATTATCTTAGAGTTACTTGCAGCGAATCAGTTGTAATCTGTCTACCACCAGAGTTCATTGTCTTACACGCTGGGCTAACCTGGTGCAGTAGGTTGGAAGGACTGCATCAGGAAACTTTATAAAGATTTTCCCCGGTGCACGCATGCAGTGAGGTCTGAGTGAATACTGCATAAAATGTCCTGTGAATAAGATTTGCAGCTGAATTCAACTCAGACGTGCTTTAAACAAGTGCTTAAATCCTTCCCTGTTCTGAAAGCAATGGGGCTTAAGCATGTGCTTAAAGTTAAACATATGCAGAAATGCTTTCCTGAATAGGGATACTTTCCTGACACACTCATCCAATCAGGGGGAAGAAACAATACCATGTGACTCACTTTATTCCCACTCAGCACAGCTTGAATGGTGAATCCTTGTTGAGGATTTTTTGCTCTAGTCACTACCCAGGTTAAAAATAATCAGGGAAAAAAGGGTTGTTTTAAAAAAAGAAAAAGAAAAAAGAATGCATTTGAGTTAGTTGCGACCTGCTCATGAACAGTGTGTGAGCTGAAGAAGTGAGTTAGTTGAATAACTTATTTGTTGCAGATAATTTGCTCAGCTCTATGTATGGCATCTCACTTTAAAGTGGAGATAAAAATTGCTTTGGAATACCCAGTGCACCCCTCAGGATGTGGAGTGTAACTGATCTTCTGGCAATATGTGGCTGAGAATAACTTGAACACAGGAACTGCCGGGCTGGATCAGACCCAGGGTCCACCTAGTCCAGTATATTGTCCCTGATAGTGGCCAGTACCAGATAAAGGTGGAAGTGTGGCTTGCTCTTTCTGTGCCCTGTTCAAATTATTCTCAGTGCACGTACATATTGATAGTGGCACTAGACATGGTCTGAAGTGAATGGGTTGTGGGCTTGATCTTGCAAGGTGCTGAATTCCCTTCACCTCGCAGCAGCTTGCAGGATTAGGTCCTAGGGCTGCTTGTCCACCAGGCCATTGTTCAAAATGAGCTGCAGCAGCCCCACCATTGTATTCAGTTTTATGGGGCACAGTTTTTTCCCTCTCTGTGACAAAGAGGAGCACCTGTTTTATCACATCCTGTAAGGTCATAACTCCAGCTGTGCAACAGACATGGAACCTTATTCTGTTGCCTATAAATATAATTTCCCAGAGGCCATGCTGATCTGGCTTTGCTTGATCAGCCTCTGCTGGTAGCGCTCACTGAAAAACTCTGCTTCACCTTCTTGGCGCTTGCGTTCGTGTCTGATGTGACTGTGTTAGCGCCAGTCAGTGGTGTGGCTGCTCGGCAGCTTTTATTCTCTGATCCCTGTGGGGACTGTCCCACACCTTCACCTCTTCCTGCCCTCCTTACACCTGGCTGCTGGAGAGGGGCAAGAGGCCAGCTTGTACCCAGAGGTTACCTGACCCACAGGAATGAAGCGGTAGGTGATTGAAACCAGTTCTGAGACCTGTCAGGCTCTGGGATCAATGGACGTTTTCATAACAGTGGGTGTTTGAGACTTTATACCTTGTGACAAGGCTCCTAATCAGTTTCTGTTCTCTACTCCATGCTTCCCACACACACAAGTGTCCCACATATGTCTCCTCCTTATTTCATTTCTGCTAAATAGAGCTCAGCCAGTTGCTCTCCCCTCTGAGCGAAATCTCTTGTTTCCTGCCTTCTGGATGGCGTCTGGCTGCAGCAGCGCCTCTCCCCTGCGCTCTGCACCCCTCCTGTGAACAGCGTGATTTTCCTGTGTCAAATAGGTATCAAGAGGCTTTAATTAGCTCAGCCTCTCTCCTCTGAAATGTTTCAGGCTAGGCCCGAAGCCAGACCCCTGGTTCCGTGACTGACAGGACTGAAAGGTCCCGGAGTGGGCCTAGTTCTGCCGTGTCATGGTTAAGGCTAAGATTTTGTCGCAGAGGTCGTGGAAGTCACGGATTTCGTGACTTCCAGAGACCTCTGTGACTTCAGCTCGTGGCGGCTGGGGAACTGTGGGGTACCAGGGACCCCCCAAACTCTGAGCCACCGTGGGCATCTGGGAGACCCTGCAGCTCCCAGCCACTGTGGGCAGCGGGGCCCCTAGGAGCTCAAAGCTACCATGGGCAGCAGGGCCTCTGGGAGCTGCCGCAGGCAGGGCTCCCAGCGGGTGGGGGTGGCCCCCTCAACTTCCGGCAGCAGTCCCTCTGAGCCACGGTGGGTGGGGGAACCCTGCAGCTCTGAGCTGCCCTCCCCTCCCCCCCGCGGGCGGTGTGGGGACCCTGCAGCTCCCCATTTTGTCATGCATATTTTTAGTAAATGTCCTGGATAGGTCTTCTGTGATTTTTTTCTTTATTGCCCTTGACCTGTCTGGGACTTTTACTAAAAATATGCGTGACAAAATCTTCACCTTAGTCATGGTGGCTGGGGCAACCCCTGGAGCTGGGCACAGGGCAGGCTGTTAGAATATGTGGCTCTGTTGGACAAAGCCCTCTTCTTTCCTTTAAGGGGGGAAAACCGTGATGTGCACAGCTGTGGAGACTTGTGCAGTCAGTGGGGTGCAGTGGTGACCAGAGAGCATCTATCAGTGCCCCTGGCAGTGGGGGATCGGGAGTAGACTGCCTCCACCCAACCCCCACAGAGCATCCCTGCTCAAAGTCCCTTTTCTTTGGTTTTTGAGGGATGGTGGTTCTGCCCTTCGTGAATAGCTTAATCCCTCCTCTGTCAATCCCTATGGGAATAAACTCCACACTGTTTGTTGGCCACAAAGTCCATTTCCTTCACCATATTCTCACGTCCATCTCTCTCTGATGCCCAGCGTTTTTGGATACAAGAAGCACAAAGTGGAGTGAGCCGTTTCGCTGGGTGGATAAATGGATGTTAAGTTCATGCAGTACATTGGCTAGTTTCACTGTATGTAGCAATAGGGTATCGAATTAAAGCCATGCTTCCTGAGCACAGCTGGTTTTAAAAGAACTGCGCATGGAACTAGCATTGAAACAGCAGCAATAAGAAATGAGTGAAGTCAACTGCATGTTATTGACACAGGCGAAGAATATCAGAGAAGAACCGGGAAAATAGTGGCATCTAATAATAATAAAACTGGGCTCTGATATAGCACTTTTCAGTGGTAGAACTCCAGGTGCTTTACAAAGGAGGTCAGCATCATTATCCCTATTTTACAGCGGGAGAAACTGAGGCACAAAGCGGTGAAGTGACTTGCTCAAGCTCACCCAGCAGGCCAATGGTGGAGCCAAATTGCTTCACTGCCAGCACTCGATCTACGGGGCCACACATCCCCTGTAGTGTCATTAGGTAACACTGCCTTTCATCTGGCTGTTGGAGACCAGAAATCTCTGTTTTAACCCTGTCTTGGCCACACTGTGGTCGGGTTATTCTCCTAACATTCCCCACTGTTACTAGCCCCGGTTGAAGTGCTGGTATGACTGGGCTCCGGGGGCTGCTGGTGCGTTTGATCATTGTGTCACTAAGCCTGTTCTGAACTGGGCTAGACGCAGAGTTTAAAACAGCCGCTGGCCTACGTTAGTCCGCTCCCCTTCCTGCCACCAATAGGGCTGCAATGGTAGTAGCAAAGGTGGGAAATTTGGGGGAAATGAATCTACTATGGACAGTCCACACTGCAAATGGGCACCCACAGGCCAGTCACTGAATTGCTCTGTGCCTCATTGTCCCCGTCAATAGTACTGGCCCAGCTTTGCAATGCACTTTACTCCTCGCATCTCAGTCTGTAATGAAAGGTGTTGGGAGACTCTGGTACTAGGTGACTGACTGGTCGCTATGGCCCAGTTTTTCAGAACTATTTGATTTCAATGGGAGGTAGGCACCTAAACACCTTTCAGATCTGGGCCTGTGTGTACAAATACATCCCCAGCTCGGTAAGTGGGGACCCTGTTTTAGGAAACTTTGATGTGGGCTTTGAATTGAATTCTTGCGCACTCCCCCTGGATATGCCCGAGCAGGGGATGGCCTTTGTGCTAATGCAATTTGTTGCGATGGTGGCAGTTTAGGAGAGGGGCAGGCACTCAGCTGGTGTCAATCAGTGGTGCTCCATTGATGATTAACGGAGCCATGCGGACGTGACTAGCAAGAGACCCGCACACCAGATCCCGTTATTCTTCTCATGCCACTCACTGACGTGCATGTTTCTGTCTCTTACCGAACAGCTGTCATGGCTCTGCAGTTGCCCGTGTCTACAGATTCTAAATGCCCCGTTTCGCCTCTAATCTTCTCTCCTCCTTGTAGGTGTAAAACGTGCCAATTCCGTTCAAGCTGCCAGGCCTCCTCCAGCGACTAGTCAGAGCTCTGCTGCCCAAGCTACTCAGCCAGGTACACGCTCTGCTTTGACGTATTCTGGGTCCGTTTGTGCCACGGAGGTGCTGGCTTGCGTTGGGATAGTGCAGAATGGCTTCCCGGAGTGCAGGACTGTGCTTTGAAGGCACTACTGATCTCTCTCTCTCTCTCTCTCTCTCTCTCTCTCTCTCTCTCTCACACACACACACACACACACACACACACACACACACACACACACACGATTTTCAAGTAGCTCACCATGAACCAGTGCTGGAAGCCAAGACTCCTGGGTCACTGCTCTAACAACTAGCTGTTCCCACAGGGGTGGCTTGGTACAGGCTGTGGTAGGTCTTTGTTTCCTGGGCCTGTGCCAGGAGGTGGATGAGGTTGCATGCCCCATTCTCTCACTGCTGCTTGATCAATGGTAAAAATGACTCCGTTCCCAAGGGCCAGTGGGGGGTGGGGGAGAAGGGGGCTCTAATCGTCTGCCCTTGAGGGGCCGTTGGCTTTGCCGCCTGCTGCAAGATGACAAGATAACTTTTTATACCACAGCTCCTCCAGTGGGTGGCAGACAAGAGCCCGGGCCTGCTGGGAGATATCCAGAAAGACAAGGTAAAGAATCTCAATGGGTCCCCATCTACTGTAACGCACTTTCTTGGGTCACACAGTTTCCTGCTCTAAGAGATGTTCCCGCCCTTATGTCAAAATGCTTGGAAAGGGTGACAAAGCAGGTGACAGAGTTAATGGAAAACATGGAGATTTTGGAATGAAAATATCATTCAGAGCAGAACCTAAACTGTCTCTTCTGAGGCTTGCCCGTCTGATCTCTGGTATTTAACAAACACCATTTCAGGTGTTTCCATATTGTAAACGGCCTGTTCTCTGCATCAGGGCAAGAAATTCTTCTAGGTAAGGCTAGTGACCTGTCGGTATGGTTACTAGCATGCCTGTACAGATAAATGGCTTAGAAAAGGTGGATTAATGGCAGCATTGGGAGCAGATCGCTCTCCCTCTCTTTGTTTAGTCCATGTGCCTTACTGATTCATCTCTCTCTGTGGCTCCCATTTCTTTCATTCTGCACCGTAATGATGGATTAAATGGCGAAGTCTCTGCCAGCATTAATTGACAGCCAGGTCAGGGGACTCACTTCTGAGCAATTTTGCAATTTATCATTTATTTAAAGTTTTGCGTTTCCTCTTAGAAGGCCAAATTCTGCTTTCATTTACCCTGGTGTAAATCTGGAGTAACTACTGATGTTGATGGGGTAACCCGATTTGCACCCAAGTAACTGAGAATAGAATTTTGCCGGTGTAGTATTAAAAAGCTCAAATTAAAATGAATGTCTTCTTTCACCTTCCCTTCCTGGAGAAACAAGCTGTGCCACATTTGAATTTCAAGCTGTTAATTATAAGCATTCAGTTCCATCTCCTCTATTAATTCACGTTAACAAGGTGCTTCCGCATTCCCCTCAGGCTTTCATCCCAAGATCTGAGAGTAGAAGTGGGTCAGCTATCTGTTTCCGAGCTTTCAGATTTTCCTTGACTGAGCCCCTCGTATTTGGGGAATTCTGACGCAGCAAAAGGTTGGGTTGAAATGTAGCACTTCCACCTCTTATGGCTTAACCCCACGGCAAAGGAAACTGTGAGAAGCCCCTTATGTAGAGATCACCTGATAAAAAAGCAAAACCTCTCGCACATGCATTATGCAGAAGCATAAAGGGCCCCAGATAGATGCGTTATTGTGGCTTCCATAGAGCAAAATGGGGTAAGAAATCATCCAGGATGAAGTTCATTTTTTGCTCACCATGCATTTTCCTCCCTGTTAATTTACTAGCTGAATCAGCTGTAAGCCAAGCAGCCATCTTGACTGATTGCCATGGCCATGCTCAAGCCCCTTTGTTTAATTTGGTCCTTATGCCACGTCCATCCCTTTGGTATCTGAGCACCTAAATGCCTGGGGCAGATTAGAAGCCAGGTCATCTGACTCCCAGGCCTGCATTCTAGGCAGTAGACCCTGCTACCTTGTTTTTGTGTTTGCTTTCAGCAGAAGATTGTGTTTTACTCACATGGAGGCTTGGGGGAAACAAACATACAGCTTGCCCACTTGGGTATTGGCACCACAAGCATGGGTATAATATACATAAGGCACAGAAGCCAAGCAGAGTTTCCCCCAAACTCCTTAGCACATCACGGGTTCCCCACCCACCTAGCAATTTAAGGGGGAAAGTACCTGTATAAATGAGGTGCAGTCCCATAGAATGTGGAATGTCAGATTTGCTTATGCAAATAAGAACGTAAGAGTGGGCATGCTGGGTCAGACCAATGGTCTGTCTTCTGTTGGTGGCCAGTGCCAGATGCTTCAGAGGGAATGAGCAGAACAGGGCAATTCTGAGCTGCTGGCAGTGGGTTGTTTAGGGACACCTGGAGCATAGAGTTGTGTCCCTGACCCTCTTGGCTAACAGCCATTGATGGACCTATCCTCCATGAACGTATGCAGATCAAATCATCACAACAGGCAACAGGTTTGAAGTGGCAGCAGAACCGCTGCTAGATCTGTGTCACCGTCGCCATAGAAAGGATTCCAATGCTCATCTCATGTCCCAAGCACACCAAAACCAATCTACGGGTGGGGGTTTTCAAACCCGCGGGTAGCCAGACTGCAGGAGGTGGGTGAATCTGTATAGGGCAACAAACTTAAAAATGATGAAAGGAAATACTTTTTAGCATAAAAAAGCCATGAGAAGATCCCTCCCTTTTATGAAGGAGTCCATAGAATAAGCTAGAGATGCATTGGTCTAGTGGGTGAGAGAAGCAGAGGGAAGAGGAATTTAAAATTGATAAGATCCAATGGCTGGAAGTTGAAGCTAGACAAATTTCAGACAGCAAGTAAAGCGTAAACGTAAGTGAGGGTCATTAACCGTTGGAGCAGCTTACCAGGTGTTGTGGTGGATTCTCCATCACTGGCAAGTTTTAAATCAAGATTGGATGTTTTTCTGAAAGATCTGCTCTAGTGCAAACAGGAATTATTTTGGGGGCAGTTCTCTGGCCTGTTATCCAGGAAATGAGACTAGATGATCACCGTGGTCCCCTCTGGTCTTAGAATCTCTGAATCTATGAAAATCAAGTAGGATCACGAACTGTGCAGATCCAAATCCCAGGTGCCCAATAACCTTGATAAAACTGGCCTAGCTGAACTTTCGAACACGAACAACTTTCATTCTTCACCTGGAACTTCTGGTCTCCAGTGCTGCACCCCATCTCATCAGGATCTCTATGTTCAATGCCTATTTTCTTTTGCACAGTGAGCCAGTCGATGGGCCCTCCCCAGACAGACCCGGCCTATTCAGCAGCGGCACCCAGGGATGAGAGAGGAGGTGGCGGTGGTTACTCGATGCCTATAGCCAGAGAGGAGAGGGCTCTGCGCCAGCCTGCCCCATATACGCAAGCTGCTGCCCTGCCTGCACCATCTGCACCTGCACGTCAACTCCCGCCGCCTCAGGACGACGAAGAGGATGAGGCCAACAGCTACGATTCTGATGAAGCAAGTACGTAGCCTCGTGTCATACCGTCCGGCTCCGATACAGATGGGTTGTTTTGAGCCACATAAGAAAAGTAACAAATCTTGGGCCAGATCCTGAATTGTTGAGGACCTGCTTTTCCCTCTGGCTTCATCAGTGCTCAGTGCCCCTTATTCAGAGGGGGAGTGGAGATGGCTCAGAGGGCTGCGTTGTGGGAATGTGACTATAAATGTGAGGTCATTGGGTCCCTGCAAAGTGCACCTTGTGAGAAACTGTTCTATTTTTTATGTCGCCTTATACTCTTGAATGTTTTATATTTGGCAAAAAATGGGAACACTGTCCTTTTTAAGTGACTGCAGCTTTGATCCTCTGAGGCTCATGTCATGTTCCTGGCATCCACTAAGTGCTTTTAATGCTCGGTAAATAAGTAATCAGGGAGGGAATTGTGCTATTTTGTGACTCCATTTCTCTCTGACTGAAAATAACAAACCATCTCCAAAAATTCAGCGTTTGAGTTGAATAATTCATCCTTTTAGGAAGGCGCCCAAGGGTCTAAGTGGCAACTCCATGCAACTTGGTTTTAAACCTTGAAAAAGGGGAAAGTCAAAAACTGAACTGATAATGTAGAGCCCCGTTAAAGGCACAGTATTTGCAGAGACTGAGAAGAGACTATGGCTCTGACCTAGAACTAAATCCTGCAAACTTTCCTCAAGAGGCACTCCCATTGATGTCGACATGGCTTGCAGGATCAGGGCCCAGATTTTTAAAGCTATGTAGGTGCCTAAGCTTATGGCCCCAGGACCTTAGTTTATTTTACTCTCTCTAATATATGCTATTATGTAGCATGTGTGTAAATGCACATGTCCACGTTTGTACGCATATGAAAAGAAGTTCAGGTGAAGCCTCTTGTTTTCTTTAGCTGCATGAAATGCCAATAGACAGATCCATCTGTATAAAGGAGAGATCCTTGTGATTTCAATACTTCTGCACTAAGATTCCCCTCCCCCCCAATCCTAATTCATGATCTTACTGGCCATAAGAGTGAAGATCAGGAACTCCAAGAAGGCATCACTTCATGGTTTCAGACCTTTTTCTGGGGAGAAGGACGAGGGTGGTTAGGAACCACGAGGCAGTGCATAAATATTAGGCAGAGAGGAAAGTGGCCATGAAGAAATTTAGTACAGTGGGAGCCCGTGTCTAACATTTCCTCTCTCCAGTCAAATTTGGGTGAGCACCCAACGAAAGGAGTGTGCAGAACCCAGGCTGGAAACAACATGAAACTTGGGGTAATTGGCAGTCTCTGTTCACTTGGGAGAAGCTGCTGAAGTTCAGGGCTAAAGTGCATTAGCAGGTCATATAAAGATGTGATCTGCATTGTACAGCTGCTTTGTGCCTTTAATAGGTCTCACTTGTGCTGTCACTTTCTTGTTTGCATGCTGAGCACTAAAGTAGGCTAAAACTCTGTGGCCACTCCCCTGTGTTCCAGGTAAATGTTTGCATAGCTCTGTTCTGATAATGTTCTGACTACTGTAGCTCGTGAATTTGGCCAGGAGATGCTGTGATGGTAGGTTAGTTGGTGACCAGGGCCGGCTCCAGGCACCAGCTTGTCAAGCAGGTGCTTGGGGCGGCCGCTCCGGAGAGGGGCGGCACGTCCAGGTATTCGGCGGCAATTTGGTGGACGGTCCCTCACTTCCGCTCGGAGCGAAGGACCTCCCGCCAAATTGCCGCCGCAGATCGCGATAGCGGCTTTTTTTTTTTTTTTTGGCTGCTTGGGGCGGCCAAAACCCTGGAGCTGGCCCTGTTGGCGATTGTGTGTAATAATGGCTGCAGTGTTTTAAATGCCCTTTAAATTCGTGCACACAGTTTTTCACCTGCAGTCACAAGAGCAAAGGGGAACAAATAGATCAAGCCTGCAGACCAGGTCGTTAGAGGCTATCCTTTGCAGTCCCAATTAATTGTGCCCATAGTCAATTCTGGGTGTTAAATTAGAAGCTAAAATATATTGTGTGTCATAATGCTGTAGGTTGACGTCTTCGTGATGTGATGCAACGTGGTTGCTCTGTACTCCAAGAGGTTTGGGCTCTCTGTGATGTTGGAATGCCCCTTGGCAGAGCGGTGCTGTCCTTTTAGGAGAGCGCTGCAAAGGTCACGGTCAGCAATTTAAAATGGTGTCTCTGCCTAGGGTGAGTTTTGGGAGGAGACTTGCCAGGCAAATGCTATGGAGAGCTGGTCTGAACGCTTTGGATGAAGTGAGATTTTTATTGTGATGCTTGGTGAGGGCACTGGGAGACCCAGTTCAAGCCCCTGCTCTGCCTGAATTGGGGTGGTCTGGGATGAAAAACTCCTTTGAATCAGGCAAGCAGGGACTTTAAACCTGGTCTCTTCCACCCAGGGCCGGCTCTAACTTTTTTGCGGCCCCAGGCAAAAAAGAAGAGAGCCGCCCTGCCGTACCCCCCCGCGAGCGCCGCCGAAATCCCCGTCCCCCCAGCACCACGCCACCCGAAGACCCCACCCCCCCTCTGAGCGCCACACCGCGCCAGCCCCCGCCCCCCCAAGCCCCTGCCCCCCCGAGCACCACGCTGCCCAAAGCCCCTGCCCCCCCGAGCACCACGCTGCCCGAAGCCCCCGCCCTCCGAGCACCACGCTGCCCGAAGCCCCGCCCCCCCTCCGAGCAGAGCGCCGCCCGAAGCCCCGCCCCCCCTCCAAGCACCACACCGCCCGAAGCCCCCGCCCTCCCTCCGAGCGCCGCCCGAAGCCCCGCCCCCCCTCCGAGCACCACGCCACCCGAAGCCCCCGCCCCCTCTCCGAGCACCGCGCCGCCGAATCCAAAAAATAAAAATAAAAAATAAAAAATCGATCGCCGCCCTGCCCCAAGGTGCCGCCCCAAGTACGTGCTTGTTCGGCTGGTGCCTGGAGCCGGCCCTGCTTCCACCCCCCCCTCCCCCCACACTTTTGTGAAAACGTTCAAAATATTTTCTTGTTCCAGCGTGGAATGAAAACAAATTTTAGAACCTCGGGAGTTGCCATGAAATGGAATTGTCGGCCTGTCAGCTCTCACTGGCCTGGCAGAATGCGTGTTGGACTGTGTGGATACCCTCCCTTCCTTAGTGCTGCTCTGCCTTTGGTGCTAGGAGCCTCCAGGGTTTCATATTGGTATCGCTAGGCCGGGTGGATGAAATATCTCTAGTGGCTTTGTTCTTAATAAAACCATCTCTTACCTTTCCCTCTCCCCTCTTGCTAATTAGCCACGCTGGGGGCGCTGGAGTTCAGTCTGCTCTACGACCAGGAGAAGAGCTCTTTGCACTGCACTCTCATCAAAGCCAAAGTAAGTGCGCCCTTGGAGCAAAACAAAATGACTGGGGAGTAGGCCGGCAGAGGCACCTGCTCGTTCTACGTACACAGGCCATTGTCCTCGCCTGGAAGAGCGTATTTCAGAAACACCTCTCTCTGTTTTCATACGCTCCCCAAGACCTAGTCTGGTTTCCACCTAACCGAATGCAATGGAACTGAAGCTAGTTCTGCCGCCATCTTTCTCTCCCCCCCAGCCAGGTGACCCACACAGGCATTACTAACAAGGATGTGTGATATCCATTTCTGTAATAGCTGGGTGCTGGAGGTAACAATAATTCCCTTAAGGGCGAGGTGCAGGATCCTCTGTCCTTCCATCTCGCTGCAGACTTGGGAGGAGTTAGGGCTGCATTGGGCATGTCTAAGCTTCCATCCAGCACTAGAGCGCCTACTGGTTCTAGAGAGATTCCCCATTCCAAGTGTAGGGAACATCTCAGAAACCTCTGCTGTCTCTAAAAGTGGCAGAAGTGGTTTTTTCCAGTGTAGGAGGCATATGTGAGCCCCTGTTCTGCCACACAGGAAAAGGCAGATGGGAGGGTCTTGTATCGGGCCCTAAAAGGTAGCAAGGCACGGGCTCAGTCTGATGGCGAGTGGTAGCAAACTCTCCTGCTGAGCGCCCTCCTCCAAAAACAGTCTGTCCCTGGACACAGCAAGTTACAACGTGGGTTTCATCATCTGCTCTAGCGTCCCCCTCGCATGAATCTGCTGCAGTAGACTTGGGTAGGCAGGATAGCTAAGCCGTAGCTGCTTAAGGCCACCAGGTCCTTGAATAGGCAATTTCCAGTGTGATGTGTCTCTGAACTGGAATCCCTTTGCTGGGGAATGTCGTTAGGAGATGGACGAGAGGAGGTGATTATTTTTTGCAGCAGTTGAGCAGATAATGGAGACTTGAGCCGGCTTCAGAGGCCACGTGCCAGGAGCTGGCATCACATGTTTGACCTGAGCCTAGCTGGAGGCAACCTATGCCTGAGCGTGCAGATGCGTGTTCTGGATAGGAGTGCATCCGAGAGCTGAGTGCGCTGTAATTACCCACCAGCTTGCTCAGGTTAATTGATTTCCCACAGCCATCTCATGGGGTTATCGGGGTTATGTCTGCCCATGTGCAGCGGGTTGATTATAGCAACTGTAACCAGGACAGTTACTTGAGTTACGCTGAAAATAATCGGGGAGTTCATTCCATCTCCTTTAACCACCTGCAACAGTCATTAGTACCTGGCTCTCAGAACTGAGCAGGGGCTTGCAGAGACGGCAGCAGACAAGTTAAGACGTCGGCCCTTTATTTCCATGATTCCTGTTTGTAATGATTCAGTCGACCTGCCATTTCTGTTCTTGCTATCAGGCAAAATCAACAACGTTTAGCTGCCATTGAGCGTATGTGCAGTGAAACCCCAAGCTCCAGCACTGTGAGCAATGTCTGACTAGGGCCGAAAACTCTTTCACTCCTGTTAAAATCGCAAAGCAGAGAAGTCCACAAAAGCTCTGAATTTAACAGCACAGATTCAGGTCTGAATCCAGAATTTGTTACTGTCGCTAGGTAACCCTACCGCCCACTGACATTCACAGATAACGTAACTGGCTGCCCGTGCGCCCGCAGCACTCATATCGTATCTGGTTAGAGCAGGTGACGTCAGGCTACCCAAAGTACAGGCTGCCATTTCTCCATATTGCCTGATGGGAACGGGCTACGCTCTGCAGTGAAAATTCCCCAAACCTCAGATCTGACAAACACGGTCTGATTTCCCATAGCAGTGAACATCTCAAACCGAAACACCTGACAAAGGCGAATACCCCGGTTAACTCGGAGGCAGTCCTATAGACAAAAGCCTAAATTTGCCAAAGCCACTAGTGATTTTGGGTACCTACCTTAAATAGGTCTGATTTCCAGAGGGTTCTCAGCACTTCTAGAAGATCAGGCCCCTTTTAAGGTGCCTTGACGTGGGCACCCAAAATCCCTAGTCATGTGGGAAAATGTAGGTCCAAGTGCTTTCTGCTGCAGCCAACTGTGTTTCAGTAGTTTGTGGTGAGGCCATAGGATGGACTTGCATCCCTAGTGCCTTGAGAAATAGGTAAAGTCCTGAAGCCTGATTCTCCTCCCTGCGTAGAACTCTGGTCGGTCCCGCTGAAGGTAATTGGGGATCCTGCAGGCCTGAGGGGAAACTGATGTTCACATTTCACCAGTTCTGTAGGGTGAATGCCATTGAATGCTCAAATTCCTGCTACCGCTGTCCTGTAGAGAAGGCTGGTAATTCCAGTGCGTAGATGTGCTGGTGGTAGTGAAGTGTGCAGCATTTTCCACTTTGAAAATGCCAATGTGCACCTCTGAACATGCCTCAACTCCTACTGCGTCCCAGCTTCCCGTTCATTCGCTCTCTCTGGAAGAGCTCAATCCTTTTACGTGTTCAGGAATGACTTTCTGGATGAAGGAGGTCTCTCCTTTTTGTGCTAAACATGCTGCTCCAGCGGTGTCATTTTGGGCTAGCTCTTCATTCCCTTTTGTAGGGGATGAAGACCTGGAGGCAAACCTTTGCTTCTTGAATGTGAGTTTGGAAGCTGGCTGGGGATAATGCAGATCTGTCCGTTAGGTCGCACAAGACTCAAACACAACGTGAGCAAGTCTATAGCGGAAAGTAGCATTGGTCTGATATTTAGAAGCTGAATTCACAGTGTTGGTTCAGTGTTGGGACTGGATATTGGGCTTTCCACTTATTCAGAACAAAGAGCCTTGCTTTATCCAGCACATACCTTCCGTTCCCTTTATTAATTTATATTTCGTAATAAACTATTGCTAAATCCTTCTCCCCATTGTATTTAAAGATGGCAAACCCCCTTCATTATCTTTTAGGGCTTAAAACCAATGGACTCCAATGGTTTAGCTGATCCTTATGTAAAGTTGCACCTATTGCCGGGAGCCAGTAAGGTAAATATCTATCAATTCATTTGCTTAACTCTGTTACATTGAAACTGTGAACAAAAATATTACAGTACTGCTTTACAGTGGTGATTTTCCAAAGGACTGAGATGGCTAATTCCCAATAAAATTAATAGGAGCTTGACATTCAAATCCTCTAGGCTTCTTTCGAAATCTCAGCTCACAGGCCTAAAAATATTCCACATGGAGAGAAAAACCTACAATGCTGCGTTAATCCTGAGTATTGATACTTTTTTAACTGAAAACAACAATAGCGTGGAAGGAACGAGAGCAGTTCGCAAAGGCAGCTGCTCTGTTGTTATTCGGAAGATTGCCTTGGTCTCTCCCCTCTGATTTCGGTACACAGTTGCTCCTTGCTGTTATACAGTACGTGACCTGCTCAAGAAAATGAAGTCTTGGGCCAAGCAACCTTCCTGACACCTGCATCTCTTAGGATGAATGGTGATTGTAGACACTGTGATGTAGGTCCTGGAAAATCAGAAGTGTGAAACCTACAGTAACTCAGTAGAGATGAACTGCACTAAATGTGCCGCTATTCCCTGACACTCTCAAGAACTCACACAGGCCTTCTAGGATATTTCCTGTGCAATGGCTGCTCACTAACGTTCAGCAAAAAGATGCTTTCTGGGGTCCAACCATGAGACGACCGATCTGAACACCCCTTGACACCGCTGATGTTCATATCTGGATGCAAACAGATGGGATTGGCTCAACGGGCTGAACTAAAACCCCAGAGCTGAGAACACTTGTTGTGTTGGAGAAGTTTGAATCTGATTATTTTTTAATCATGTTAATTATGGTGATGCCTAAGGACCCACCAAGAGCGGGGCCCATGGTGGCAGGCCCTGTACTAACACAGAACAGCAGATTGTCTCTGCCCTGGAGAGTTTACAGCAGTACCCTCTGCATTGGCTGCTTCTGCAGCTGTTATCTCTGACTGGTTCCTCCCAATCTGGATCTGGATTTTTCTTTGTCTCAGAGTCAGCTCTAGTCTTTTTTTTTTCTCCTTTGGCACATTAAGATTAATCGGATTGATTGTGTTATTTACACCCCGTGTACCAAGCAGGCTCCTCCTCCACCTGATGACTGGCTTCTAATGCCCTCATTGCTGTTAAATAGAACCTCTCCCTTTGTCCCATTGAAGTCAATTCTGCTATTAGTGGAGCAAAGTGCTTATTATTGTAAGGATATCAATACCTCCTTAATTTTGGATGGAAATGAATAGGACACTGGTGAATAGGGAGAGGAATAGCTCAGCCTGGTGGTCTTTGTTAATGGATGAGTGTTCCCTGATTTCTGAGAGAGAGGGTGTCTTTTCGTATTGCCTTCGGTTTTGCATGTTTCACAGCAGCCTTGCGGAAGCGAGCAGCGTACAGAACATCTCGAAAGACGAATACCTAGTTAATGAGCACAGAGAAGCTTCAGAGAAGGTGACATTGTTAATGCAACGCAAAACATCTGACACAAAATCTAATTATTACTGGAGTCTGAAAGATCAATTTTACTTTGAAGGTTTTGCGTGTTCTAATTAGAGCTGTGAAAAAAATCCAGCAAGTGAGTAAATGCGCCAATTAGTTTCCTCATCAAAGAAAGCTCTGTAAACTCTTGCTCCCAGGACCAGCTGAATTGAATTCAGTGGAGAAAACTTCTAGGAAGAAATGAACATTGTTGGCCCATTGCCTAACAAATGTCTCTTCTGTTTCCTGTGGGGATTCAAAGATTTTTTTCTCTCTCTCTGGCTGAATTATACTCAAAGGAAATGACTGAGGTGCCAACCTCTTTCAAAATAATGTTAATAAAAAGTTTGTAATTTACACTTTATG
This sequence comes from Emys orbicularis, assembly GCF_028017835.1. NCBI lineage: Eukaryota > Metazoa > Chordata > Testudines > Emydidae > Emys > Emys orbicularis. The sequence goes on from NC_088698.1 coordinate 28,823,658, forward strand.
CACTTTTGGTGTTTGAGCCATCTGATCTCAAACAAAAGAAACATTCCAGCACAACCACAAAATACAGTGGACAGAATCCATCCCTAGTGTAAGATCTGAGTAGTCTGTGGGCTAGTCTTCCTTTCTCATCCTTTTTCTCATACATTGGGGAAAAATTCTCCAGTTAGAAGCATCTGGGATCTTGTTGTTAGCTTTAGGTGCCTCTGTTTATCCAATTCTCATCTATGGTGTATCTTTCTACTTCGCAACAGTGGAAGGAGGCTACTAATCTTGCCAAGCAGAGAATCCCGGCTAGATGTGGAATCTCGGTTAGTAGGAATAATTTTCCCACGTGGCACAAGAGATGCAGAAGCCAAGACTTTACTAACTTGGGAATCAGTTAATTTTCTGCTTGTACAAGAGCTGAATTGGCCGATAGTAAGTAAATATGAACAAGTGAGAGGGAGGCAAGAAAGTTCCAGCTTCTTAGGCTTTTCATTTATTTTAGGCCACAAAGTTCATGTTCCAGTGGGCTGTGCCTGAGCTTCTAAACTGCCATGGCATGGTAAACACCTCAACGTCCTTTAGAAGAAGAGGCCATGTGCATCTGGGTCAAATAATGAGGATTGGAGTTTGACTCTTAAATGAGACTAGTTTGGCAATTTTGGTTTACAGACATTACTTAAAAAAAATTAAAAATGTTAGGCTGTAATACTTTGCTTGGGTGAGTGGCCCCCAATGAAGTCAAATACAGGGGAACCATGGGACTGCTCATGTGAGGAAAGATCACAGGAGTGACCCACTGTTTGCATAACGGTTGACCCGGGACCATTTTAGGCTGCAGACAGTGTGTGTGATTAGTTCTTTGTTTTAATTTTTGAAACCCAACAGTCAAACAAATTGAGGACCAAGACTCTGCGCAACACTCGCAACCCCATGTGGAATGAGACCCTGGTGTATCATGGCATTACGGACGAAGATATGCAAAGGAAAACACTCAGGCAAGTTGAAGACAAAATCCCAGTGTCTTACACTGGGAATTACAGTGGACGAGAAGCTGGATATGAGTCAGCAGTGTGCCCTTGATGCCAAGAAGGCTAACGGCATATTGGGCTGTATTAGTAGGAGCATTGCCAGCAGGTCGAGGGAAGTGATTATTCCTCTCTATTCGGCACTGGTGAGGCCACAACTGGAGTATTGCGTCCAGTTTTGGTCCCCCCCACTACTGAAAGAATGTGGACAAATTGGAAAGAGTCCAGCGGAGGGCAATGAAAATGATTAGGGGGCTGGAGCACATGGCTTACGAGGAGAGGCTGAGGGAACTGGGCTTATTTAATCTACAGAAGAGAAGAGTGAGGGGGGATTTGATAGCAGCCTTCAACTACCTGAAGTGGGGGTTCCAAAGAGGCTGGAGCTAGGCTGTTCTCAGTGGTGGCAGAAGACAGAACAAGGAGCAATGGTCTCAAGTTGCAGTGGGGGAGTCTAGGTTGGATATTAGGAAAAACTATTTAATTAGGAGGGTGGTGAAGCACTGGAATGGGTTACCTAGAGAGGTGGTGGAAACTCCTTCCTTAGAGATTTTTAAGGTGCTGGCTGGAATGATTTAGTTGGGGATTGGTCCTTCTTTGAGCAGGGGGTTGCACTAGATGACCTCCTGAGGTCTCTTCCAACCCTAATTTTCTCTGATTCTATGAAAGTGCACTGTGATGGGGAACTATGTGTGTCTTCTGCACAGGGGTGAGTGTCATTCCCTGTAGCAGCACTTAAAGTTAGCTAGCTTTGCACCCCTTTAAGAAATTGGGCAGAAGTAGAGCTGGATGAAAAATGTTCGAAGGAACAGTTTTCCATCGGAAAATGCAGCTTAATCAAAACCACAACATTTCCTGGGGAGGTGTCGATTTTAGATGAAATTTTTGATGGAAGAAAGTCTTAACAAATTGTTTAGATAATGTCAAAATGTTTCACTTCATCATGTTTTATTTCCTTTAAACTTGTGTACTATTATTTAAATAATATATTGTCTATTTAATATTAAATATTTTATATTCTATTTTGACATCAAAATGAAATGTTTACCTTATTGAAACTAGATATTTTCACATTATTCTAGCAAAATATTTCAGTGGTTCTGAATTGACGTTTTTCAGAATTTCCGTTCTGCAGGAAATTTCAAAATTTTGGCTTTGCTCTGAATTGGAACAAATTTAAAAATGTCAGAATTTCTTGAGGAATGGAAATTCTGTTTTCCAACCAGCTCTGGTCAGAAGTTAAATTGAGGCTGCTTGATTTCGCAGGTATCTTAGATGTGAGATTTTTAGGGTTTGCGGTCTACATTACTCCACAGAGTCTGAGCTGGGAAATGCTCCAGCCCATTCAATATTAGGTCCTTTTTCTTGTTCAATTCAGGATCTCGGTGTGTGATGAAGACAAATTTGGCCACAATGAATTTATTGGTGAAACTCGAGTTTCTTTGAAGAAACTCAAATCCAACCAGAAAAAGAACTTCAACATCTGCTTGGAGAGAGTAATACCGGTAAGTCTCGTGAAGTTTTGCTATGTTGTCATTACTTCTGGTGCTCGATATAAAAGTAGCATTTAATGGACTTTGGAGTGACAGTGAATTTGAGACTCCTGAGTGGCTATGTGATCTGTGAAAGTGAAGGTCTCTGTGAAGGTGTTCAGAACCTTAGGGTCAGTTTCTGGTCTCAGTTGCAGCAGTATAAATATGAAGTAACTCCATTGTAGGCCGTCATGGAGATCAGAATCTGGTCCAAGCACTACCTAGCCTGTAGGTGTGATAGGACAGTTCTTCAGTGCACGGGGCACTCTGTTCCATAGACTAGCACAAGTCTAATTTATAAGATATTATCCCCCCTGCACCCCGAAAACATCCTGTGATGTGGACAAAGGGCAAAACTCTGCTCTTGGATCTGCATGCTGACTCTTGTACCCTGGTCTCCCAGAGACAGTTCTGTAAATGTAGGAAGAGCAGCGTAACAGAGCTGAGATCACTACTTTAGGATTGAGAGCAGATTTTTGCTCACAGGCTTTAAACAAGGAAAACTAGGCAAATTGCTGAGGTAAGATCACTAATAGTTCTAGCAGGAACCTGTCTGACCAGCCTATGTGGAGTTCCTGTCCAACTGTTTAAAACTAGAGAAGGAATCCTAGATAAAGGACTGACCCCATGAATGAGTAGCATATTGCATGCTCCTGTGTACAGCTTTGGAGGTGAAGTGGAATATGGGTGGCTTCCTTCCCTAGAAATAACTCATATGGACGCCCACAAGCTGCTTTAAATAGTTCGGTGGCCTGTAGCTCTCCTGACAAGAGAGTGCCCTGCAATCCAGTATCCTACCACAATTTTCCAGAAGGGAACTTAGGTGAGATGATTGAGTACGTGGGTGGGGAAAAGATTGCACTCCTGTGTGCGTGGAATAGATTCAGATCTATGGCTCTGGCCATCGGAAAATAGGAATAAAGAAACTCTTGAAGTTCGATGGGTGGACAGAAGCCACATCACTCGCTGAAGAGCCTGTAGGTGTGTGGGACAAATTCACCCCCCTCCACCCCGAGGTCAGTGAGTGGGGCACCGTGGCTGAGTTTGACCTGTTGGGTGTGTGCATGAATATTGTTTCTGTAGGGAGAGGTCTCTCTCTGCCTGTGGAGTTATTGAAGGGAATCTCTCTTTGTTTCTATTCCAAGATGAAGCGGGCTGGAACAACCGGCTCCTCTCGTGGGATGGCACTGTATGAAGAGGAGGTAAGATGCTGTGCTGCCCTGCTCCTCTGGCGCTGCTTTCAAAGGGCATCCTTAGCTAAGGGGCGAGAGGCCCCGTTTTCTATCCTTTTGGTGCCACTAGTGAATGATCGCTTTTTTGTTTTATAATCCCACTTCCAGAGCTTCTCAGCAGCTGCTTATTATGCAGGTCACCTGCGCAGGGCCATAGCGAGAGTCACGCTCTAGCGATGATGGCGCTGCAGTCGGAGGTGTGTTTGCCGACATATCCGCTCTCTGTAAGCTAGCTAGGTCGAGTGCTGATAGCAGTCAAGCCCCGGCAGCGTGGATTACCGCCGGAGTACGTAGCCAGGGTCCTGGGTGAGCTTGCACATACTGCGCTGCCGCAGCTTTACTGCTATTGGTACTCGCGCCAGCTAGAGTGACGCTATCTTGGGTATAGCTACACGTGCTGCAATCCCGTCTCTGATTGCCGTGTGGACGTACCCTGAGAGTGCACCGCTTCCCTGTTATCGGCCTCTTGAGTGAGTAACAGAATTGCTCTCCTGATGCCCCCAGTATAGAGCCAGCTGGGGTGTGGGATCCCAAGGTCATTCCTGAGCCCAGGTCTCTCACGGGGGAACCCATCATGCTACCAGTTGGTGGAATGTGCATATCTCTCTAGTGCCAGCTCAAACGTCTAGTCGTGGTGCTGATGCTAATAGTGGAGGTGAGTTTCTTTGACTTCTTTGCAGGCCTGGAGGACTCAGGCATTTCCCCCATGAGCCGTTTCAGACCCTGCGTGACAAGAGGGGAGGGTTAGTTAATGGTTGTAGAAGGAGCTGCCGAAGTCCCAAGTGGGAGGTGGAAATGTTACACCTGTGGTCTCTCTCCCCGTTCTGCCTTCAGAGCATCTGCTTGCCAAGGCCCTTTCAGATTGTAAGTTCATTCCAACCTGAACCTGAGACTAATAGGTGCCACGTGTGACCCCCGGACAAAGCGAAACCAGCTACAACTTTCTTGCAAACCATTGAACGGGGTCTGCCGAGTTTAACCTAACTGACACATACAAACCTTTTCAATCCTTATCGAATATAAAAAATAGAATCCTAATAACTGGGCGTGGCTTCTGCACATTGTATTGGTCACCTTCAGCAAGTAGGTCCCTGTGCTCAAACACTTCCTTGCCTTCTTTCATCATCTCTCGTGGGGCCTTTTCAAGCTTTTCCCTTAGTCATTTCCTCTTTCCTGCACAATGGATTATGGTGAGTCCCTGGCTCCAGTATTCCCGTGTGGGTGTGTTTCTGGTCTCTCTTATCCCAGTCCCCACTCACTCCTCTGGCTTCCTCTTGTAGGTAGACCGTGGTGGTGATGTGGAAGAACGAGGAAAGATCCTCGTGTCCCTCATGTACAGCACCCAGCAGGGAGGCCTGATTGTTGGCATTGTCCGTTGTGTCCATTTAGCTGCCATGGATGCCAATGGATACTCGGATCCTTTCGTTAAACTGTAAGTTGGAGCCCAAAAGTTCTGAAGTGTTTGTTGTGCCATCGCGCGGGAGCAAACTCAACGATGGAGTGTGTGCGAGGGGGGTTACCTTAAAGCCCGGTTATTGTCAGAGGAATAACTCGGTGAAACATGATGGCTTCTAATTCTGTAATGTACCTGCTCCGTGAATTTCACTGCCCGAAATGCGGTTTAACTGGCATTATCGCTGAAAAGCCCATACAACAGTGGAAGGGTAAAATGGATTCTATCCAGCTTCATGCAAAACCAATGACATTGTCAGGTGAACTGTAACTGCAGGGTCTTCGGGATTGCAATGAGGCACGCTGCCATTCACACGGCGCAAATACATACACACTACGTGGGCTTCTGATGTGCCTTTTCCATGTGCATTCCAGAGTGATTCCAAACTCAGGTTCTGATTCTTCACTACTCAAGACACACCAGTGTAAAACGGCTGTAGCAGAGTGGAGAATCAGGCCCTTAGTAACTCACCCATTGTGATTGAAGTCTTGATAATCGTGTGGTATAATACACAAAACAATCTTGCCATTGGCTGCGGGGCATGGTAGTGCATACGAGATTTGCTGTTCATCCCTGCTGCCCAGATTCCGACTTGTCCCATGCCCTTGCCATGAGCAGAGCCAGGCTGGCCTTTACTGCACTTCATGGTGGTGATGCCTCACTGCATCTGGAAATATGCGGTTTTTTAACAATAACTCAGTTACATGTGACACTGCAAGAGGCAGGAAGAACACAGTTTGTTGTTCACATTCTCCGCTCAATGCAAAGTCAAATGACATGTAATCAATTTGTAAACTGGGCAAATTTTAATCTGAAGCTCTTAATCCGGAATAGATATTCCAGTTATCCTTTCAGGCTAGAACTTCCCTCTACATCTAAACCACATATATTTTTTCCCCCCTGGTCGTTTTCCATTTCCTTTCTCCCCTTCCAACAAGAACACTTTCCCCCTAAAAAATGAAATAAAAAACCCTGATAACCCCTGCCCATAGCGATCTGAAAGTCTTGTTTGCTGTTCAACAAAGTTGAATGTTTTTCCTCTGATGTCGTGCTTTATTCTCTCTCATGCTCAACAAATAGAACACTGAGATTTTTACTTTCAAAGGTAATTTAAACAAAGATTTAATTAACACAAACTGTACAATTTAGCATTGAGTTTGGACTGGACTGTTAAGACAGCTAATTGTTTCCATACTTATAAGTAAAATGAATTCAGTATGCTAATCTGTGCTTCATTAAATGCTAATTGATTATCAGTAGTAGTTGGGTTTTTTTTTCCAAGTCTCTCTAGACTAGTTTGCGTTTGCGCACTCTTGAAATTCTCAGGAACAGAGGCACAATGGAATAGCTCGCCATGGAGGTTAAAAGTGGTTTGGCATCATATAATAACCAATTTGTCTACTACTTGTCAATGTCATGATGATTTCAGCCTCTCCACACTTGTAGCCCTCACTAGCATCAGTGAAGCCCTTTTTGAGTTGTACGTATATTTCCAGTTTAGTCCATTGGGCATTTTAACACTCCTCTAGCCATTTCTTTGACCATTGCAATTTTCCATCGAGGTGCCTTGTGAGAAAATTGTGGAGCAAGTTACAAATAAACGGCCTCAGTGCGATCTCTTCTACAAGCTCGTTCTACAACCGATCCAAATGAGAGGGGTGCTAGCTATTCGGATTTAGCATGATTCTTTTTAAAGGTTGTCTTTCTAATCTAAGTACCAACAGTGCATCTATATACAGAGATTTATGCTGAATTCAGTAACCAGTGCAAAGTGAATCGTTCTAGTCTTAGACTTTAACCTGATGATCGGAAACAGGTTTTTTACTCATTTTGTGATTTTGATTAAGTTTTAACTTCCTCAGCTATTGTTCTTCCAGTCCAGAAACTCCTTTTTCTTTAGCTTGCAAGCTGCCTCTGTTCATTCACTTCACTTCTAAACTGCTTTTATGTTGCTCCTAGTTGGCTGAAACCTGACATGGGGAAAAAGGCCAAGCATAAGACGCAGATTAAAAGGAAGACCTTGAATCCCGAGTTTAATGAGGTAAGGATGGATCCATTTTTTTTAAATGGGACAAACTATTAATTCTTTGTGCGTGTGAAACACAAGGCATTGCCATTTCTGTCTTCAAACTGTTCAGGGATATTTCTGAAATAAATGAGTACAAAGTTAATCACCACCTATGGAGGAGAGGATTATAATTCAAAATGTTCTGGACAAACTGGAGAAATGGTCTGAAATAAATAGGATGAAATTCAATAAGGACAAATGCAAAGTACTCCACTTAGGAAGGAACAGTCAGTTGCACACATACAAAATGGGAAATGACCGCCTAGGAAGGAGTACTGCAGAAAGGGATCTGGGGGTCATAGTGGATCACAAGTTAAATATGAGTCAACAGTGTAACGCTGTTGCAAAAAAATCAAACATCATTCTGGGATGTATTAGCAGGAGTGTTGTAAGCAAGACACGAGCAGTAATTCTTCTGCTCTACTCCACACTGATTAGGCCTCAACTGAAGTATTGTGTCCAGTTCTGGGCGCACATTTCAGGAAAGATTTGGACAAATTGGAGAAAGTCCAGAGATGAGCAACAAAAAATATTAAAGGTCTAGAAAACATGACCTATGCGGGAAGGTTGAAAAAATTGGGTTTGTTTAGTCTGGAAAAGAGAAGACTGAGAGGGGACATGAGAACAGTTTTCAAGTACATAAAAGGTTGTTACAAGGAGGAGGGAGAAAAATTGTTTTTCTTAACCTGTGAGAATAGGACAAGAAGCAATGGGCTTAAATTGCAGCAAGGGAGATTTAGGTTGGACATTAGGAAAAACTTCCTAACTGTCAGGGTGGTTAAGCACTGGAATAAATTGCCTAGGGAGGTTGTGGAATCTCCATCATTGGAGATTTCAAGAGCAGGTTAGACAAACACCTGTCAGGGATGGTCTAGATAATACTTAGTCCTGCCATGAGTGCAGGGGACTGGACTAGATGACCTATCGAGATCCCTTCTAGTCCTATGATTCTATGAGTCAGGAATCTGGGCAGCTTAATTGAAGCATTTGATATTTTGGCCTTATCTCCTTGATCGGGGAGAAATATACATGCTAGATCAATCTCAATAATTCAGTGTTGTCTCCCCCTCTATGAGAGAGCGACTGATCTAACTAATCATGATTCTACACCACAAGTACATGCTGAGATCTCTGCATTGACCGAATCAGAGGCTCCAGTATAACCTAGTCTCTTCCCACAATACAATTTGGGCTAAGTGAGCAGTGAGCAGCAGGGGTTATGTTGTCCCTAGCTGGAAAGCTTTTGGGGTGTGATCAGTTTCATAACTAGCTTCCAAATGCTCGAAACTCCTGGGAAGGAGTGCATTGTAAATGAAGATTGCTCAGATGACATTGGCCAGGAACTGACTGCTGTCCCCTAGGTCAGACCTCTTCTCACCATACTCTCCTGCTGCTGGAAAGGACCATGGTTAAAACGTCTCTGAAACGTATGGATTATTATTATAAAAAACCCCAGCGATGACACACAAGCTCCTTGTAAGACATTTTCCCTTACAAAGGGTTTGATCCTGTGAGGTACTTTGCATCCTCGATCCCCGTTGGCATCCAGGAGAATCGGGAGCACCCCGCACCTTTCAGGGCTGGGTTGTGTGACTGGTCTCCAGTTTCTCCATTGGCTTTAAAAAGGCAGTATGAACAGTGGGGCTCCTCGGGCAGCTGTTCGAAGCGAGGCTCGACTCAGGAGCAAAGGGCGAATGCAGTTCCCCCATGACTGATCCTTCGCTATGTCTGGAGATTGCGCTGAAGGGAAGAGCAAGTTCCCACCATTCGAGCCTTGGATTGAGGAGGCTTTGCTACTGTGCGACTCGCAAAATGACTCACAGGGTGGCCTAGTGGTCAGAGCAGGAGACTGGCAGTCCAGACTCCTGGGAGGGAAATCCTGGCCCCACTGATTTTTCAGAGGTGCTGAGCACCCACAGCTCAGCACCACAGAGAATCAGGCCAGAGTTCACCTCTGGCTCTGGAGTTGGCCAGTCTGTAAAATGGACAATCCTTGCACCTCACCGCGGCCTAGATGTCCCCTTGATAGGGGCCTTGCAAATGCTTATGATAGTTATAAGGGGGGAACTTACCATGTAAGTGCATTTAGATCCAAGGATATGAGCCACAGTCAAAGAGCAGAGTATGATTATTTGCTAGCATTTTATTAAATCTCGGTGAGGGTCTTTTAAATTCAGTGTGCACAATAAGCTTTAGAATGTAATGCTTCCTTAGATTCTTCTGGGGTTTTGGTGTAATTTTAATACTTTGTGTGCTTTCCAGGAGTTTTTCTATGACATAAAACACAGCGATCTGGCCAAGAAATCACTGGACGTATCGGTCTGGGATTATGATATTGGCAAATCTAACGATTATATCGGTGAGTTACAGGTCTGTCTACTCTCTGCTGATTGATGGGAACAGGGTGTTTCCCTACAGTCACTCTGAGGTCACACCCAGCGCCAGGTCAGAGGGGAGAGGCAAAGGATTGCTGACAGTTGGCCGGCTCTGCTTTGGAATCTGGAAGTGACCAAGGTGCTGGGTGTGATTAAAAACTGCAGGCACTTTGGCGGGGAGGGTGCTAAGAATGGGTTGGGCTTATCGGAGCCTGGCTGCAGTCTCTCTGCCACAAAGTGCTCTCTCTGTATTTGAAGTGTTCGGTGATTTTAAATGACTCCCCTGTCCTTAGCTTCTCTTCAGTGTTCTGAAATACAAATCAGTTCCATTTGAAGCATTGAAGTAGGACCTCGTGGGCAGCAGGTCCGGTGACTCAGTTGCGACTCCTCATGTTGCACCATTGTATAGAGGACCTGGGCTCACGAGCGGATTCTGCTCTGGGCTGATTTTATATAATTTGCCCATTTGATTTTGGTCGGCACCTTTTTCGAACTCTCACTTGGTGGCCGGCTCTAGGTCAGAGTAACCTGGGGAGCAGGGAAACTTCAGGCCAGATTGTGGCCTTTCTGCAGACGGGCGGGCGCCTAGACAGCTCTGCTCTCAGCCATGTGCATTGAGCAGGGAGGAGCCGGAGCCCAGTCGCTTGAAGGAAGGGGAAGGTGGTATCAATAGTGGTGCTAGACCCCCCGAATATGGGCGTGGCTATCACCCTGCCCCTCTTCTGCCTGCACCCTGTACAGAAATATCAAAGTAGCTGAACCTGTGTATGCGGCTCCTGTATCCCAGCAGGATCGCACCACAGGAAGAACTGCTCCAGCTCCAGCTGCAGGGTACTCTACTGTGCATCTGGATCTCCCAGGCCACACTACTTCCGCTGGGTTAAGCCAACAATAATCGGAAGAGGGGTTGTAGGATGAGAACATGGTTTGAAAAACGAAATATTTCGTGTTAGGCTATTCAGAACTCCTAGGGTCTAACCCTGCCCTGCTGTCCAGGCTGTCCTGTGTGGAGGGGTGGGGTGAGGGTCTCCCACTGGGGCTCCATTTTAGACGAGTTTTGGTTGTCCGTGGTGCTGCCTCTATTTTTTGCTGACTAGAAGACCCCAGTCTCCGGAGCTTGTCAGTCTGAGGCCTTTTGCCAGCATTAAATTCACATGAAATTTTAAACTGGGGAGGAAAAAAAGAAATACAGAAAAAAGTGGCACCACAGAGACGGGTAATTGGAACCCTGGTGTCTTCTTTGACTATCCTGCCTGCTTCTTTCCTCCAGGCGGATGTCAGCTGGGCATCACCGCCAAGGGGGAGCGTTTGAAACACTGGTACGAGTGTCTGAAGAATAAGGATAAGAAAATTGAACGCTGGCACACTTTACAAAACGAGAACCACGTTGCAAGCGATTAAGGTCCCCAGCACAAGTCTCTCTGAAGTCCACATCCTCAGCCAAGTCACAGTAGATTCCCAATGTCCGTCTTCCGAAGCCGATGCTACACGCCTCGCCTACGTCTCTTTGGATCCCAGGAACGTTCTGCTGCCCTGTCTCCTTGACGCCAGCATCCTCTGTTCACCATTCTCATCCCAAAGACCAACCTGGATCTTGTGTGTTCACATCCATTTCTGACTAGTGCATCATTCTGATGTATGATTTTTGTCAAGCAATAGCCACACACTGAGGATTTTCATTTGTCTTCATTTCTCACCAGTCTAACCTGCATCATAATATTGCTTCCTATTCTGTTTGTTGACGATATTTGTTCTTGAGGTGGTGTTTCACTTGGGTGCTCATTGTTCTGTCCTCATTAAGCCAAGTGCGTTTATTTTTATCTCTGCATGTCTCTTTCCACTCCTCTCATTTTCTCTTCGCCAACTGAAATACTTTTAACATCAGTTCTGTCTATTGGGATGCACAGTCATTGAACCTACCCTATTATTGTTTTCAGCATGTGGTGGGGGAGCAGCATCGGACAGTTCAGTTCATTTGATATCAATACCTCAGTTGCAATAAGCAAAAGGCTGTTTGTTCTGCACTGGGTTTGGTTATAAACATAACTTAGTAACTGCATTTCCACTGATATAATCCGGAGAGTACTAGGTATTTGGCTTCTTTTCCAAAGGGAACATTTTTGCAGTGTATAGAGCTAGCAAACGGGGTGGTAAATACTTTTGAGTTTTCACAGAAAGGACACTGAGTATTATGGCATTTAAATAAATAACTGGAGATAGAGAGCCACCTTCTGCATGGACATTTTGGAAACACCAGATTTGAGTTTTGGTTTGTTTCAGATACAATTAATTTTGGAACTAGGAACCTGCACATGCTCTTACTATAGGAATCCTTCCTTGTCTTAGACTTGTGACCACCTCCCATTCCACTGAATATGGCTACATAACCTAGCAAATACATCTATTTTGGGGGCTGAATTTGTTAAGCTCTCTTGAGACAGTATTTTCTGTTTCATAATAATTTCATAAATGTTCATTTTACCATCTGCAGATGGGAAAACATTTCCTAAGGAGTTGATGTGTTTAAGTATTTGTTTTCCTTTTAAAATACAGCACTTAATGAAATTATCTGGGACAGTTAGTGGTCTTCCAACTTCAATTTTCTGGTGGGTTTCCTTTTATTATTGCACAAAATTCAATCTGTGCTAAATTTATTGTTTGTGGGTATTTTATTTCATATCAACAAAAGGAGAGTCGACAAGCTCTTGAATTGATATTGATCTTTTTGATACCAGTCTGATCCATCTGCTGTTTTGTACAACCTTCAAGCATAGCAATGTCAAGATTAGTACAGTAAGTACTCCTGGACTATATGGTCGCTCAGCTACAAACTTAGCATGCTAAACAAAACCTAAAGACCTTGGTTCAGGCTGTCATCCCAAGCCTCCTTTGCAGGCTGCTGCTCTCCTCTCTGCTACGGTGGTGGTGTTGTGTGGTGTATTCTGAACTGAGCTGTACCTCAGTGTCCTTTAATTTTTTATTTTGATGAGTTATTTTCTTATTCTTGGCTTTTTTTCAGTGGAATTTAATAGTACTAGTCATTTGCAATGAACATCTTTTTATAAAGCTTTAACTTCACAGACAGAGGGGAAAATCCAACCCTCTATCCCGCATGAAGGTTTCAATGGGCTGTCACCGTACTGTATTCCTGTGATGTGCTTTTATACAGAAGAAACTATAGGCTAATAATTCTCCTACCTGGAATCCTTAGCTTTCTTTACTCGCCGTTTCTTTTAGAGCCTTGAGACCGTGGGGGCAGTCCCTGCAAGTGAAGGAAGTGCATTGCTCAACTGAATAACCTCACTCCTAACGCATCGCCAGATCGTGGGCCCTGCGCATGTCTCCTGAGCTGCTGTTTTAGTTTGTGGATTGTTTCTTGTCCTCTTGTGCAGTGTGATTCTTTTCCGCTCGTAGAACATAGGTGTATAGTGTTCCAGGGAGTGCTGGCTCCTGTGATCATTTAAATGTCCATGGGATAAAATCGAGATGAGTTTTCTCTCTCTCTCTCTCCCAGGTGAATAAAGCTCAGTATTGTTTGCATTGTTCTGATTAAAACCAACAAAGGCTTTCTGCTCCCTCAGACCACCCATCCGCACAACACTGTAGGATGCTGTTGCTCTGGGCCAAACCACTGCCAGCTCACAGCAGTGGACTGTTGCACCACTGATTTGATAAGGGATCACATCCAGACATGGTGCATGTCCCCTCCCCTCTTTTGACAGGCAGGTGGCAATGCTAATGTTTATGGTGCCTTCTTTGGTTCCCCTTTCCCCTCTGACTGCCCCTCCTCCCCCAGCTGTGATTTCAGAGGGCTAGTCTTTTCTCTGCCTTAGAGTGGGTGGGTCCGTGCGGCAGGCATTTTATTGTTCATTCAGGTCAACCCAGAGCATTGGAGTTGGGCCCACAATGTGAAGGTCACATCCTGACCTTTCCGAAGGCTGGGGGACTCGGAGCTGGGTTTTTGGCTAAGGAACCTGCATGTCTATTCAGCCCTTCTTCCCTTTTCAAGATGGTAGTGCCGTCTGCCCCCTGAGGTGACTGGTGTACTAAACAGGGCATACAGGCCGGGCCCAGCCTCTCTGAGCTGAATCTACCTGGACACTTGTGTGAGGGAGGGTCCACTGAAATGTATAGGAGCCCTGCTAACTTCCTTTCCTCAGATTTCTCTCTGGCATTGCACCAAAGGAGACCAGGCCATTCCCAGTGCGAATGAATCCTGTCCTCTTCTCAATCAAATCTCCTTCACAAGAGCAGCCACTCACGTCCAGGGGGAGCCGTGCCCATACACAGACCTTGAGGCTTATCAGTGTCCTTTGACATCAATGGAAAAACTCCCAGCGACCTCACCGGGTATCGGATCGGCTGCCCTGTGTATTTGGTAACTACCCCGTGGAAGTTCCTGGATGCCACATTCTCTGCCTGTGCTGGGCTCAGGAGTGGGACAGCAGCCTGTCAGTTCCTGGCTGCAGGGTTTCTTCCTTGATGTAGTGCAGGACTTCCCTTTGTCCAGTGTAAAAACAAAGTACGGCTCATAATGCAATGGCAGAGCAGCCTTCCAGCGCACGGTGCGCCTTCTTGGCAGAATGGATAGTCAGGCTGTTTCAGGCAGGCAAGGTTCTCTCCTTTTTTGTTGCGGGTAATCACCTTGACCAGGCTCTGCAAGATATAGCAAAACACAAGGGATAGCATCTTGCTTCAGAGCATCTCAACAATCCGTACGGGCTCTTTCTTCATTCTGGAGAGCTCGGTTTTCAGGGCTTCTTGTTGAAGCCCCAGCTCTGTTGCCTGGAAACTCATGCCTTGAGCCAGAAACCACTTGAACCACCTGCAAAGGTTCCTTCTGGACAAGGGACCCAGCTTCTTGGAGACCCCTGCATCAGCCCCTTCGGGGAGGGGTGGGGGTGGAAAGCCTTCCTGAACGTGGTAATGGAGGAATCTAACTTTACTCTAGGGTTTACAGTTAAACAGCCGGACTGGTTTACAAGGACCAAAATGTCTCAGGCTAGAACAGTGCAGGTTTGAAGCCTCCTTTGGGAGTAGACAGACTTCCACAGGAAATTGCCCCACGGTCATTAAAGCGCACACGTGATGCCGGGGTGGCCAGTAAAAGGCAAGACCACAGCGTCGAGAAGATTTGCAAGGCAGCATAGGGATATGCTCACAATCTTTCCCCAGATGGGACACCTTTTGCAGATGCGCTTCTGATTGTACAATCCAAATGTCTGGGGAATATGATCACATTTCTATCAGCCTCTTCTGCTTGACCAAGCAATGATGATTATTGAGGGCCTGTCAGCTCTGGTTTGAAGGGATGGAGACAAGGGAATTTTTCTCTACATTGGTACATTTATTTTCGGCATCTTAGATCCAATGCCCCACACTGAGACACCCTTCCTAATTTATTTCAGAGCAATTTGGCCTGGGGGGGAGGGGTTCAGTGTTTTGAATGCAGTACAGTAATCGCTCCACCCTCTTCCTTTCCCTGGGTTAGACTCACTCTTCGGTGTGCATCTATAGTGCTGCTTTCTCAACTCCTTTTGAACACGTGAGTGGGGTTCAGAAGTCAATGCTGCTTTAAGGACAGAGGAATCCAGGAAGGCAGCCCCCAATCCCCAGTGAAGTCTGGGTTGTGAATGGCCGTTCGTTGCAAGTAGCTGGAATACCCGGCAACTCCAAGAGGGCATAAAACACTAGTGTTTGTGTACCCGCTGCCTAAGCATTTTGCACTAGTGTGACTGCCAAGACACAGTACAAGGTAACAGAGACTCAGGCCTGGGACATGAGTCGTTGCTCTGGGACACTAAAACTGATTTAGAAATGTGTGAGATCTCAGAAATAGTTCACGCCAGCTCTCTTAAAAGCACGTTTTGCAGAGGAACTCTTGAGATCAGAGTTCCTGCCACAGCCCTGAAACATTTCTCTCCAAATATTAACCTAGTTCCCATTGAGACATATTTATTTTTCTCTATAGTTGGGTGAAGAAATTCTGCCCAGTTTTTTCTAGGCCCTGTGTCAGGCAAGCACTGAAGCACTTGCTTAAATCCACTGTCTTCAACTTTAAGCATGTGCTTAAAATTAGGCACATGCTTAGGAGCTTTCCTGAATGAGACCTTAGTGCCCTCCCTAAATTTGTTTGTTTAAAACCAGCTCTGATGTTGTGTCCCCCATTGGGAAACTTTGTATCTCCATGAGGCTTAAGCCCTGTTTCCATAGCGATACACAAGGTCAGCTTATCTGGCCATTCAGAATAGCTGAGCCTTGAAGCCAATGGCAATTGCATCACGCAAGGTCATGGCCGCAGATTCTCCAGTCTCTGTTTCTTTATGGCCAGCCCTGGCTGCATTGTCTCCATTGCTAGAATAGACTTTTTTTATATTAGGGTGATCAGAGCAGTTCACCATACTCACTTGTGGTCTCGCTAACCCATTATGCACATTTAGCTTAATTTCTTTGCAATTCGAGTTCAGTACCTCTGTGCCTCTCTGCAGTGTTGCTGCAAAGTAACCTGAAGATGTTCTCTTTATCCCCTGCTACCTGTAGATCTATGCTTTTCAGACTCTGATTTTTCTTTTTTTAAATTAAGGACATATTTCTGTTTCATGTCCTTGGTTCCTGGCCTCATTACCTTACATTTCTCTGCACAGAATTCCATAAAGCGCTAACCCTTCTCTGCCCCTAGACTATTGAAGTCAAGTGAGATGTTATTGCCTTTGTCCTTTAGACCACTGCTTTTGGCTCTGCCTTGCTAACTTTTGTATCACTGGCAAATGTTACCATCTCATTATCCTCTACAAGGCTGTTCTCTTAGGCCATTGAGACATAAAGTGAACAAAACTGATGCAAACCCTCGTACTGATCCTTTTAACTTCCCCTGGCCGATGAAGACCGCTCCTTCCTTCCATCCCATATTTTTCCCACGCCTTAGTGTCTTCTATATTTTATATTCATTTATTTCTTCACTCAAGGAACTTAGAGGGATATTCACAAGGGCAGTTAGGTGCCCCCTGAAAGTTTAATGGGGGTTGGGTACTTTGAAAATGTCCCTCCATCCTTCCTTCGTGTATTGCACTTCTCAACTATGTACAAAGTCCAAATAAATTATGTCCATAGTAGCTGATCTACACTGAGAATCCAAACTAAAATTGTCAATTCTACCGGTTTTGCTTTTCTGGTCTATTTCTGCCTTCCCTCCCCCATTTTCAGTACCTTTCCGAGTGGTAAATTTGAGCATACACGTCTAAAGTGCCCACAGTCTTTTCTTAAATCTAAATCCCTTTTTTGCCAAATCTATCATTCCCTCCCTATTTTCCAGAGGTTTTATATAAATTTGCCTTTTTATGCTAAGTATATAAAAAGTGGTTTGCAAACGAGGCTTAATTTTCAAACTTGGATGCTTATTGTGGGGCATTAATTTGAGTATTTACCTTGTCATAGGCATCCAAATAATCTGCATTAGACTCTACCAATTCAGAACTGACCACCTTCGATGCTGAGTGGGGAAATTGGGCTCACAGTATTTATAGGTCTAGCCAGGGCCACCCAGAGGATTCAGGGGGCCTGGGGTCTTCGGCGGCGGGGGCCTCCGCTGCCGAATTGCCGCCGAAGACCCGGAGCGGAAGAAGCTCCGGGGGCCCGGGCCCCACAAGAGTTTTCCAGGGCCCCCGGAGCGAGTGAAGGACCCCGCTCCAGGGGCCCCAAAAAACTCTCGTGGGGGCCCCTGCGGGGCCCGGGGCCTGGGGCAAATTGCCCCACTTGCCCCCCCCTTGGGAGGCCCTGGGTCTAGCAGTGTCCTATGCTGTAATGTTCTGTTACACAATTGACATAATAATTTAACTAATCCTGATGTGTCAAGGAGCAAAGTTTGGATGGAGATGTTAATTCCTGGGGACCCCTCCCCCCCCCAAAAAAAACTACTAAGCAATTCCTTTAAAAGATAATGGCAGTAAAGCCTTCTTTGTGTATATACATATATACACACAGAACAATTAAACAAAGATTGACTTTACCTGGCAACTTCTTACCATCACCTCTCTTAACATTCCCGACTTGGTCTGCTTTACTTTTGAAGAAGTTATGTTCAAGTCATATACTTATTCAAAAATTTTTCCATTGCTGATACCACTTTCTGAGTATTGCGTAAGTCACATTAAATGTCTCCATTTCTCACCCGTTTCTGATTTTTGTGTTGGCGATTTGTGACCTGACCTAGTTTTTGCCTTTGTAAATAAAGCATGCACACATGGCTTGGGAATGGTGCAGGAGCCTTGTCTACTGATGTTTGCGTTCTAACTAGCATGCAGTGATTTTACAGCAAAATGTCAGTTTACCAGTAATGAAAGAGAAATGTAACACAGAACCTAGAAATACTCTCCAGTCTTCCGCTGCATGCAGGTATAAACCTCTTCTCTCTTCGTGTGATATCTAATAAAGTAAGACTATTGGAAAAAACCCAGACCAGCTTCTTGGTTTTAATTTTAATTCAACAACCTCATTGAAGGAGGTTTCAGTAGGATAACCAAATGGGCCGAATCCTGAGCTGGCATACATCAGCATGGCCTCGTTGATCACAATAGATTTACACCCGCTGCGGAGGATCTGGCTTATTGTGTCTAATGGTAAAAAGTCCTGTTCCGCTTCACTGTGAGTTTAGGGACACGGTGCGTGTTTCAGGAACGGGTGTATACCATACTGTGTTAGTGTGGGCTGGCTGTAGTGAATGATACGACTTCAAATCCTAGGAACACTGGAACTGGCCTTTAGTCAGAATGGTGAACCCAAGACCTGAGGTCATGTCACTTCAATTGCTGGTAGGGATGATTATTCACCAGTATTCCAGCAACCACAATGGATCATAGAGTTTAAGGCTAGAAGGGACCCCACATCATGCAATCTGACCTCCTGTATGGCACAGACCATCAACAGCACCCAGCACCTGCACACCAAACCCAACAACCAGAATTAGACCAAAGGATAACAGCTCTCAGGAGAACCGATTAAGTGAGAGACGCCCAGATAATCCCAGCAAGAGACCAAACCCCACACACTGCAGAGGAGGGTGAAACTCCCCAAGGTCCCTGCCATCTGCCCTGGGGGGAAATTTCTTCTCAGCCCCCACATATGGGAAAGATATTTGTGAATCTGATTGTAGCATGAGTGATTCGTCACCGGCAACATCATACGGCACCTCTGCTGCTGGGTACTCTCCTAGCTAGAGCATTCCAGTCCCTTAGGCCCCAGCTCAGTCAAACATTTAAGCATGTGTTTAACTCCCATTGACACAGCCCCGTGTAACTTAGGTTGCATCTACCCTGCAGTTGGCAGGCGATTCGCAGTTCAGGTCGATGTACCCGCAGTAGTTCCACTCAAGCTAGCACCTAAATAACAGCGTGGGCACTGCAGTCGGGGCAGTGGCTCGGGCTAGCCACCCAAGCACGTACCCAGGGTGGCGGATGAGGTGGTGTTCACGTGGCTAGCCAGGGCAGCTGCCCATGCCACTGGGGCCACGCTGCAGTGTTTAGCGTGGAACCTCGCGCAGAGCTGGCACATGTCCATCTGCCCGAGCTGTAAATGACACCTTCCGGTGGCTGTGTAGACGTACCTGCAGATGAGCAGCTGCACACCATGAATACCGAATAGCAGAGTTTGTGGAGACCTGATCTCAAAATGGTCACCTGCAAACTAGTCATAGACTCATAGAATTGTCAGGCCAGAAGGGAGTTTAAGGGATCTAGGTGCTGAGGCAGAATTCGATGAATGCAACTGACTTGATTGGGATTGGTCTGCAAGCAGCAAAGAATCTAATAGTCTTCTATCCAAAATTCAACCCACTCCAACCCCTGCAATGTTCAGTGGCCCTCTGCTTGGTTCTGAAAGGCCTGTGCTTAAGGTGGGACAATCATGGGTGTTATAATTCTCGTCATTGCTCAGAAGATAGAATATTTTAGGATACCAACACATTCCAGCGCAATTAGCTCCATTCACAATACCACGCATGCATTATGCACAAAATATAGGAGGCGCAAAGTCAGCAGGACTTTGTTATGCTGACAAGGAATTTACTTTTTGATGTAAAAGGCCGGCTGGTTTATATCTGTTGAAATGCTATTCAGATTGAAAGCGTCATTTAAAATATATGCAGAGCTGTTAGGAATGAATTCAACTAGGCGAGGATCTGTTGCTATTTTATTTAGTACTCAGAAATCAGGATGCGTACTGCGTGCTATCTTTGTGTGCCTGACTGCATTGAAATTCACATTCCTTGTTTGTTTGCCTCCTCTTTGCCATTCATCCTTTTTGCGGCTGTAATTGAATAGTGAGCCATATGTTTAAAATGAGTCTGAAGAAGTTCTTTGAGCCTCAGAACATCTTCACAGCTGACGCTGGTTATAGTCTGCAAAAAAAATTACCATGCATAATCAGATTTCAGCCAGGGGAAAGAGGCCTTTATTAGAGCAAGCTGGGATGGTCACCTATTCCCCTGTCTTTTTATTAAAAGTGCTATTATTTAGGTAGGCACAGAAAACCCTCCTTGGAAAACTAACTTAGGTAGAGCATGGGACACAAGATAATGCACAAGAACCAACCTTGACCACTGATTCCTTTATCACTTCCAAGCTTGGCTTAGTTGCCCCAGAAGAATAAGGCTATGTTATAGACGGGATGGAACGATACTTTAAAAATCAGCATTTCATGGTATTAAGTAGCTTTTAACTTGCCCCAGCCAGTAATGGTCATTGTTCATGGCTGGCAAAGCAGATCCTTTAGTTCCCAACCAGTCACCCTGTTGAATTATGTAGAAGCCCCAAAACCTTTGCATAAAATGTAAGAAAAGCAGATCCCGGTCTTTAGTAGGAGAGATTCAGTGGGAGGTAGGGAAGTGTTTTAGCATCAGAGATGGCTGGAAACAGACCAAAATCTCCCTGGGATCTGGTCTTATTACCTTCAACCTGGGGGTCAGAAATCCTGAGTGGAGAGAGAGAGGTGTTTGATCTCTGATGTAAATATTGGTTCAGACCAAAACAGAATTCCTCAACTCCACACCTGATGGT
This sequence comes from Emys orbicularis, assembly GCF_028017835.1. Taxonomy (NCBI): domain Eukaryota; kingdom Metazoa; phylum Chordata; order Testudines; family Emydidae; genus Emys; species Emys orbicularis. Next base: position 28,844,373 of record NC_088698.1, read on the forward strand.
AGGGAAAAGCCATGCCCTGGCTATGGAGCAACAGTCAAAGAGACCTGAAACTAATCAAGCCCTTGCATAGGTCCCTGTGAGCCAGATTTAGAAACCAGAGCTACGGAACCCTTCCCCTGCTCCACACCGCATTGAAAAAGTTCACTTGTGGCTTAGATGATGCTCAAGTGGTTCGCTGCCACCAAACCCTTTTCTGCTCCCAAGTCCCCACCTGGAAGACTCCAGCATCTGAATCGCCTCCTTTAGCTGTCAGCTCTGCTGCTGCCGGGAGCCTGTTCTCATGAGCAGGGAGCTGAGCTGCACCTGGTGCTGTGCTGGGGCAGCTCCCTTTCCAGCTGACGGCAGTGCCACCTGCTGGCATCAGACAGCATCAGGAAGCACTGGCTGGTACAACTCCACCAAGCGCGCCTGCCTGCAGTAGCTGTGAAAGTTGCAAGCTGCAGGAAGGGCTGATTTGAGGAAGATGGTTTCAATGATCCCCATATCAGCCACTTAAACCACAAAAGGCGAGTAAAAAAACCCCAACAAAACCCAGTGGCTGGACTTGCATTCCTAGCAGTCGTTTTGTGATTCATTGCGTCCTTTGGATAAGAGATAAGACCAAGGTCCTGACCAGTCGTGCTCAGGGAAAGTTCCCAGGGTGCTCTTTGCAAGAACAGTTTGCATTAATGCTGCTGCCCTGATCGAAGTCTCATACAGGTAGTTACCTGCTGCATCCCTAATTCAGTCATTTCCTGAGGCTGCTGTGTCCTTCCCTTTCTACCCCAGCATGAATTACGGCAACCCTTGCAACTCTGGTTGCGAGGTGGGAGGAACTATTATTAGCTTCATTCTACAGAGGGGGAACTGAGGCACACAAAGAGAAACAACCTGCCCAGGTCTGTCCCAGAAAGCCAGAGCCAGGATAAACCCTGAGCTCCTGACTCCCAGAGCCTTATGTCACCTCTTTGCGGCTCACGTAACCTTCTGTTTGAAAGGGAGCTGGTTTGCCCATCCACCTGGATTCCCTGCAACCTTCCCGCTTCACTCCTGAGGGCAGAGTGGCGGAGAGTGGGGAGCAGGCCTCCCGCCCTGACGTCGTACCGCAGCCCCTGCACCTAGAGACCCAGGGTGACCAGAAAGTGACCTTTCTCATAAGACTTTGGGCCAGCACCAGGGCCGGCTCCAGGCACCAGCTTAACAAGCAGGTGCTTGGGGCGGCCAAGGGAGAGGGGCGGCACGTGCGGCAATTCGGGGGCAGCAGGTCCCTCACTCCCTCTAGGAGCGAAGGACCTGCAGCCGAACTGCCGCCGCTGATCGCGGCTTTTTTTTTTTTTTGCTTGGGGCGGCAGAAATGCTGGAGCCGGCCCTGGCCAGCACTCAGGAAGCCAGACGCATGCTCTGTAACAACCTGGGGCAACTGATTCTCCCAGCTGTGCCGCGGCTCCCAGGAAGGCCAGCCAATGGCCGTTAACTTTATTAGCATTTATTACAGGCATTTTGCAGGGGGCCCATAGCTGTAACACCTGAGCATCTCGAACATGATTTAGAATATGGCTATGCCTACACAGGAGCTGGAAGGCATAATTTCCAGCTGGTGTCGATAGACCCATGCCAGCTCCAGGGTTAGTTGGAAATTACACCAGTGTAGACATATGATAAGACACAAATCACTTCCCTTCTTGAAGGAGCTACCACTGGAAGAAGGTATCCCTGTAACCTCTGAATCTCTGCCCCAGGGGTCAAATTGATCTCTCCTGATTTCAGAGGAGTTTGAGTTTGGTCCTGTGACTAAGGACCTGAAGACAAAGCGCACGCTGTCAGCGGATGAGAGAGGAAGGCAAACCCAGCAGCCTCCTCCATTCAGTTTTTGATTGGCCTTGGCAGATTTGTCCTTGTATTGCTTGATCTCTTGCCTTTTGTTAGCTGGGCCTCAAGGGGGGGTGGGTAAAGGAAACATAGTGCAGAAATGAACATGCCAGCATTAGCGCCAGAGGGGGCTCTGCGGAATGGCTTTAAGGAAGTTGTGTGGAACCGGCCTTGAGCTAAGCTGAGTTCAGGGGGAGCTGAGGATGCCCAGCACCTTTCAGAGTTGGGCCCTTTAATTGCAGAATCTCTTTATCTGTCCCTGAAATGCAGCCACCTCTGGGGTGCGACACAGTAACTGTCTAGGGCAGGTAGTTTGAAAGAATAACCTATCTGACTGAAACCCTAAGCACCCAGATACCACCGAGAGGGATGTGGTATAAGAACCTCACTAGGATGAAGTTGGGCACAATACAGTTGTCCAACTTGGAATTTGGCCTGGATATTGCAGCGACACCTGCTGATTCTTGTACAATGTGCCCTCGGGTCACGAAGAGCAGAAAGAGTCAGGACTCCGGTTTTCCATCTAATCTGAAAGCTGAAGGCTGTAACTCAGGCTTCATTGCACTAATGGACAATTATATTTAGCCACTCTTGGATGCTGTTACATTGCTGCAGTGCATACATCCCGGCAGTGGCCAAAGAAAGCACAGACCCCACTCTTTGTGGTGCCACAGAGGGAAGCGAGCTCTCTGCTACCCTACTTTGCACAGCTATTCAGGGACTGCACATGTTAATTCCACCCACTGTGGCAGCAAATGATCAAACCCGAGGATCAGTCAAGTGCTGAAAAGCCCTGGGCAGACACCAATTATTCCAATCAGTTAATCAGTGCCCCGGATAGCAGACAGAGCAGTGCAGCTTCCTTCTCGGCTTTGCATAGTAACGGGGGAGAGGAAACTCGCATCGTCTTTTCATCCCCTTTCCGGGGCAACGAGAACCGATCGGCCCCGTTCAGGTAACAGGGAATCGCGGCCGGGTTTGTTAACTGCCAGCACGACAGAAAGGCCCAAGGCTGGCACCTTTCCAGAGAGACAGACAGTTGCTGGAGGGTCACTCATGGCTCTGGGGTTTTGCTCTCAGAAGCCACACCTGGATGTAATGGTGCTAATCATAGATTAGAATATCAGGGTTGGAAGGGACCTCAGGAGGTCATCTAGTCCCACCCCCTGCTCAAAGCAGGACCAAGCCTCAGACAGATTTTTGCCCCAGATCCCTAAATGGCCCCCTCAAGGATTGAACTCATAAGCCTGGGTTTAGCAGGCCAATGCTCAAACCACTGAGCTATCCCTCCCCCCGATACCAGAGGCTTTGCTTGGTACCCCAGACTCCTCCTTCATCTGTCCCTAGGGCCATATTCCAGCCAGCACCTGCATCCATGTTGCAAGGCTCTGTGCGGTGAAAGGGGGAGTTTGGTCTTCTCCCTTCTAGGGCCTTTCTACATCCACTGTGCCATGAGGAAGAGGCAAGGCTTGGGAGGAGCATGCTGCGCCCTCTTTAGGGGTGGTGTGGCGTGGCAGGCGTCCTGGGGTCCATGCCCAGCCTGCGTCAGCCAGAATTGCCCCTCGCTCCCCTCCGTAGTGCCCGAGGGCACCCAGGGCAGAATCTAGCCCTTAGTGAACCTTTGTTCTGGGCCTCCTTGTGCTGCCCCAGCTCACTTTGCATTCAATGTGTGTGCCCCTAACCAGGCACAGCCCTGAGTCTTGGACAGCAGGAGGCAGAGGGCGCCCAGTTGAATAGGATGTAGCATGGTATTGACTGGAACCAATCAGGCCTTAGGCTGTCAACCTGGTACGTTCGGCTGCAAAGCTCTGGCCCCCTACCTCGCCGCTGGGCCCTGCGCAGTCTCGCAGCTACTCTAACATGGTCAGGAAACCACCTTGCCTGCATGGGCAGCCTTCAAATGGCCTCTTTGTGTTGCGAGCGCACAGGTGAAACTCCACTGACTCACTGGAATAACTCTTCGTTTTTACCGGTATCGAGGAGGTCAGACTCAGGCCTATGGTCTGGAGAGTCCTTTGCCTGCACAAATTGACCTTTCACCTCTGCAGCCATTTGGCCTCGGCCTGGCGGCTTTTTCAGCCAACGTGCAGCGGGGCAGAAAAGCATCTCGCTGGTGAAACCAGCGGTCGGGCTACTTGAGAGCAGCATTGCTCTCGCCACTGCGTTCCGGTAGTGCGGCCTCGTCCCTCATGAAAGGCCCCCGTTACTGTTCTGCAGGAAAGCCGGAGACACTACGCAGCCAAGCGGAGGGAAGCTGGTTGTGGTCTCTGAGGAGAAAGCGTTGAGTGCCAGAGAAGAACAAAACGCCGGACACACAGTAACTCCCGGCACAGCCTCACATGCCGACATGAGCTGCTTGAGGACACACGAGGAGGCAGGCTTAGCGATGCTATGGGCCCTGAGAAGAGGAGATAGATTCTGGGCTGCTCTGACTTAGTGGCAGCCTCCCCACAGCATCTGGCCCCATCCCTAGTGGACTCTAGGCAGTTGGTGGCACGTCCCCCTTTTTCGGGGGTGAAATCTCTGCTTGGTGTACAGCGCATAGCGTAACAAGTGGCCGAACTGTGGAGTCCCTAGTGTGCAGAGCAGTCACACTCCATGAGAGAGTGGGCCGTCCAGCCTCGTGTTTACAGCAGGGGAGCTGGGAGTCCCAGGTTACGTGGGTACAACTGAAGGGAGAATTTGCCTCAGACCTGCCCCTTGAGAATGGGCCTTTTTATCGCAAAACAAATTATTTTCCTTCCCAAAGTAACCGTGGTGACGGATTGCTCTGCAGAACGGGCCTGTTTGCGAATCCAGTCAGGTGACGACCAGGGTCGGACCGACATCAGGATCGCGACGGACTTACTGGCAACATTGGAGCAGCCATGAGCATTGTCAGAGCCCCAGGTGCCCACTTAAATCTCCGGAAGCTGGGAGGGGGAGGAGAGGTTTCCAGAGCACTTAGTTAAATGATAACAGTTAATTAAGGATTTCACTGACAAACTGTTAGCTTGGGCTGGGGCCAGGTGCTGTTCTTCCAGCTGACACGCCTCAGCTCTGTTGAAGGGTGAGCACCCCAGGGTTGTGTATCTGATACTCTGATTCCTGCCCTGGCACCAAATTCTGCTGGCTCATTGTTCACCTGCCTTCTGCTTTGTACACACGGTGAGGGGCTCCTGTCTGACACGATCTCTCCTCAAGTCACTGAAAACGGCATTCAGTGCATCACACTGGGGTTGTCTATTCGTTGCTGGTTAAAGGGGGTGGACTGGAGCTCTTGGAGAATAATGTCTCTGAGTAGCTACATAATCATATTACCTAGATCTTCTCCAGCACGTGTCATCGGTCGGCCGTAAAGCACTTTACGAAGGAGGTCAGTATCATTCTCCCCATCTTACAGCTGGGGAAACTGAGGCACAGATAAGGGCCATGACTTGCCCAAGTTCACCCAATGTGCTAGTGGCAGACGCCATCATGCAAGTGCCCCGCACCACACTGCCCCAAGGACTCAGACCCCTGCCCTGGGAGTGGGTGGGGAATTCCTTTAACTTCCCCTGATTGTTCCTCCAACTCAGCTGATGTGGCTTTTCCCCTTCCCGGGAGGAAGCATTACTGAGCCTGTGGATTGGTAGCTAGGGAGGTTGTCGGGGCAGGAGTTGTCTTGGCAATATTCTGGGAGGCTCACCCCCCTTCCAGCTCTGAGGCGGAGCTGGCAGAATACTTTGGAGAGAGGAAGTTTTACACTTCTGAGGGCGAAAATAATAATTCTCACCAGCAGAGGGCACTGCCCACCAAGGCAACAGCCACATTCGCAGAGACAGAGAACAGGGCCCATCCAGCAGCCTGTGGCAGAGGAGGGACTAGAACCCAGGTGTCCTGGCCTATGGGCCCAGTCTAGCCACTGGACAACACTCCCTCCCTCAACCACAGAGCACGTAGCAATCAGTGACCCCCATTTCAGATGCCCTGGGTCCTAAGCGTTTTGGACTTTCCTATGGAGCAAATCCACCCCTTTCTGCAAACTGGGGGCCAGTCCCACTGGCTGGGGTCAGAGGTTAGGTATGTACGTAGAGCTATTGGGGACATGGCAGAGTTGGGCTGGCGGGGCAGGGCGGGCACGTGCCGAATGGTGCACAGTGACCACGGAGTTAATTCTGTCGAAGGTGGCACCCCGGGCGCGGGCAGGATTCCAAGCCTCGTGGGCCAGCCCGGCACGCAGGGAGCGTGGTGCATTGTTTGCTTTTTCCCCGGGGACCATGGGGACATGTGACTATTTCAATAAATAAATGAAGAGTTTTTCTTTTCCAGACATCTAATACGTTTCCCACTCCTGTTCCGGGGGTGCCTGGCTTTTCCGTCAGCCTGCATTGGGGTTTCACTTGGAAGACTCCTGGGGCGGGCTTTGCTCGCTACTGCTTGGCCAGGGGAGAGTCACATTGCGTTTGGTTCTAAAAGGGGCGTTTCAGCCCAGCATGTCTGTCCGTTATCTACGCTAGTTATGCACGACCTCGCTGCTGGGAAATTTAGAAATGGTCCTGAACTTGCCCGAGTTTGAAACAGAGGAGAAATGCACTGGATTGCTCGGCTCTAGAATATAGATCATAAGGGGTGGAAAAGATCTGGTAGGTCACCTTAGCCAAAATCTTCACAGCTGGATGCTTAAAGTTAGGCTTCTAAATCCATATTTAGGCACCAATCTGCAGGGGGCCTGACCAGGGTGTGCACCTGCTGCTCCCCGTGGGGTCTGTAGTGCCCGGCACTTCTGAAAAGCAGGGCCTTGGGCTTTAGAGTCCAAAGCACTGTTCCCCACCCTTATGGCAGTGGAGATAACCTTGAAAAGGTGGCCTGAGTGTTACTGAAGCAGAAATGCCTGTTTGAGTCTGCAGAGAGCTCTGAGAGGTACGACCTGCCCCATTCATCTCAATCAGAGCCCTGTGGACTCTGCAATTCCCTCATGGGGGAATGTGGCATTTTCCCTTGGAACTCAGCATTTTTACATGGAATTTTTGGATGTGCCAAGCAAGGGACCATTTTGCTCTCCGTCTCCCTGACCAGCCAGGATCTGTCACTTGCTGTCCAACTTCTCCTGCAAGGAGCAGGGGCTTGGATTATAGTGAGTGCAGGCTCTCTGCACTGTTCCCTGGAACCCCAGCTGAGTCCAGCCTGTAGTCAAGGAGCAGAGGGAACTAGCTGGGCTGCCTGGAGAGGGACACAGGAGCCTGAGCCTGGGAAGATGAGCTGTAGAAGCTGTCTACAAGCATCCTTCTTTCCCTGGCATGAATTGACTGGGTGAAGGTGGGGTGAGAAGAAGGAGCATGGGCAGGAAGTTCTAAGCTGAGACACCTGGACTGAGGCTAGGTAGGTGTTGGGGCCTGACGAATGGAGTGTCATTTATGTGCAGTGTGCCGGTGTGGCTGGAGAGGAGCAATTCCTTTTCTCAAATGGCTGTTTTGTAGATCTCCTAGACTTCTTCCCCCTCCCCCAATTCTTTTGTGCTGGTGCATCAGAACCAGTCTCCTGGATTCAGAGCCCTGTGACAGTTACATCTGTTTGATCTGAGGCTTGGAGAGCACAGCGAATAAACTCACCCTCAAAAATCACTGGTGAATTTTACCTCCGTGAGGATGAGCTGGCAGGATGATGGGGGGGAATAGCTCAGTGGTTTGAGCATTGGCCTTCTAAACCCAGGCTTGTGAGTTCAATCCTTGAGGGGGCCATTTAGGGAACTGGGGTAAAAATCTGTCTGGGGATGGGTCCTCCTTTGAGCAGGGGGTTGGACTAGATGATCTTCTGAGGTCCTTTCCAACCCTGATATTCTATGATTCAATAGGAAATCTCAGTACCCAGCTGTAATATCCAGGGCCTGCAGCAGGTGTCACTATTGCTCCAAATATAACCACCAAGCCATTCAGCCTAAGAATCTAGCAATGAAACAATAAGAATTTGGCTGCGTCTTCCTCAGCTCTCATTTATTTATTTTTGTACCAATGGAAGTTTTGCTGAGAGCTCAGGATTTGGCCTAATGACACGGGTGAGGATTTGCACGTCTATAGTGGGCTTCAGATGAAAATCTCAAAGAGCCTTCTGGAGCCACCTAGTGGCCACATTGGATAGAGCCTTACTCCTACAGTGGTCTGGCTCTCGGGTATTTACATGACCCCCATTCTCTTCGATGGAATAGGACGAAGGGGCTCAGAAGCTGGCCTTAACCCAGGGGAGCATTATTCAACCATGTTCAAGCGAGACGGGCCCAGGTTACACACTGAATCAGAAGTCCCATTGGGAATAGAACCCAGGAATCCTGACTCCAAGTCTAGGCTAGAGCACAGCCCATTTATGTGCAGAGTGGTTGCTGCTGTGGTTGGAGATGGGGAATTCCTTTTCTCCAGCGGCTGGTCTGTGGCTCTCATAGGATTGTTTGCGCCCCCCCCCCCTTGATTCTTTTGTGCTGGTCCATCAAAACCAGTGTGTCCTGGATTCAGAGCCCCATGCAAGGTGCATCTGTTTGATCAATCCTTTGTTTGATAATGGCGTGGCACCATCAGCGGGACTGTTTGTGCTCTCCACTGCAGTCAGTTTAGTGGAGCATTTGTCTCTAAGGGGCAAGTGTGGCCTAATGGAGTGGTCCTTGGCTGCCAAATCAGGAGAGCTGGGTTCTAGCCCCCGCTGTGCTGCTATTTCACTGGGAAAGTCTCTGTGACTTGGTTTCCTCATACAGCAAATGATACAAATCTCTGTAAAGCCCTTGCCTGTTACTGGAGGGAAAAGTGCTATAGAAGTGTGAGCCATTATTCTAATTAATTCATGATAGGCCTCCTGTAGCCAATGCACTGGCTCCATGGACATCAATGACATGCAGCAGCAGCACATGAATCACCAGATTTGGGGGAAATTATGGAATTTTCAGGATTTAAATTAGCGAGGTGATCCCCGGCTCCCCCTGGTTTCCCGGGAGGGGCACAGGAACGTGTTGACATCAATAGAGGACAAGTCATTGGGAGTTCTTTATTCAAAGGGCTACAGCATTCAAGACAAAGAATTTGTGTACTCCGTCTTCTGTGCCCCTGGAAAATCAGACAGAACAGCCTGTGTTTTCTTGTTTAGGACAAGGAGAACCAAAAAGGTCACCCTACTCGTTTCAGTTGGCTGCTTCTCTCCAATCAGCGCTATATACTGGGGCCAGATTAACCCCTGGTATAACCGCACTGGCTTTGTGACACTAGGCATTTGTGTATCTATGACTTGTTTAGTGCCAGCAATGTGGGTTATGTTTCCATGGTGCCAGGCCTCTTTACAGACAATGTGATTCACACTCTTGATGTTTCTTTAAAAAAGGGGGGATCTACTGATGGCTAAAGATTGTGCTCTGTAAAGTGAAGTCCTTGATATAGCCACAGAGCAGGCAATGAGCACAACACCGCCAGCATCCCTGCCTCAATCTTGTCCTGCAAGGGGGAAAGGGAGTTTACTTCTTGTGGCCATTCAGTCCTATCTCGCTGCTGAGACTGGAAACCAGAGGCCTGAGTAGAGCTGGTGGGAAAACGAGCTCCTTGCTGCAGAAAATGCTTACCTAAGAAGAAAAAATTCTGTGCAAAAATCAAAATCCAAAACACTTCGCTGAAAACTGAAATGCTTCGATTCTGAAACGCTGCTCTGGTGCCTCCTGGGAGTTGTAGTTTAGGTAACTCATGCTCCCATTCTCCTGTACAGCTGGGCTCCCAGGGTTAGACTACATCTCCCATGATTCATCACACTCTCCCCTCTTAGGCAGGGGAGATGGTGCATCATGGGAGAAGACGTCTGACTAGGGAGTGCATCTCATAGAAGCTAATTGGAGCATGATGCACTCAAACTCCACTCCCATGAGGCACTGCGGCAGAATGTTGGCATTGAAATGTTTGGGTTTTGGGGCATTCCGTTTTTTGATTAACAACCCTCCCTCCCCCCCAAAAATCCCCAAATCAAACTGTTCTAAGGAAAGCTGACTTTTTTTAACCAGACACTTGGTTTAGATGAAAAAACATTTTTTTTTTGTCAAAAAGACCTTTGACTGAAAAGTTTTGACCTACCCTAGGCCTTAGCCAACCTATACTGCAGTCGACAGAAGGGTTGGATCAGGCGCAAGGATGGCGGTTGTGACAGTGTTTTATGTAACACTGAATCTGCAACCAGGAGCTGGGCTGGGACCATCAGTTCATGTCACATAGGCCACTGTCAGAGGGCCGGAATGTCTTTTCCACTGCTGCCAACCTCTGCCTTATCTGACCCAGTGACCCAGAGGTGGGAGCCTTTACCCCCCGCTATGACTCCCCTGAGCCATTCCGTCCCTGTGGACACAGGTTTCAATTTCCTGTGTTTCCTTCCCACTTCCTCCTGTGCTTTCTTTTCTCTGTGGGTCTCTGCGCTGTACCGATTGCGCCATTGTCAGCCATTCATGTTCTGCTGAAATCAGTGGAGCGTTACCCTGTGCCTGGTCCACTCAGCTGCACAGCAGGTGTGTTCCGCTGGAATTTTTGGCAACAGTTGAGCAGTTAATGACATGCTGAAGCACAGCTTTTTGCATTGCTTAGCTGGTCCGTCTGGGAGGCCCTAGGGTCTACACTAGGGGAGGCCACAGGAACTAACGTTCAGCCTTCATTTGCTCACCCAGCCTTCCACAGGTGCAGCTGAATACACACGAGGCAGAATGTACATGCACACAGTCCCAGATGGGCACAAGCGTTTGGGTGTGTGCAGGAGAGGGAGCGAAACCCAAGGAAGCACAAAGTCATGACCCATGGGCCTCAAACCCGGGTCTAGAGGAGCAGCCACGCTTCAGCCTTCCCCTTGGCAGCCTGCTGACTGAGGACCCACAAAGCCCAGCCCTAGTTTGAGGCTCTGCCCCTGACATCCCATTGTCAGAGTCCCAGAGCAGCCGATTGGCCCGCTGGCCCTACTTAAACCAGCTACGGGAAGCTGTCTTTGAACAGCTGGGCTCTACTCTGCTCTGGACCGTGTGCCTCCTGCTCCCCCTGCTTGACTTCCTGGTACTCTGACTTGGCCTGTCTCTGGTTACCGACTTGTGATCCTGATCTGCAGTTTGTCTCCTGCCTCTGACCCCCTGGTATCCTGACTGCGGACTCCGGCTCTGACCACTAGGTCTGGCTGCCCATGACCCGGCCCTGGTATACAAGTCCAAGCATGGCTATATAAGTTGGAAGTTTTATATTTTAGTTGAGCTAAAGGGAGTTAATTTCAGCTTTGCTTACTGAGGTAACGTTTCTACCGTGTGTCTGTATTACAGTGGCACTAGAGCCCCACCTGGTGGACGTTTTGGCTGTGGAGCTAGGATTGGGAATTCCGACACCTGGGTGCTTAGCCATGCTGCTGTTCCAGAAATACTTTTCTTGACCCCACCAGCCTCTGCTGGCTTTGAGGTGGTGACTTAGTCTCATGAAGGTCAGGGCAGGTGCTAACCCTAAAGCCGCATTGTGGGGGGGACTGGATGGAATTATAGCCTTGCACATCTGTCTCATGTTCTTCCAGGAAAGCTTGCAGTCTCCTCCTGAAGTTACTTTTAAGGCGGTGAAGATGTCATGCTGTGATGTTGCATTGCAATAGGATTGTTAGGTGCTCCACATCAACAGCTGCACAAAGGAAGCCATTTATGGTGCACTACACGTTGTATTGGTCCTACAAAACCAAGGGCCTGCGCTACATATTCGTAAGTGCCATGAGCGCTATCTGCTAGGACTTTATCTGTGAACTATTGCATATTTATGGACATCTCCCATTTACAGAGCAATCAGAAATCAGGATGACTGCATGTCAGACATCACAATACCAGAAGCGTGTCCCATGCAGGCAATCACTATAATTTGGTGCTAGGTTACAGCTAGGGGATGTTTGTTGCCTGCTGTACTCATGTGGTGGTCACTTACTGACAAGAGCAACTTCACGTCAGCAGGGCTGCTTGTGAGAATAACTGCTCACCAGTGAGAGCAAGATGATCAAAGTGTAGCCATCAGAAGTTGCAGCAGATCCCGTCTCACATGCCTTTGATTACAGCTGTTGGGATTTTTTTTTTTTTTTTAACAAAAATGATTTTTTGTGTGTGGGACAAATGCCAGTTCATTGAAACCAAAATTGTTTGCGGAAAAGGGTAGATTTTGATGAATTTCCTGATTTAAGAAAAGGTTGAAAAAAAGGTTTTAAAATGGTCAAAATGGCCCATTTCAACATTGTCTAAAGGAAAAGTTTCAATTTTTCAATCCAAAATGAACTTTTGATTGGTAATGTAACTTAATTCATATTAAATTTTAAAAAATTAAAAGGGTTGACATGAATATTAAGTAGCTAGATTGTCCCAAACTTCTTTTTTCCCCCCTGTATGTCGGTTCATAAATTTTTTTGAGATTTAAGCTTTTTATCCCAACTTGATCAGGATAGGAACATTTTTAGAAATCTTGAAAATGCTTGCAGAGTGGAAAAACCATGTCCCACCCAAACTTACTTTTGAGTCCTAATACTTATCTAATGAATATATACCTCTTAACTATTACAAAGCAACAAAGAGTCCTGTGGCACCTTATAGACTAACAGACGTATTGGAGCATAAGCTTTCATGGGTGAATGCCCACTTCGTCAGTGGGGTATTCACCCACGAAAGCTTATGCTCCAATATGTCTGTTAGTCTATAAGGTGCCACAGGACTCTTTGTTGCTTTTTACAGATCCAGACTAACACGGCTACCCCTCTGATACTTAACTATTACAGTGATGATTGTGATCCAAAAACTTAAGAGGGTTTCAGTGGTTTAAGAAAATAGGAGATGTATGTTTAAAACGGTTTTGCAGTACAACATGTAGCAATATAAGGATTCTGCTTATGAAAAAAACAGTCAAATATAAAGAGTGATGTATCAAAGGACTAACTTGTTAATCAAGATGATCAGACGTTGCCTGAAATGTAATGTAAAATGGTGCTCTGCAAGCTACCATTGTACGGCCATAAATAAGGACCATGTGTGGAGTCAGTAGAGAGCTTGGTGGTATGTGAAAGACATTGGCAGAAGAAAAAGGGAAGTCATAAATATTTATAGAGGTGTCCAAACTGTCTGAGTTTTGTTCTGTGGTTTTTCTCCTTTTTTGGAGGGCGGTGGTGGGGGAGGATAACGTTTATCCCTGTTGAGAAACAGGACTGGTTGTCATTTTTATAAATGAAAAGGAAAAGGACGATTCCTATGAACAATAATAATGAAGTATTTTAGTTACCCTTGTGCTACCTAATGCCTGCTAAAAGGATCGAGCAGTGAAACCAGGCCATTTCCACAAGGCACATGGCTGTAAAGTACATTTGCTTTCAGCAGCTCTTCCACTGGCATGATTTTGGGTGTGAAGGAACTGAAGAAAGCGAAAACATCTGAATCAGTAATCGCTGTGCGCAGGAAAGAAAAAACAGGAGTATATCAATGGAATGCCCCAGTTTCTGTTGATAAGAAGTTCTCTTTCTCTCTGTTGAAAAACCTTTAGTGGTGGGAAGGAGTTGGCCCTTTGTCCTCTGAAAAATATTTCCCCGAGATGTCTGTCATCCCTGCAATTGGTCTTTAACGTTCCATCTTTTTTCAGACTGAGAGATTGTCATTGATTTTTCTTTCCTGCCTGGTGCCGTGCTCTGAGTGATTGGAAGAAATCTCAGATCCGAGAGGCCACCCAATAGCTTCTGGAAACTGAACTTCTGCCTCACGTGAGCAGCTAAGTCAGACCCCTCGGTGTCCCAGGCAATGAAGAATCCTTTGTCGTTTAATCAAAGAAGCAGCTGCCCCAGCTTGGGATGGCTATCTGAGCCCCGAGTCCTCTTCAAAGGACAAATGGAGATTTGGAGAAGACATTGGGATAAAAAGGGCGTTTTCTGTTGCCATTTAACAAGCTGCCTGCCCTTATTTTGTTCCCAGCTCCTCTGCGAAAGATCCCTTGCATCCCAATTGATCCTTGACCAGGACCATTAATTGCAGGTTATGCTCCTGCAGGTAGCTTTGCTGTTTAATTACGCCTCAGAACGTCTGTTTCAATGAGTTTCCTTGTGGGCTAATTAGATTTAGACCTTTGGCGCAATCAATAGATTCTCATCTCGGTACTGGCCAAGCCAGTCATGACCAGTAATTTACAGCTCTAGTTGTTCTGAAATCAATACAGATTTGCTCTTCATTGAGAGCACGGTAAAACAAGGGTGACAGCAGGCCCACTAAGCAGTTGACATGGAAGCAGATCCCATGCTGGTTTTGGATAGGGGCCAGCACAATTAGACAGGCACTGCTGCAGAAGCAGTGAGTGGAGGGAAGCAGGCCTCTTTGGCTGAATGAGCACTGAGTTGAAGAGCTGACAAGGTGTAAGGTTTTTGCCGTCTCTTGAGGCAGGATATATATATAATGCAGGTCAGGCTGCCCAAGAGCTTTTAATGTACAAGCATGCAGGTTCTATTGGTCTGATGGAGCCAGGGTGTGGCAAGCCTGAATCATGCACAGTGAGATGTGACCACCCTTTTCTGGAATAGAGAGCTGTAGCCCATCAAAACTATAGGGTCCGTAATGATAGGTTTACTTGCAGTACATTATTCAGCCACTAGGTATCTGCGAGCTGTACAGAATTCCAGATAATATGTGGTACCTGGTAAATAAGGGTGACAAAGCTGGAACTAGAGCTGTGTGGACGCCTGTTTGTGTCGGTTGCTGTTTTCTTTAATAAGTGACTCCTGTTTAAGAAGTACCATGATTTCAAGTACTGTGATAGGACCTAGTATGATCCATCTTCCTTTTACTCTCTCCTTTTATCACCTTCCCCTTGAAGTAAATCTCACAGATCCAAGTATCCTGTTAAATTGACAGATGCCCTGGTCCGAGTATTCTGCAGTGATGGGACTCTGATCACTTCTTTTGGGAAAGGGAGTCTCTTTTCATGCTCAATTTCTGTTACTGCAGAGAATTAAGAGCAGGGGATATGAAGCATTGGTGGGACTATTGTAAGAATGAAGAGACCTGCATAGTGTAGGCAGTTAGACAGGATGTCCCCAATTGTATTCTTAGGATCTACCCACTTGGGCCCTGATCCTGTACCCTGAGCAATTTGCAGGACTAGGACCTAAAACTCTGACAATAACTTTGTAATGCAATTCCTGTTCTTTCCAACTCCCGTAAATCTGGTCTTATGGTGTCATTTTTTCACTTGTCCAACATAAAATAAAATGGACTCAAGTCAGCAAATGGCAGTAGTTCCTCAGATTGCATCTAATGTCTCAATATTATTTTCATGCCCTTTGCAGGAGGTAAAAACTTGCCATTGCTCTTGGCCACTGGTAAAATGAAGTGCGCAGGTAATTCACCTAGCCAATGGCAGCTAGTACTCTCCTTTGTCCAGCTCATGAGCTGCAGGCAAGCCGAATTAAAGCAATCTCACAAAATCTGAATGAACCGGAATGTGAAATATTCAATTCTTTGTGGTTCAGAGATTTGGTGGGTGAACATTTTATTGTGTGATCCTCATTCCTCTCTCTCTGTCACTTGGTTTCTGATACTTTTTTAAAATAACAACATTTTGGTCCGTATTTCACCATTTTCCAGTAATCACTCTGCCCCCTGTATAGCGCCACCCTGCTTTTCACTCAGGACCCATGGAGATAAATCTGGCCCTCAGTGTTTCCTACAGACATAAACCAGTCATGCTTGGGACTTTACCTCAGCTACCCCAAAAGATAAAACAAATCTGGTTCAGAACAAGGTTACCAGTGAGGCAATTCCATTTGCCTCTGGGATGTGGCATTTCCTTGTGTAATCCACACTAGGTGAAGGGAGTCTTTGTCCCCCTCTAGTGGCTGGTCCATGCTTGTGGGGTAGCTGCTAGGTAATACCCTTAGTCCTTTAGCTCAAATGGTAGAGGTTCAGGGTTTTAGTACTGAAATGCTGCTGAGAACCCAAGCAGGGTAGGTTACGCTGGTCAGATGTGGATGGATGTTATTTAGCCCATCTTCTCGGTCTCCTTTCAGGCCTGCAGTGAGTGGTGTGCCTGGCTCTGAACACTATTGAGCTTTGGAAAAGTGGTGCTCACCTGGGATATAGGTGTAACACCCAACCCCCCTCAATGCTAGCTGGGAAGGGGGTTACAAGAATATCCTGCTCCTGGTATAGACATTCTGGTTCACCAAAGAATATCATGCAAGCTCTTAAATGCAAGCCAGGGTCACGCTGGTCATTAATATAGTATCTAGGCATACATGTCACAGCCATGCCAGGAGTTATGTATGTATACTGAAAATGTGCTTTAAAATCTGCATCACAATAGAGTTGACAAACAGGTTTTTCAATCAGACAACAGATGACTATTCACCTGTCCCTCTGCTGGCATGTAAAACAAGCATTGTAAGCTAACACACTGGCTGCACAGCTTCATACAAAGTCAACAGGGTGATGTGAAATCAATCAGCAGCACACAGGAAATAAGTCCAAGGGGTTATTTTGACTCGGGTGCGATAAGACTTCTTTAGACAGCAGATTAGCCTGTTGAGTTTAGTCTCTAGAAAATGTGTTATGAGTTTGTTTGATATTCCTTTTGTTTCCATTATCCTTACTCCCAATTGCTTGAATCTTTGATCACAAATGTATTGTTTTCACTCTGAATATATCTCAGTGCTGTGATATTAAGCACAGGGAGTTCCATCATACAAATTGGTGTGTGCACTGTTTCCACGGGGACAGCAGGCCTGATATTACTGTCAGTGTTCAGAGGAGAAGGGGCTGGGCACTACAGGAGAAAGCTTCATAGGGATTGGGGCACACCTATTGTTAACCAGCAAAGCACACTAAGGGCTAGCATTGCCCAGAGGAAAGTGCTTGGCTGGTTAACAGGCTGGTGGTGTCAGGGAGCTGACACCCAGCTAAACACTAGCAAGTCTCCCTCTGGTGAAATACCCCCCTGTATTCCCAGCCCACACATGGCTGTAATCATCTTTGTACAAAATATGCCTTGTAAGGCATCATTTAAAAACTAATAACTCACTGGTCAATAATATCATAGTAAAGTGTATTTAACAATTAAGTAAAGTTATGAACATAAGTGGAAATCATGACTGAAGTTCACTAAATAGGTCTGGGAAGTGGGTAAATCTGTTTCTCAAAGACAAAGGACAAGCTGATGCCACTAGCCAGGTGTCATCAAAGCTGATGGGCTATCACCCTATCAAGAGGCCATTTTTTGGCAAAGGAAGGGGGCAGGAAAAAACGGAGCTGCAACTTAGAAAACAACGTAGCAACCTCCCCCCCCCACTAGACTCCACGTCTCCTTCTGCTCAGATGAATAGAACTTTATGGGGGGGCTGAACCATAATAGTGAGGGGCAAATACCCCAAGGCATCTCTCTCCCTGCCCAGCTCCCTCTTTGCACCCGAGAAGACAAAAGAAACAGCTGTTAGACTTTGGGGGAAGGGTCCTGACCTGAAAAGTTTGGTTAGTAATGCTATTAGAAGGATGTGGTAACGACTCTACTTTCAATCAAGTATAGTTCAAGTTAGGCACTAGGAAGCATTTTAACTTTATTTTTCTTGTAACCATTTCTAACTTTTATGCCTCATTACTCATACGCACTTAAAATCTCCCTCTTTGCAGTTAAATAAATGTGTTTTATTCTTTAATTGAAACTAATCCAGTGTGTTTAAGTTAAATTATCTGGGTAACTCCATTTAAGGTTGCAAGTTGTGATAATGTTCCCTTAACGGGACAACAGACCTCATATTTCTGGACTGTCCAGGAGAGGTCTGGACAGTGCTAAACGCAAGTTTTTGGGAGAAAAGCCGGGACTAGGAGTGTGTTGGGGTCACCCTGCAATATAACCAAGGCTGGTGAGAGCCAGAGGGTAATCCAAGTGTAGCTGGCAGGCTGCAGTTCCACACACACACACTCAGGGGCACCCAAGGTTGCAGAGTGGGGGTGACACATCCTTTCACTGGTCTGAATTGCACCCTGGAATGTCACACTCCGTCCTGCTGGCAAAGGGTAGCAAGGTGACTCACGGTCCTGGGTACCCCAAGAACCATCTGCATTGTGCAACCGGCCTCTTTTGCTAATGAGCTGAACCAGATGTGAAGGTTGGACATGCCACGAAGGGGTGTACAAATATGTCCCTCCCCCTTGTAGAGAGGGGAGCTCTGGGAGATATTTTCAGGGCTTCCCCTGGGCAGTGGCTTATGGGCACGTTGATAGGTTCTCCCATTGCTTCAACGGAGGAGTCCTTATGGGCAGCTGAGCTCTGAGCAGTGTGATTGTGTGTTGCTTCTTTGCACCAAAAGCCAGTTCACGCCACGTATTCGTGCTTAGCCAACTTGTTGATGTGCTAGGAGAGTGACTCTCACTAACTGTGGTGTAACTTTCACGGGGACTGTTAGCTACCCAGCTGTCTCCCAACAGCTTAGAAACCTCTCATTGGCATCTGTTTACTCATGGCAGATCACTGACGGAAACACTAAATGTAGGCATTGGAGCGGTACTAATGCAGTAGACCAGGAAGATGTGCACAGGTACAGTGCTAGTAAAAACCAATCAAACTTTGTACAAGGACAAACACCCATCTTCAGCACAAGTAGAAAAACAGCCTCAGTTACTAGAAAAAAATGGGTGTATTGATCATTTGGCCACTGGAATATTATGAATTTATGCCCTGAAGAGAGGATGTTCCAGCCCCTGTATACCACACACTGGACTAGCAGTGGTCTTCGAAATATTTAGGTCAAAATGTTCAGACCTAAAATTAGCCTAACTCCATATTCAGAAACAAACAAAAGTTTTGGGGTTAAACAGAGCTGGTTGAAACATGGTAAGTGTTTCACGAGAAATTTTAAAGTTAAAAAAAAAATTGAGGAAACTGGAAAATTTTCAGGACATTTTCAGTTTTCCGACAAAAATTGTCCTGATTTTTTTTTTAAATGAGAAAAGTTTTGATGGCAAAGCTCCTCCTCTCCTTTCTACTTTGTCCCTCCCTTTTTCCGGGGCAGAGGAGGAGAACGGGGTGTTCTTATTAAAAAGCAATGTCAACCAAAAAGAAAGTTGTTCTCAAAAATTTACATTTTGGGCAAATGCCCATTTTTTTGTTGGGGAAAGAAAAAGTGTATGAAAAATTTCAACCAGGTCTAAATAAAAATAAATAAATATAATCCTAATTAGTGGGTGAGATGAAAGGGAGGGGGAAAGTGTTAAACTAAGAAGAATCCTGTTGGCCTTATGAATATATGGATTCATTTAATTGAGGGTCTGGGCAGATTTCCTTGTCCAGTGCTTGCAGATCATTTTATCTCTCTTCTACAAGACCTTTCAGGTTCCCCACTCTGTGGTTCCCTGGAAAGCGACTCCCAAACCAGAAGGCCAGAAGAACGGAAAATCCTCATACGTGGCTCAGCATAGATGCAACCCTATGAAGGGCAGCAGGTTCGGGGCTGTTGTTTGGACCCCCTCCCCCCCAGTGTGACAAGCTGCCCATTGGACGGCCACCATGGAGTGTGAGTGTGGGACTGTCTGACTGAAATGTTTCTGTCCTTTTCATCTTAGGAAAAGTTTTCTTTTTTTTTAAAATGTAACATTTAATTTAAAAATAGAGGCGCTCAAATAAATCAATCCCTTTTCTATCCTCTTTATAGCTCTGCTTTTCCAAAAGCTTGCAGCTGGAAGTCTCTTTATCTCACAGGGCACAGATAACGATGTAATTATGAGCTCGGATCAATGGCTTTCGTTCCACAGGTGCCCAGCCTAAAAATAACGGTTATCCTTTCGCTTGTGTGCATTGCTCTGCTCGCCTCTCCAGCTGGTGGCTCTGAGGGGCTGCTGGCCCGGTGTAGTGGGGTTGTGTCACCTGGGCTGGAGATGGCTGGTAGGGGACACATGGACAGTTTCACACCACTCAGTTGCCTGCAGCGCACTTTCCAGCCACAGATATTCAGAGCTTTGTTGGAAGGCACTCAGTGCTCTCCTGGCCACTGGGAGACCCAGGTGGGAGCCATGCCCCAAGCTGTACTTCCAAACAGAGCATTCACTCAGCCTAGCCTGGGTTCTCACTGCTCCTCCTACAGATGAATAAAGGCTCCCCCCCCCAGTGCCATTATGGGGGTATAAGGTTTAGAATGACACCGAGTCAGCAGGCCTAATTACCAAGGGTATTAACAAGGCTGGTCAGCAATGCATGGTGACCATGCCCCTGTCTGTCTGTAGATTTAGATTTAAATTTTCTGACCCACTGCATTCATGCTGATGTTTTCAGCTTCCCCGGTGCTTGTTTACTGCAGGGTTACGTTAGGCTCCCAAGTAACAAGGGCTCTCCGGTGATCTCTAGCTATAACAACCTTTCTGCAGAATGCCTCTCAGCTTTTCAAGTGCTGCCTCCGGATTCCCTAACCAGTAATGGGTTAGAGCGACATGGTGTATGAAATATGGAGCCACACTGGAGTAGCTGTGTGGGTTTCTAAGACTTTCTCCAAATCCAGCAAATAAATATCAGCCTTTTTTTTTTTATTGCATGCTGCATAATGGGAATATAACTTATTGCCATCAGGGAGCAGCGCATTCAGCAGCTACCGTAAATTCTGAATTCCAATTGGGGGCATATGCATTTAAACAAAAAAACAGGCTATGCCAGCGAACAGTGAGCCTAATTGGAATATGGAATGGAGTCTTTTGATTAATCACATGCTGAATATTAATTGTGCATTATGCTGATTTTATTGTAAATATATTCAGAGTACTCCGCATGTGTACCTGACTCCAGGTTATAGACTCTGAATAAGAAATGGTCTAAACACTGCAGTATTAGTAATATTCCCGGATTAAATTTATGGGGCTTGGCTTTTTCCCCTTCCTCCTTGGAGAAAACAACCTTTGAAATCTCCAGAGAACAATATGAAACACAACTGACTGCTTCAGAGAAGCTATGTGATCAAATTATTACTAGTTGTATTATGGTAGTGCAACATATTGGCAAAAAACATGTATCCTTGCTATTGGCTAGTGCACTAGAGGATAACAGTTCACTACTCATGAGCGCACGTGGAACTACTCCTTTAGCTCAAATGGTAGAGGTCTATAGTGCTTTGGTACTAAAGATCCTGGGTTCAAACCCTGCGGGTCAACCCCGATGAGGGGCCCTGTACAATTGTCTACTAAAAGACAGTCCCTGCCCTGAAGAACGTACAGTCTAGATAAAGGCAAGAGATAACAGCTGGGTATGGCTACAAGACAAGTGCAGCAGTAAAAAAACCCTACTCATTATGCACCTAGCAGATCTACACAGCCCTGAATTTCTGATATTAGTCAATCGTTAGCGGGCAACAAATAGCATTTAATTATAAACATACAATCAAGGCCTGACTTTTCATTTAGGTCCTCGGTCAGACAGTGAAATCTTGACTAAATTGCATCTCCAAGATCCTAGGCGGTGCAAAACCTCAAGGAAGGTCTTGTTTACACTGGGGCAGCTACATTGATACAAGCCATGACCGGGTTATTAGCTACTCCTGCAGCGTGGGGCAGAGAATCTTCTTTACAATCCCAGCGTTCCCTGCCATGCACATATTACTCTTGCAGTTATTAAAATGTAGCCCCTTCCAGGTTCCAGGGACTATGTGGACAGAGTCGTTTAGATGCTAATTTTTAAAAATGGCAAGTAAAAAGAGAACAGTGCTGGATCCGAGGCTGGGGCAGGAGAGGTGCACTCAGCCGAGTTCATCAAAGCGCGACAGGTTTCTCCTCTGGTTTTCAGTGCTGACATATGGCATTTCCTGTTTGTTTGAATGGCGAAGCTGGCAACAGATCAATAACAGGGCATGTTGGAGGGACAGGACTCCAGTTATAGTTATTGTCTAGAGGGCGATCCAAACACACCTGAATTTTGGGGTGCTTGAGGCATGGATCTAGATCTCCATGCTGTGGTTGAGCTCATCTTTCTTAGAAGCATTGATTTAAAAGGGTCACAGTGAGAGATGCTTTTTCAATCCTTATTTAGCTGAAACCTCCATTAAGTTCAACTGAGTTTGCCTAAGGAATGAGTAAAAAATGGAACCAAGACCCAGGGGATTGGCCCCATGTGTGTATATTTATACAAAGTAGAGATCAGACCAAGTTGGCAGAACTGACTTGGCCATGGAATATTGTAGCCTATAGTCATCTTAATGGAGTTAATGCTAACTGTGAATGGATCATTGCAGAACACTCCAAGTGTTTTAGCAGAAACGATGAATGAAGCTTGAAACAGCAGCTGGGCTTAGCTGAAAAGTTGCTATTGTAGTGGTCTAAACCTTTTAGGTTCTTAACCTGAAGAAGACCGGTAAAACCTTTTGGGTTTTGTTCCTCCATTAGTTACAATGACCATTCATAGATGTAGGAGTTTAAAGAGGATTAGGTAACCCAGGGGATACATAACCATTCACATAGAAATGGACAAGATGACCTAGGTCGTCTTTGCTCTCATACAAGAGGTTCATTTTTGGAACTGGAAGAAAGAAAAATCGGCTTGACACTTCTCTCTAAAACCCATTCAGAGTCAGAAATTAAAATGTGAGCCTCTGTTTAAAAGGGAATGTTGGAGAAATTAATTAATAGGCATCGCCACAGCTTGTCTTAATTAACCAGATAAGGTTCAGCTTCAGCAATTTAGAGGTCAGTTAGGCAAAGCTGAACAGTGGATTGTTATCTAACTGATAAGAGACTTGCTCTATGGCGACCCATGTTGTTGTTATAAACCTCACTGCCAAATGAAAAATCTTTGTTGTTGTTGTTACAAATAGAGAGTATTTGCCTTTCAAATTCCAGATGCTCCACCCAGATGTGCCAGATGTTCCTGGTCAGTTATGACAGGCAGGTGGGACTTAAAGGGATGGAAGCTTGAAATGTAGAACATGGGAGCAGCACAGCTTATCCTTAAAGCCCTGCCCCTGCCTCCTAGAATGAATTGTTGGTGAGTTTTAGACCCCTCCAGAACCACGCCCTGATCCTGCAAACACTGAGGCACGTGCGTCAGTTCAGGCACATGAGTATTCCCATTAAAGTCAGAACCCAGTGGCCCCGGTCAGAACCCAGTGCTCTTGATGCCCCCATCCTTTTGGAGTAGCTTTGTTACTGGGTTCTGTTTGTTCTTGAAACATTTGCTCTAACCATGCAGCAGTTTGCTATTTCTCTCCGGCATGTTTTCAAAAACCAGATCATCCAAGCAGAGTTTAATATGCACTGATGGCCATGCAGGCATTCTAGCCCACCCAGCATGGAGCTATGTACACGTTTCTGCTGTGCTGTTGGCAGGCCGAGCAGAGGGAAAAGCATCAGAGAACATAGCCCGGAAATGTTTCTGGGGGAAAATTATTTTACAAATGGATTGCGCAGTTGTTCTCAGCCTTAATCGTACTGCGCGCCACTCCCCCTGCTATGTCCCGCCTCCCCCATCCTCCTTTTGCACCGAGGTGGGGCACGAGGGACCCAGCTGTGGTATTTTCCAAGGAGCCCAGATTGCCGGTAGCAGGTGCTGCCAAGGGCGATGAAAATGACAGCTACCTTTGGCAGCATTTCCTTCCCACTTTCCTCATTGTTTGCACCCCTCTCATTTTGTGTTTTCCTGGCGTTCCTCAAAAAATTAGAGGTTGGGCGTGTTATTATGTGTATTATGGTAGCACCGAGTGGCCTCAACTGAAATCACAGCCCCATTGTGCTAGGCAGTGTGGCGAGACAGTTCTTGCTCTTTAGCGCCCCCCGTCTAACAGCCCAAGGAGGGGAGAAAGGCCGTGTTAGCCCAGTTCACAGATGGGAAAATCAAGGCACAGAGAAGCTGAGTAGGCATGGCTCACTCAGGAAATGTGGGGAAGAGCCGGGAATTGAATCTTGGTTCCACTCACGAGCCTGTCCCGCCTCTCGAGGATGGTCAGGATCCTGTGCAGAGATTCCCCATGCTCTGAGCTGGTCAGAGCGAGAGGGCAGACAAAAAACTCTTTGTTTTTAAGACAGTCAATGGACTTCCCCACTGAGTTCAAAGAGGGATTTAACTGGACTCCCAAAGCGAGGCGGTAGGGCGTGGAGCTGTTTGAGGAGGAGGTGATGGGGTCCCCCGGCCACCTATAATGGTTGCAGGCTCACAAGAGTAAAGACAAACTGCAGCTAGTGGGACTTGAATAGTGCCTGTGCCTTGTTCTGCCTCGCTGCAGAAGGCTGCTTTCACCCATAGCAGAAGAGTTACTGTTAGTGCAAGCGAAATCTATGGTGGGGGCAGGGAAGGGATACAACGAAAAGCAATACGTTTACACAGTTTGTACCGGAGGGCCCCCCTCACCCCAAAACCAATTCACACCATGTGGTAGTTTCCATTAAGTCATGAAATACAAGGCTCTTTTGCACCAGTATTTTTATGTGCAGCAATTTAATATATGAGGTACTGCATCATAGTCGGGAGGTTCGAAATTACCCAGAAGTAATCATTTCCTAGCGGGCTGATAGTAAACATCCTGTCACTGAGCTACGGAGTCTCTTCTGTCTCAGTAAATCAGTTCACAGAGGCGCTATTATGTGGAATGATACAGAAAAGACTTAGGGAAGAGTAAATACAAGCTGCCCTCTTTTGCCTGCTAGTTATAGGTGCTATGGTCCACAGCGGGGATAAGACATTTTTATCTTCTACCCATATAAAGGGGGTGGGAGACAGCAAGGGGCTGATTTTTCTCCCCTTACAGGTGGTGAGCCAGATAATCAAATGCACTAGAACTTTGTTCGTTTGCCCCCCTCAAATCCTGGGGAAACTAGGAGCCTGTTTCAAATGTCCCATCTTGCATTCAGAATTTCGGCTGCTTACCCAAATTATCCTAAGCTCTTGGGTTTGCAGATCTGGCCTTTCTGGAGAGTCAATGGAGAAGCTCCCTCAGTCACTAGCAGTATAAGGTTCTGTAACACATAACTGAACAGTTCCAATTCTATCCACTGGAGAGCAGGGAAATTATATTTATTATACACAGAAAGATATTAACAAAGCTAAAAAAGAATGAACCATTAAGACAAATGAATAGTGATGCGTTCACATGTACAATGACTAGCCTGACTAAACATGGGCAAGGTATTTATTTACAGTACACACATTCTATGTGTATTATGTATATGTACTTTCTTTTTGGACAAAATTAATGTTTAGACAAATGGAATGAAAATACAAACAAACTATTTAAGCAGAGATGGTGGGAGAAGAGTGTTTTCCCATGAGATAACAACCGCTCTTGTAATGTTAATTAAAACTAGAGTTGAGTATTAATAATTTATTTGTTTTAAAAGAAACGATCTTATTTTTCCTATGTGATTGGTGTATGAACAGTTTATTTGAATGAATATATTTGTTCCAAATTTGCTAACTAGCTACAGCACGTAGTACTTGGTCTGTATATTACGCTCAAGCAATTTGTAGCAAGTATTCAGTTGCTGAAATGGGAGCTCTGTTGGTTGGATGGATCAAACAGTATAATTTCTGCTCTCTGATGGAAGCACATTACTCGTAGAGTTATGTCGCTGGAACAAATATTAACTTCTAGGAGTTCAAAGGTCTTTATTCTCAAATGATTTTTCTTCCAGCCAACATTCCTGCCTGTAAATACATTGACTATGTTATTCGCAGAAAGCAAACCCAGATAAAGGGTATTAAGGTAGGCCAATCAAATTTTAAAAAATGCCATCAAATAGTCACAGAAAAATCTGTAGCTACACAAACCCACAGCACTACTTAGCTTTCATGTCTTAAAGCATATGAAAAAATGCTGCATTGGAACTAATTGCCAGCTACAGCAAGGTAACAAGGAGGTACATAATGACACTGATGTTTGCTTTTGTTTTACAATCAACCTCTTTGGGTTAGTCTTTGGCAGAATCATCACCATTGAAAGATGAACTGGGGGGCGGGGCGCTTTTTTGGTTTGTTTTAATAATTTGAAAAATGACCCAGGAACAACATTTGTGGCCTATCCATCTCTGTAATTGCCAGATGCTGCTGGAGGCACGACTGGAAAACACACGCCAATTAACTTTCCAGTCTGAAATTCATGTGCTAAGCGCCTGCACTGTCATGGGCTGCAGCGGAGTTGTCCAGGTGCACAGAATGCAGGTGCAAAAAGGGCATTCATTAGAGTGCGTGGGTTCGGCTCAGCAAGCTGTCTGCTTGATACATGTCTGTAGCCTTGCGGTGCAATGTAACCCCCTTACCACCTTGCTGCTTTGCTGAGGCCTCCCTTGGTGTGCCTCCGGAAGGGATCTGCTGTAGTAAACAACAGGGCTTCAGAGTTTCTCGTGTAAATACAAAGTGATCAGTCCTGGAAGCTGTGATAGATGGGAGATTCAGCTACCAGTAATCGGCATTATGGGAAAATGCAAGTCCTTCTATCTCCAGTCTACAGGGCTAGTTAGCGGTGTGTACAATTTTTGATGCAGTAGGATTCTCTCTGTTCTTAATAAATCTGGATTTTTAAAAATACCATATGGAGTAAGATTTTCTTTTTTTCCAGAGGGTGATCTTCAAAAGGGAAAGCCGCCTTTGCCCCTTTCTGGGAGAAGCAGAAAGGCAGCTGGCCTGGAATACATACTGGAGATGGCAAGCCAAACTTTTCACCCTAGTCACTGGCCTGGCTGGTCGGGCCATGGGATAATTTTGGTCAATGATGGACAGTTGCAGCAAGGGGAAAAGAAGGAAACGGGTGTATTAAATGAGAAAGATCTACTCAAAGTTTCTATACAGCAACACACACATCCAGAAATCCCTAGAAAAGACAGTCATGCTGTTATGACAGTTAGGAGGAACCATTGGCTAAAATGTAGTCCAAACCTGCTCAAGTAAGTGGGAGTTTCTTTGCCTGAGGCAACATTCTAGCGCAAATGATTCTCAACCAGGGGTACACGTACCCCTGAGGGTACGCAGAGGTCTTCCAGGGGGTACATCAACTTATCTAGATATGTGCCTAGTTTTACAACAGGCTACATAAAAAGCCCTACCAAGGTCAGTACAAACTAAAATTTCATACAGACAATGACTTGTTTATACTGGTCTACATACTACACACTGAAATGTAAGTACCATATTTATATTCCAAGCGATTTATTTTATAATTATATGGTAGAAATGAGAGAGTCAGCAATTTTTCAGTAATAATGTGCTGTGACACTTCTGTATTTTTATGTCTGATGTTGAGTACTGTACTAAGCAAGTAGCTTTTAAGTGAGGTGGAGCTTGGGGGTATGCAAGACAAACCAGTTGCTGAAAGGGGCACAGTAATCTGGAAAGGTTGAGAGCCACTGTTCCAGCGGGAGGGTGGCTCCTATTAGACAATTCCTTCTGGACTTTTACTATTTCACTTTGGAGGCTCTTCCTCTTTTGTTTCCCGTCATTTACCACAATTTCTCTTCCATGCATTGTTTTCCTAATCAGCTTTCAGGGCTGGTCAATACACTACCCCGAGTTAGTGTGGACCAAAGAGGCCACGGGCTGCTAGATTTGTAGAAGTATTTGTTTGAATTACATGGCAAAAGGAGAGGCATGCTTCAGGCTCCCGGCCCTAGAGCCAGACCCTAAAGAGGGTAACAACTTCTCAAAAAGGAAATTTCTTTGTTTTCAATTTTCGGCTCAGCCACCAGACCGGAGCTGTAGGTTATTCGGACAGCTCTGCTGGCTACCACAAGGCAGGAGGGCTGTGACTCACTTCCTCCTTCCTCTCGTGGATGTGCCCTGTGAGCCGTGCCCGCCCGTCATGACCCCAGCACACCCTCCTTCTCTCCTCACTGCAGCACAGCAAGCCCCAGAGGACGCGTCTGACTTCAGGAGACAGGGCCAAGGCTCCATTGCCTGGTCTCATCTCTTGTTTTAGGCCTCCCTGCTGGACGCGTAACCAGGGTTGAGCCTTTGCCTAGAAAACTTCCTCTGTGGGCAGCAAGAGGGTTATTGAGTTCAGCTGGGTAGGGTAGCGTACGGCCCGTGTGAGGTGTTAGGAAAGGGAGGGGTGAGCCGGTAGAAGGAGATAGATACTTTTCCAGTGCCAGAGGACGCCAGCATAGGCCTCTGCCAACATCTCTTGTGGGAGGAACTTTTCTCACAATGTATTTATTGGCAGGAGTTTGAATTACACAACATTTGAGCCAGTGGAAGAGCCCAGCACAAGTCAGTCCTTGTGGTTCAACATAGTTTGCTCCACGTTCCTCTTAGATGAATCCAGGCAGATAATTTCAAGTCCCCAGGGGCACATGGAGCGGACAATCGATTAACCTGACCAGTAGAGGAGAAACCAGCGATGCAAAGTCTGAGCACGTTTTGCCGGTATCATTTTGCATTTACATGCATATACCAGTCCTGGAACAGAAGGGGTCAAACAGCATGCAGGGCAACCCCTTTTCTCAGGGATCTCAGCCCACCCAATGCCTGCTTCCCTGGGAGCAACTCTGCTTCAGGAAATGACTCTGCTCAGAAACCAAGGTAGAGAGCAAACGCTCCTGCTGCTCCCACAGCTCCCTCGCCAAAGGCCGTTGTCTCGATGCAGAACCTTGCATAACAAAAAATTCACCACCGCACAGCAGGTCTTCCAGAGCCTGAACATTCACTCGTAGACTAGGAAACGGAACGTGGGGAACTACGCAATTGCTGCAACAAAATGTAATGCCCAGATGTATGCGTTCCTTCCAGCACACAATCTGCAGTGGCTAGCAAGCAGCATTGTTCACCGTAGTAAACATCTTCTGTCTGCTCCCACCATCAGTCAGATGGAGCACTGACTGATGAGATGTCATGTTTACCGGATGGGGGACAATCGCATTTCCATTCATCCCAGTTTGCCTCAATGAACCCAATGTTTCAGTCACACTGGGGAATTAGCGAGAGACAAAACAAATCCTTTTACCCCATTTTGCTGGAAACAAACTCGCATCTGCCCTGCGTTCCTAAGCAATTGGCAGTTCTGCTGCAGAGCAGAAGGCGCTGAGTCGTTTGCTGGTTGCTCAGCTTAGGGAAATCACTAGGTGGGAGAGGAATTTTATAGGGTGAACAAGGCCCACACAAAGCGTGTCTCTATGACCCCTCCACCCAATAGGCATCCCCTCTTCTTGGTGTCCAAGTGCATCTAGTCCTCTATGAGCCAGATTTATCCCTCTACTGGCACAAGTAGCAGCGCGCGAAGAGCAAAGAGGCTGTTTGGGTCTCCCCCAGTGAGGGTCTGCAGGGGCCAATGCCTCCTCCATACAGGTTAGGGTAGCATTAGCTTGCACCCCCGGCTGCTCTGGGCCACTGCAGGGGTGCAGAATTGTCAACGAGCTGGTCTAGGCCAGCTGGGCTCCTGCAGAAGGGTGAGTCAAGCCCTCAGATGTAACTCATAGGCCACCATCCTGCAGAGCCCTGCATGGATACCAGTGGTGGCCAGCCTGGACAGAGCAGCTTGCAGGCTCAGGGCCTTGGATTTCCTGCCCCAAAGAACTGACACTGGTTCTCCCCCACCCATTGCGTTTTACACAGATGTGTGTATCTGCACCTATGTGTAGTAACGGAGCTAGCGGAGCTTTTAGGCTGAATCCTGGCAGCTTTCCTTACCGGCGCGGAAGAGGGCTATTTATGTTTTCCCCCTTCTAAACATAAAAAAGCTGAAAGCAAAGAAACAAACACGTGTGGAACAATATATGCAATCAGCGCCAGCCCGATGATTTCCCCCACTCACAGGGGTTTGCAGGAGATTGCAGGCAGCGACACAGACGATTTACCTACCGTCATCGCCTCGTCTGTCACTTCGCGGCCCAGCCGCAAGGAAAGCTCGCTCCCAGTTTTTGCTCACCCCCAATGTGGGGCAGCTGCCGTTCAGTCCTTGCCACCCGGGTAGACCTACCTGAATGGCTCGGCTCGATAGGGGCCTCATGTGTAGCCCTCTTTGCTCCCTCGCTTTTGGGTGTCTTAGCAGCGTTAGTCTCACCCAGGCTTCCCCAACAAATTGGCCGCTGCATGGTTTATACAGGGTGAATTCTGTGCAGACAGGAAATGTGGCCGCCCTGGCTTCCTCCAATCAATGAGGACAATAAGTGGCTTAACAGAAGGGCCAATTTCACCCCTGCAGCAAGGACCTTGAGAAGGTCCGTGCACCCATAGGTCTCATATAGGTGATGCTTTGAGATCTTACACGGTGACTAGCCCTCTGTGTGTGGTGGGGGGAATTTTACCCAGAAAGGGCTTCTATGTTGCCATTAAGTGTCAGTCAAATGCTAACTGGGCATAGGAGAGGGGGAGATGAGCGAGTGGGGCAGCTTAGACAGCTGCATTTTTATTGTAACATCCTGATTCTTGAAAACTGGGGTTGTCCAAGGTGCTGTACAACCACAGAACAAGAAGCTGGTCCCTGCCCCAAAGCGCTTACGCACCAGCTCTGGTTCCGAGAGACACAAGTGAGCTCTAAATTGCTGCATTAATCATGCCCCATAATTCCCACCTTTGAACCTATTTGAGTAAAGAGCAGCTTCACCAGAAACAAGATGTTGGAAAATTCCCTCTGAATAAACGTAGTTATAAAAAACCCCTGGTACAGCTTGAAGTTGCATTGCAAACGCCCTGCACCGCCCATTACTGCCACGCTAGATCCCGATCATTTTGTTAGTACAATAACCAATATTTAGGACTTTTGGGGCCAGATCCTCAGCTGGCACAAGTCAGCAGGGTGCCCCTGAGGTGTATGAAACCACTCCAGTTTGCACCAGTCGAACATCTGGTCCTTCCTCTACATATCTCAGAGTCGTTCCCATGGTGTGTAAGTACCCATTCACTGCAGATTAAAAAGCCGAGGGCTGAGTCAGGGTGTTCTCTTCACCGGCTCCTCATGCAGCAGTTTACCTTTTAATACTAATAAAAGAGCCCCCTGGTTTTTGCAGGTTTTGGAGGGCCCAAATTAGTGTTCTGCAGGGGGCAGAGATTAGAGCCAGTTTAGCATGATCATGACCCTTTGGAGCACTCCTGGCATAAAGCCAGGTGTGACGGGGCAGCCCCACCCCGCACTAGCCCCAGCGGCGTCAGACCAGTAGCTCTGACGGAGGAAGTCCCAGCCCGTTCGTACTGGGCATGCTCCAAGTGCTCTGGGACTATAAAAGGAGGGAACTCAGCTCAGTCTGGGCTGGTGGCCGCAGGGGAAGGACCTAATCGGGAAGCTCCTGTGGAGGACCAGCCAACACTCTTGAAGCTGCTGGGAAAGGAGGCTTCTACAGGCCGTCACAAACCCCTACTGCGGGAGGAACCAGGGGAGGTGACGGATCCGGAGACCCACGGAGGACCTTGGGATTCGTGGAAGACCCCAACTCCCAAGCCGGTAGGAAGCGACCCGGGGGTGTGTGTGACGGACTGGTACCTTGCCCCCCGTGAGCCTCAGCGTGTTTCGGTAGGACCCCCCCGCTGAGCCAGTAGTAAGGTCCTACTGCCCTGTAACGAGGGGCAATTCTATGGACTCTGGCCACTAGGCCGTGCTGCCCTGTAACCAAGGGCAATTCTATGGACTCTGGCCACAGGGCCGTGCTGCCCTGTAACCAAGGGCAATTCTATGGACTCTGGCCACAGGGCCGTGCTGCCCTGTAACCAAGGGCAATTCTATGGACTCTGGCCACTAGGCCGTGCTGCCCTGTAACCAAGGGCAATTCTATGGACTCTGGCCACAGGGCCGTGCTGCCCTGTAACCAAGGGCAATTCTATGGACTCTGGCCACTAGGCCGTGCTGCCCTGTAACCAAGGGCAATTCTATGGACTCTGGCCACTAGGCCGTGCTGCCCTGCAACGAGGGGCGTAAACCCTCACACCAGGGCAATATGTTCAGTAGCCCCACACGCCAGTGCCCCTGCTGCATGGAGCATCACGCTGCAAGGGCCATGTAAGGCAGAGCCTGCAATGATAGGAGACGCGCCAAGTACATGTGATTCACTTGCAGTACCAGGCTGGTAATCTTCCAAACACTCACTGCAACGAGACCCCCTGTCTTCCTAGCCTTGCTCTGTGACCAAACCAAGGCACTCGAAAGAGACCAGGGGGCGCTGTGAGCTTTCAGCAGCTATGGCCACACGTGTGGGTAGGTGGGCGTGAGACAAATCTCCTTTGCAGAGCTTTGTGCTAACGTTCCCTTTGGTACTGCGCGTTGTGGTGTTTTCCATGCCCCCTGGAGGCTCACTATAGGGGTGTTTAGCCCCGCTGAAGTCAGCTAGCGCGTAGGGTACACATGTCAGAGAGTGCTTTGTTGGCTTGGGGCCACAGCGCTCAGCACCAGGCAGGAACAATCTCTTAAAGCTGTTCTCCCTGGAGTCATGTAATCATCAAATTACCTAAGCGAGAGCTAACAGGTCACCTTCCCCAGCCGTCCACCCCCTGCTTGTGCAAGGTTGTTCCTTACTGCTGCACTTTGCACAAACCTGGTGAAAATGAATCAGCTGGTGCGACTGATTCCCCCTCCCATCCGGCACTCCCTTTCAGAGGCTGTATCCAGTGGCGAGCTGGAGCCGGTTCGCACCAGTTCGCAAGAACCGGTTGTTAAATTTAGAAGCCGGTGTGGAACCGGTTGTAAAGGGGCGGGCGGGCGAGTGGGCAAACTCTGGTCCGTGGGCCACATCTGGCCCGTGGGACCGTCCTGTCCAGCCCACCTGAGGTCCCAGCTGGGGAGGCTTCCCCAGCCCCTTCCCTGCTCCCCCCACACCCTCACAGAGCCTCAGCGTGCCGCGCTGCCGGCGCCAGCGCTCTGGGCAGCTCGGCAGCTCCTGCCGCTTTGAGCAGCATGGTAAGGGGGCTGGGAGGAGGGGTTGGATAAGGGGCAGGGAGCGGTTGGAGGGGGCAGAGGCTCTGGGAGGGGCGGTCAGGGGACGGGGAATGGGGGGGGGTTGGGTAGGCGTGGGAGTTCTGGGGGTCTGTCGGGGTGGTGGTGGATAGGGTCAGGGCTGTCGGGACGAGTTGGGTAGGCGGTGGGGCAGTTAGGGTGGGGGGTCTTGGGAGGGGGTGGTCAGGGCACAAGGAGCGGAGGGGTTGATGGGTTGTGGGTTCTGAGGGGGACAGTCGGGGGCAGGAAGTGGGTTGGGGTCATATGGGTGGGGAGACAGGCACGTGGGGCTTGTACTCACAGCGCAGTTCCCTACCGGGTCTTCGGCGGCACTTCGGCGGCGGGTGTGTGTCTTCACTCGCTCCGGGTGAAGGACCCGCCGCCCAAATGCTGCCGAAAAACCGAAGCGAGCAAAGGCCCCCCCCCCGCTGCCGAAGTGCCGCCGAGGACCCGGTAGGGAACCGGTTATTAGGATTTTGGGAGCTCATCACTGGCTGGATCCCATTATCCCTGATAGCCCTCAGGCTTCTTCCTGACAGCCAGACTCCATCTGGGTTCAGCCCATCACCCCTATTTAGACCCCACTGTGCTCAACCCCTCTCCTTGACTTTTACCCCCGGGAGCGGCTTGTCGTCTTTTGGCCAAAGAACGCTGCTTTCATTCTGTAAAAAATCTTTCAGCAGAAATCACAAACCCTTCAGTTCCTTAATCATGTATCACTCTCCTCTGAATTCCTTCCAACGGCTTGACACCTTCCCGGCTGCCCGGCGTCCAACACAGCCTCAGCAAGGGATTATGCCCCAGGACAGGCAGCCAAAACGCTTTGCTGCTGCCGCGCTTCCCGAACTCAGCACCACGATGCTGTTGGGTCTCACCACTTGGCTTCCTCCCATTGGCTCTGTGTTTCAGGTGCATTACTTTGCATTTACCTTGTAGGGGACAGTTTGCTCGACTCATGAAGGCCAGTGCAGGGAAGCAGCTCCTACCCAGCGACTGTGGGCTCCTCGTGTGGGCTACTCCAAGGGTTTGAAGGAGGGGACCCTACATCCAGTGTTCACCCCATCCTGGGCTACAGGTTTTCAAGTGCACCCCAGAATCTGCTCTGAGATAAGTGTAAATCTAAAGTAACTTCAATGGATTTACTCCAGATTACACCAATGTACTGGGAAGAATATGGCCCATGTGAGAGGCGGCGGCTTGATCTGGTTCGTAGAGCGCCTTAGTCAGAGAACAGCTCACACTTCTCCTCACTTTGTCAAATTCTTGTTCCAGTGAATGTTTCCTCCTGGCGTTCATGACAGGCTATTTGAAAGCCATTGCTTGGCTGCGTTTTAAGTGTAGGCAGGAAACTACACTACCTCGCCGATCATGCATATTTTTATGCTTTTAATTTTAGATCTGTGTAGACAGCGTGTGCACTGTGATTAAAAATAGAAATAGCATTCTTAATTCCCATGCATTTGAGCTGAGTGCAGTGAAGCAGGAACAAGCTAGGAAAGAGTTGGATCAGGGCATGCCAGACAAACAGCAAATACACCCTAAGCACTGGGTAGCATCCACTGAGCACTGGGTAGCAACCATTTTTCCATTCATGTCCATGCCCTCTGCTGCCTTCCCTGGAGATGTAATGAGTAGTTCCGGGGAGAGTGGTGGAGTGAGACGGGCACTTATCTGGAGTGGAAGCACGAGGTTTTACTAAACAGTTTCATCTTGATTTGAGAATTTTATATAACTGGTGTCATATGATTTGCTTTTTTAACACAATCAGCTATTAA
Source organism: Emys orbicularis (assembly GCF_028017835.1). Lineage (NCBI taxonomy): Eukaryota > Metazoa > Chordata > Testudines > Emydidae > Emys > Emys orbicularis. The sequence goes on from NC_088698.1 coordinate 28,878,788, forward strand.
CAATATCAAGGTAACATATTAAAGATGGGCCAACCAGTTCAGCCATATGCAAAAACCAATCTGAGCCTTTGCCCAAACTAACTGAACAGGAAAAATCTGGATAGGGACAGGGAAAAATACAGGTAGGTTGAAAAGCACTCCTATGCAGCAGGCTGGGACAAGCCCTTTGCCACCCTGAGGTGGTGAGATAGGCTCTGTGCTGGCCCTTTGCACAGGAGTGAGTGTCGCCTTGAGTGAGCCAGAGCCCAGCTGTATTTGGAGGGGTAAAGGCTGCTTGGCTGGACAGTAAAGGTCTCAGCTGCAAAACGACCAGAATTTTCACTTTTGGTGACCAGCTTCCAGGGCTGGGTTGTTTCTGCCCCTGTTGATCTCCCTGGGGTTACTAGGAGGAGGAGCGGGGGGAAGTTTGATATCCATAAATAAGGCCAAGGAAACGAAAGCAGTTTGGGACAAAAAAATGTAGGCCCAAAATCCATGCAGCCACTAGAAGTTTAAGAGCACCCAGAGATCCTTGTAGAGAACAATTGTGCATCTCCTTGGGAGGCACAAGTCTGCAGCAAACCCAGGAACGGGGACGGGTCCTCCCGCCGATGCACATTATTGTTAGCATCATTAATAACGACTTCAAAAAGTCTTCACCATGAACAACTCTTCCTTTTGTCCTCTTGCTGCAGCAGTGCCTTGGTCTCATTGGGGCCCTCTCTACGGCTTCAGAGTTCACTACAAGCTCAAATTCGTATTAGTACCTTTTCTAGAATTCCTTTTTATACATTACCCGGGCAGCCATGTGAAGTGCTTGTGTTCCTGGGCTGCGAGCCAGGGCCGCCAGGGGGGCAAGTGGGGCAATTTGCCCCAGGCCCCGCAGGGGCCCCCACAAGAGTTTTTCGGGGCCCCTGGAGCGGGGTCCTTCACTCGCTCCGGGGGCCCCGGAAAACTCTCGTGGGGCCCGGACCCCCAGAGCTTCTTCCGCTCTGGGTCTTTGGCGGCAATTCGGCGGCGGGGGGTCCTTCCGCTCCGGGACCCACCGCCGCCGTGCCCCGAAGACCCGCGGCGGGGGGTCCTTCTGCCCCGGGACCCGCCGCTGAAGACCCCAGGCCCCCAGAATCCTCTGGGCGGCCCTGCTGCGGGCGGAGGGTCACAGCATACCATTTCAGGGATACATAGTGATGAAAGAGCAGCAAAGAAGCAGACGAATCACCTGGAGTCTTTTCTACCCGTCACCCCCCAGTAGTGAAGAGATGAAAGCAATAGTGTCTTCAGGGAAACTGGGCAGGATCACTGGTCTCCTATGGATTAACCCCTATGCAGGGTAGCAGGGAGCGGCAGAGCGCTCTTCCTGGGATCAGACAGAGACCCAGTCAATGAGAGTCTGACTTGACTGCTAGGGAAATCTCAGGGGCCAGGACCATGGAAAAAAGAAACCCCAGCAAGAAAGTCTAGACTATATCCGCAAGGCACCAGCTGAGGCTGGTCACATGGTGTAGGCTTAGCCAGTCAGGGAACTAGAAAAATACTGTCCGGCTCCCTCCCTGTAACCAATTAATTGCTTTGGAATTGTCACAGGAGACCAGGGGGAGATGTCAGGCTCTTGTTACTGATGCACAGAGTTTGCATGAAGCTTTGCTAACTCAGGGAAGCGTTTCCGTGAATTCAGGAGAGAGCAGATTGAGTGACTAATTCACCAAGTGCAGCCATTTCTGGGGGGAGGCACAGCAACTGCTGAACAGCTCACAGCTACGCCACCCAGCAGGTTAGGATATGTCACGAGAGCAAGTGTTGGGCTCCAGGCATTAGGTAGTTACACCAGCTGGAGTTCTCTAATGTAAGGTGCTTGTGCTAGGAACCCCCTCCTCCCCCCATTGAAATGGGCTGGGGCCGTTGGCAGGAAGTTAGATGTGGGGTTCTTGAGACTGGAACTCACCCTCCTCCTTGACGGGATAGAATCGAGGGCTATTGCCCTGGCATGCTCCAGATGTCTCTCTTTACCAGGCATTTGCGAAGGGGCAGGTTAGGAGGGCGTGGCAGTTTGAGGAGAGCATTCACAAGAGTGCTGATGGGCGTGGCTACAAAAAGTCGAATCTTTGGGTTGGATTTGTCATTGCGTGTGTGCCTGGAGCCTATGGATTGGACCATGCCAAATTCAGTGAATCAAATCTACATAGTAGTTGTCCCTTCTCTACCCCCTGCCTAATATTCTCTTGCTGAATAACTGCACTCTCCAAAAGTAGGGTTTGCTCCATGCATGCTCTCCACTGAAGGTGGGATAAGAAGTAATGGGCTTAATCTGCAGCAAGGGAGAAATAGGTCAGATATTAGGGAAATCTTTCTAACTATAAGGGGAGTTAAGATCTGGAACAGGCGCCCAAGGGAGTTGTTGAATTGCCATCACTGGAGATATTTAAGAACAGGCTGGGCAAACACCTGTCAGGGATGGTCTAGGTTTCCTTGGTCCTGCCTCGTGAGGCCCCCTCCAGCCCATTACTATAATTCTATGCTGCAGAACAGACATTCCCCTTCTTTTTTTAGTATTGCTGAGACTTGGGCACATTTACTGACTTAGCAGTTCTAGAGCATGCAGACACCACCCTGCCATATTGTGCTTGAATAGATGACAGACGAAGACTGCCAAGTCTAGAAGTAGTTGAGCAGCGGAGGTAACAACCACAATCAGTTGGCTTTAGAATATGCTGTAATAAATTAGCACATAAGTAATTGATGAGCCAGCACTGACGGTAGAAGGTAGGTCCAGACTCTAGGTTGCACATGCTCAGATATTGCCGAGATTATTTCTCTAGAGACCAAATGTTTTCAGGCAATGGAAGAGTTTGGTTTACGATGGGTGTATTCTCAGAGCATCTAATTTGATGCCATTCCTAGGGTGGGATCTGTCACCACACTGAAGTGCTGTCTTAAAGTCATTGATTTATAAGTGGAACGCCTCGAGCAACAGGAATGCCACATGCACAGAGCAGTAAAGAGCACCCGGGAATATAATTAGCAAATTATAAAGCAAGTCAGATCTGTGGAAGAGGAGCCTAAAAATACATGCTCTGGGTGGGGATGTTATTTGTATCATCTAAGATGCCTTTTGGCTTTGACATGGGCTGGGTGCAGACAGAAGGTTTCTCTGACTTCTCCTGTGGTTTTTAAATGAGGTGTTGGAAATGGCCAGGGTTGGTCTGGACCTCACATAATTACGCCAGGGGAGAGGAACAGAACCAGTTTATTTGGAAAGTATCTGGCAGGAGCCTCATGGCTGAGACAGGGTGGCCCTCACACATACAGCAGACAAAAATTCACCACTTGCAGAAGCAGCTGCTACTCCCTTAGTGGAGTTGATTAAATTTCCACCTGAAGCAAGTTTGGCCCAGACTATTCTCTTCCAGCCATGGACCCCACTCAGTTCTTCAGGCACAAGTACTTTTGTTGCAGTGTTTCCAGCATAGCAATAAGTTTGGCGCAATCCCATGGTGGTGCTAGCACATTACTGAGCTCTGGATAAAACATGATTATACATCAGAGTTACTACAGGTTACAGAGCCAAACAAGTTTGGTTTGGTGAAGGAGAACATTAGACGGGTGGCACTCAGTATGCACAGGTTGAACTGACTGCTAGATTCAGAGCTGGGAAGGAACTTTCCCCTAGAGCAATTGCCTTGAAGCCATAGTAACAGAGCATTAGAAATATCTTAGAAGGAGGCTCTGTCTGCTTTTTTCTCCAGCAAAGGGAGTTTTTTGGGAGTGCCTTTGCCTGGATCAATGGCCAGGGCTCAGATGGAGATATCCTCAAGCTATAATGTTCTCTGGAGTTGTAGGATGCAGGCATCAGTGGGCCGTGGCTAGAGAGCCACCTTCTGTAAGAGCCGTGTCCAGACGAGGCAAGGAGAGCTGCACATGGGAACAAAATGGTAGAGAGAGAGAGAGGCTCTTCCCCTTTCAGCTGGGAGAGAACCCTGAGTCTCCTGGTCCAGGGATACAGGCCCCCCTCCCTAAGCTAACGGGGAATTTCCAGTCACTGGGCCGAGGCCGTAACAACCTCTTTCTGTTTGTGAAATGCCGCTTCTTTGTCAACGTGAACCATGAACTCCTGGATCCCGTAATGGCATTTCTCACTCAGGGCGGGATCTGCGGGCAGCTAGCTGAACCCCGCATCAGGCAATTCCTGTCTCGTCAAGCCCGAGGGAGTGCTGTTGGGTGAACTTTCCAGCTGACCCGATCCTCTTGCTTTTTGTTGTACAACCAAGCCCATTTCGCTCCATCGCTGAACCTGTATGTATCCTCGGCTCACTGGATAATATACTATGACTCAGCTGAGGGAAATCAAATGTCTCTGTGGCAGGCAACATTTTCCCTGTCCCCTCCATCCCCTAAACTTCTTTCACTCCAGTGATTTTTGGCTGTGCCTTCCTAGGCTATTAATAAACCGCTATTTCAACGCCTTACCTCAGGGGGCCATATCAAACAAAAGCCTTCTATCTCTCAGGCCCAGTCACAAATCCAGAGCGAGTGGAAGTTCTCCAGCCAGAGATAAGAGACCCTAGATATTAGCTGTGTATAGGGAAAACTCATGATTCCATTTTACTTACAAAAGGTCAAATCTCTTCTTTTTCCCTGGGTCTGAAGCGAAAGAACTGACCTAAAATGTGCTTTTCTAAATGCCAATGAACTTGATAAGACGAGAGGAAAGAATACATCTGTAGTGCGATGACTTTCAAATACCAATGTGGAAAGGAGCATTTTCAAACAAAGCAATTTATTTTTATAATAAAAACTCTTCTGACAGAGCAACATGCAACTCTTTTGTCAAACGCGCAGCCGACTTGTTGCTCCGAATCAGTAGTTACCACCGGAGATCACAACATTCGCATCTGGATGACCGAGATTTCTTTGTTATGGTTGATAATGCTGAAAAGGGAAGCTGGGGCTGATGACGAGGACCAGACTGATAGCCCCAGCTGCTGACATCTGCTGATTATTTGCAGGATGGCTGCAGTGCCAGCAGGGTATGGTTGCTACCATGTCGCTCTGTGTGTATGTCTGTCCTGTAACCACACACTACGGTTACAGAATAGACACACCCAGAGATGGGGCAGGTTGGGATGGTGGGTAAGGGGGTTAGTCTTCACAGCTGATTCAACCTGCTCTGCCAAGGTGACCAGCAAATGGGCTGATCAGGGCCAGTTTGGCTGGTGACTTTGCCAGTGCGGTCAGCGTAACCCAGTGCTGTAGGTATGTGTTACAGGTCACCTCTGTGCTGACCGGCAGAGGGTCAGAGCTGACTTAGCTCCCATGCTACAGCACTATGGGCCTTTAACCCAGGCTGTAGCAGCTCACACTGTAGGGCTGGAGGCCCCAGTGCAGCACCGGGGTGTGTGCCAAAGAGGCGGCTGTCACACAAGCACGTGGTTTCTCGGGACCTGTGACACGAGCAGCCACTCATCTGTCATCGGCCATGGAACTGCCAGTGGCTTTCGGACCCTTCCCGTCACTGACACCGGAGATACAGTACGGGGGAGAGAGGCCAGCCAGACGCTACCCGGCATATCCCAGGCAGTCCCAGCACTGCCTCACTAGTCAGTCTTCCCCGACAGCTCTTGTGGAGAATGGCCCAGTTGCTGGGTATCACGGCTGTACGTGAAGCTGGCCATGGCTGGGGCTGGTTTTCTACTGACAGCAAGTTAAATAAAGAAAGTTCATTGCATGTCTTGAAATAATTGTAGCTGGTCTAGTGCTAAACAGCTGGGCTGTCGGTGCTGGCACAGCCCTCTGTCAAACGTTGCCTAGGAGCCGATCCATGTTACTCAGCTCCGAGTTCCTCATCACACACCTGCAGCTGCGCAGGGCTCTGGTGAAGGGCATTGTTACATTTGAATAACACCCGTCTGAACCGCTCTTTGGTGGTGGCAGCGACAGCAGGAATTATGATAAGATTTCTGCTTGAACACAGACCGAGGCAAAAGCCCTAAATCAATAAGCTGACAGATTTTTAAAGCGTGTGAGGGATTGTTTACATGGAGGTCATGTTTTCACATCTCATCATATGATTTTCCTCACGGGGACCATGACGGGTAGAATTTCATTTGTATTTAGAGGACACACCGTTAGTTAATCTGGAAGCCAAAGGCAAGCGCATAAGGTCACTGCCACGGCACGACTTCCTTTTACACCACCTAACGCTGAGCTGAGAACCAGCGAGCAAAACTGGCTAGAAACAGAGGGCTCAATTCACCCCGCAGTCGCCCAGTTTTACACCAGCTCAACATCACGGAGGGCAAGCTGTAAAAGGAGACTTGCACAGACCCAGCAAGTGAAACGAATGGGTTTAGTGTCACCATCCTGGCCGAGGGAAAGAAAAAGTGACACCGTCAAAACCATGCACAGGTTTAAGAATCAAAGGTGCTAATGGTAACTCAGCTAGGACACTTTAAAGAGAGGACCGTAACCTCAGTGTCCTTTAGACACACATGGTGCAGCCTCCGAGGTGCAGTTTTGGGCAGTCTGGAGAGGTGGGCAGTTGGATGTGCCGGGGGCTCAGCGTTCACGGTGGCTGGAGGCTTTTGTAACCTGCAATGTCCAAGTGCTCTTCTTCTTTTCCCAACGCACCATTGGATTTGGAGACCACCTGGGCCTGGATGAGCTCAGAGGCAATTCATTAGTCACCATGGATAATTTCCACTGCAGTGGCATCGAGTTGGGGCGGACACCCCGCCTCCCCCCCTCCCCCGTTGTGCTAGGCCTTGTATGTACAGAGGACAGGGCCATTGCCTAGGGCGCTACAATTTGGGGGGGCGGCGACCATGGCGGTATTTCGGCGGCGGGACCTTCCGCCGCCTCTGTGGGGGGCAGCATTTCGGGGCGGGACCTTCCGCCGCCTAGGGCGGCAGAAAAGCTGGCGGCGCTCCTGCCAGAGGAACATAGTCCCTGAGCTGAAGAGTTCACAATCCAGATCACCTTAATATGCTTTTCTTGTTCTAACACTGGGTTATCTCTTGGGATTAGTCCCGCCCACCGAGGCCCTTTCAGGAGCCTCTCTCCAGGGATTTTCCTAGGCGGGCTCCCTCACCTCCTGCTTTTCCTTGGCTTATGTCCTCCCTTCCCAAAAAGGGGAGGCAATGAGGAAGGTGGTGTCTGCCCCACCAGTGAGAAGAAAAGGCGTGGAGAACATGTGGAAGCATGTGTTCCCATCGCAGTCCATGTAACTCCGATTGCTCCAGCGAGAGGCTCGGTACGATCCGCTGAGAGAGGCGTTCTCTGATAAATCTCCAATGGCTCTTGCTTCTTCTAAGTTCTCTGGGCCGTTCCAGCAATTCAGACTCTGCAAGCGCATGGCTTATTCCCTTCGCCGCCGGCTGCCAACTCACTTCGACAGCTCTGATGCTGATGAGTCTTAAGTGAGTCGGCGTCACAGGCAGGGCCACGAAATCACTCACAGGAGTGTTGATAAGGGAGGAAAACCAGAGGGCCCGGAAAGTGTAAAGTCATGAAATATTCATGTATTGGGCATTCCGGCTCACCTAACAAACAGAACGTTTCTGCTCCATTCAGCCTCTGAGCTTTCTCTCGGGGCCCACTCTGGGCAGGTGATCCTTCCCACCCCATTAAGAGGGCTCTGAGGCCTGTCCCGGAATAGGGCTCGAGCGAGCTAGAGAAACTGCAGGGGCCACTAGAGCCAGGGTGGAGAAAGGCTTTCCATGTGTCTGGCTCTGCTCCGAGCACATTGAGGGTTGAGTGGCTGGAGCCTCTGCCAGGGCCGACGAGGGGGGGCGGGGGAAGCCGGTACAAATTACTGGGGCTCGGCGGTCCGGAAGAGGGCTCACGGCCCGGCTTCCCCCCTCTCGTCAGCCCTGTTTAACCGGTCCGCCCTTGCTGGGGGGCCTGGAAATTTTTTTTCACCGGGGCCTGAACCTGCTCTCAGCAGCCCTGGCCTCTGCCATGTGCTCACAAGCGCCCAGTTCACTTTTACGGATTGATCAGTCGCCTCTAGAAGAAAAAGCCTCACTGTAGCTCTCTGACACAGGGAGATATGCTGCGCTTTTTCAATTTATAACTATAGTGAAACCAAATGGCTGTTTGAGGGGTTAAAGAAGCAAGTCTGGTTTTAAGAGTGCAAAAAAGATCAGTAAAAGATTGGTTAGATTTGAGATCCAAACAGATGTTAGCTCCTGTCCCCCATGGATTTGGACGTCAGTGCAGTGCAGACCCAGTGCACTTCAGAGCATTTTAAAAAGGAAAGTAACCAAGCTAACCCCCCGCCCCCAGCTGCTTGCTTTACCAGAGCACTCAGTTTAATGAGGCCTGTCCTCTCTCTCTCTCTCTCTCTCTCTCACACACACACACACACACACACACACACACAACTTTGTTTGTTCTATCACCAAATATGACCTGCTTGATCTGAATAATTCAGTGGTCTGCATGGTTCCTATTTCCACTGAGAATACAGCACTGCCAGAGAATGTTAACCACTCACATGGTGCAGAACAAAATTATTTCCAGCCAGAACCCTACAAATGCACGAACAATGCCCAGGTCCTCCTTAGATCACCTCCCAGCCCCCCTTACATACGACAGCCATGCTGTAGGTATGGTGCAATATGTTGGCCCGTCTCCGTCGAGTTACCAAATCATTCAGGGATCGACACTGGTTCAATAAGTCTCGAAGCCTGGCTGGACATCCAGGAGCTCTCAGAGCCGGAGTGCACTACAGGATGGCTGCCTTTGAAGACCTGCGAGGTGAGGCCATGTCACTTTAAGCCACTACACCATTCCGATGCCCGGCAGAGGAGAGGTCCCTACGCGCCAATGCTCTCCTGACCGTGAGCGATGGAGCCCTTCTCTATGCCATGTGGGAGAGGAGGAGTGAGTGGCTGCCGGGCAGGGATCTGCCGTTCCTAGACATACCTTCCCCCTAGAGGCTGATGCACGCATGGCCAGAGGACAGGGTGGCTGGTTTTGCCGTTCTCATGGAGAGCTGGTAACAAGGGTTTAGATCCATGGAGATGGGTCTATACACAACAGATGTGCCAGCCAGCTCCTCCCTGCTCCTCGAGTCTTTTAAATACACAAGCCACATCCCCAGGACCAGTGGTTGGATGTATAGCAAAGCCCGGGGAGGACAAGAGAGGCCCATCTGTGCCGTTCTGACCCTCAGACCTCAGGTCCCAAAGAGCAGCACCCTGAGGTTCAAATCTCTGGCAGCTCATTCTCTGCCTGGCCTCCCCTTGGGGTATTCTGGCAGCTGAGGCCTGCTAAGCAAAACATGCTTCCGGCCATGCCCCCTTACTCCCACGCCTGCCCAACGCTAAAGGCATGGGAAGCTTGCAACCCAACCCAACCCAACCCATCAAGGGTGGTCCTCTCCCACCTCTACGTGTGAGCCCCACTGGCCCTTAATGATGGTCCCTGGGGTTCCAGACTGAACAGTCACAACTTAACTCTGCTTCTGTCACCCTCCACCCTGGCAGCAGCCCCTGGTTCTGTCCGCCAACAAGAGCCTTCTATCTAGAGACCCTAGTGCCCCCACAGAAGTAGCATCCCCTTCCTCCCAGAGGGGCCCTACCTTCATGCTGTCATTCTCTCACTCCAGAGTGGCACCTTTGCATGGACCCTCCTGGGCTCTGTGACAGGTTGTTTCTTGTCAGGCCTGCAGGACAAGGGAGATGCAAAGCGCCACTAGAGTGTCGCTCCTACAAGTGCCGGCTTCCTGACCCTTCCTCCTTCCCAGTCGTGTTTCTTCGCTGGTACTAAAGCGACCCTGCGAGACGTTCAGAAAAGTCAGGAGCAAAACTGGGGTGAGAACCTGAGTCCCGACTAATCCCAGCCAATAAACCAATCCGGCCGAGCCCCACTCCTACAGTTCCACGTGACGCACTTTCCGGACTGGGTGAGCGAAAGGTCACAGGGTATAAAAGTGCCCCCCGCCCCCGTGGCAATTAGCAATTGGCAGGCAGCGTGAGGAATGAGGAACAAGGAGTCACCTCTCCATTCGCAAGCTGTCATATGAACAACGATCACTGATGTTAGAGGCTTCCCACAGGTCTATAATTTAACAGGTGCATGCAGTTATTTCAGGAATACTGATATTTCAGGAATCGCAAGTTGCTCTACCGCTGTTGGAGGTGGGAGAGGTTCAGATCAGAGGTTACAAAATATTACCTAGATTTCTGGACACCCTTCTCAGGTGGTTATAACCTTCGGGCTGCTCACTAGCGGCCCAGTTCTATACAGGCACTGACCTGAGTACAGGGTCCATCGTGATAGAGACAGGTATTGAGACTGCTGGACACCGGCAGCTCCTGCTGTTCTCTCTGGCTGTCATACTCCCGGACCAATGGTTCTCAAACGTATTTGATTGCCCCCCCGCTTCTTTGTTTCTGTGGTTGTTTACACCCCCTCCCCCAAGTACTATACCGCCCCCCAGCTCTGAAGGCAGAGCGGAGAGCAGCAGCAGCTGACCGGGTGCCCAGCTCTGAGGGCAGCCCCGCGCCAGCAGCAGCACAGACGTTAGGGAAGCGATGTGAAAAGCGATAGTTGTCAGTATCCCTGTTCACAGCAGACTTAGCGCCCCATTGCCACCCTTACTTCTGCGCTGCTGCTGCCGCCGCCCTGGGGCTGACAGCCGGAGCCCTGCCTCCTCCAGGTGTGGGATTGCGGTGGGGAGAGAGAGGAGAGCCCAAGCAGTGGGGCTCCAGCCGTCCCCTTTATCCTCACTTCCTGCATGTGCACGGCCCTTCTGCATGAGCCCCAGCCACCAGGGGTCGACACACGTCTTAAAAAACCACACCCACACAGCTCGCGCCTCCCTCAACACATTCCCGCCCCTCCCTTGGGAGCCCCGCCCCATAGTTTGAGAACCACAGTCCTAGACTCAATACACAGGGTTGTCCCTAAATACTGATCTGGACTCCGCAGTCATGGACTGGCTTGCTGACCACAGAAGGGGATCCATGTGCTGTATACAGACAGAAACGAGGTCAATAGAACATACACATGCATCGCAGGGAGAGAAGCCTGAGACCTTTGGCTCCAAACAGGGCCGGCTTTAAGCCGATTCCCCCGATTCCCCGGAATCGGGCCCCGCGCCCGCGCCTAAGAGGGCTCCGCTCCAGGGGTCTTTGGCGGCATTTCGGCGGCGGGGGGGTCCTTCGGTGCCACGGAAGACCCAGAGCGGACCCCCCGCCGCCGAAGTGCCACCAAAGCCCCGGACCGCCGCCGGGTATTGGAATCGGGCCCCGTGGGTCATAAAGCAGGCCCTGGCTCCAAAGACCCTGGCATTTACCAGTTAAACTAAAGGAGCCTTTGGCGGCATTAGCAGAGATTAGCTGGTACTAGGCTGTGTTCATGTGTACATCACAGATCGATACATCTGCCAGGTTCCCGCTACACCACTACAGTGCATTAGTTGAAGTGGCATCTCAAGAGACAGCAGCAGCATATAGAAGTATAGTCCAGATGGGTTGCAAATCCTTACAGCACTGTACAACCTGGGCCTGATTCGCCTCTCAGTTACACTGGTGTAAATCCAGAATAACTCAAATCAGTAGAATTATTTGGGAGTTACACCAAGTAGCAGAGCAGCATTATGCCCCCTGCTATCCATGTCTTTGTTAATAAAAGGCTCAAGCTTGTATTTCCAGAGGACCTGAAGGGAGTTAGGTGCACCAACCTCATGGGCTTTCAACTGGATTTAGGCGCCTCGCTCCTTTAGGCTTCTTTGGAAAATCTCAGCTTCAAAAAAAGCCTGTGTATCCCGAATGTGTTATGGAACCGGTTAAGGTATCTGCTAGCATCCAAATGCTCTGTTATTGCTTTTCTCTGCAACTGTAGTGCATATGCTTAGGAGGGCCAGGGACCAGCAGTGGGTTTTAACTGTTCTGGGAGGAATTTAGTGCAGAGATAAGAGTGGTCCAAAGCTTGGTGGTGTGGGTCAGCCTGATTTTCAAGTGAATCTTTTCTTCACTTTCAATTGGCCCTGCCAGGTTTTGCCAGAATGAATGGGATAAGTCTGCAATGAACAAGCTGACTAGCTCGGTGTACAAAAGTACTTCTCCTCCCCGAAAGCTTTGCTTTTCAGGATGCTTTTCCATTTTCTTCATCCCCCAGAAATGGGGCACCTCTACCCCAGAGTCCAGGGAAAGGAGTTTTGCACTGGAGAGGGGAATCTGGCAATACCAGATTTATGCCTAGTGGCGAATAGCGTGAGCCAAAGTGGAGCTCATGGTGAGGCTAATAGAGAGGAGGATGGAAGAAAGAGTTGCAGCTCAATTCAATGTGGCATTTCTTGGCCCTATTAGTTATTAGGAATACAGGGGTATTTTAAAGCTTTCCTCTGCCGTGATGCCTAGCCCTACACAAAGCTAGGCAGCCGGTGTGCTGGCACCACTCCTGGGTACCTTGTGCTCCCCCGTTTGTCTGGTGTATCTTCGTGTCGTCTCTTTTCTACTCGGACTGGAAGTTCTTGGGGGCTGGGACTGTCATTGTATTATGCATTTGTACAGCACGTATCACAATGGGGCTCGGATCCCTAGGCGCTGCCACGATACAAACTGTGGGTAGGAGGAGCTGACAGTCAGCCTGGAATGTGGACGGCAGAAGGGATCTGGCCAGTGACTGAGTGCCCAAATTGAGACACTTTGAAGGTGGCTCATTTTGACAGGGCAGGTGCTCAGCACCCAAAATCCCCACTCCCTTTTGAGATGTCTACACCTAGGTGTTGGAGTTTCTGTTTTTAGCAGGCTACGTTCGTGTCAGATCCCCGCTCACATTGCATATTGCTTAGGTCATGTTTAAACTTCTATAACGTTTGTGCTGTACTCAAAGCAAGCCCTAGCTTTGAGGCACATTCCCCCAGAGATATGAAAGAGTGAGAAACCGCACCAGGCCATGAGCACTGAGCACCATTGCCCCTTCTCCTTGCTTTACTCCAGCAAGTTAATTTGGAAGTCTCGCTGAACTCTGCAGAGAGGTGGGTTTGGATTTAAATGTATAATGCAGACATCAGAAGGACAGGACAAGGCCTGTGTGCCACGTACACTGGATTTTATCCCATGACCAGAGCTCATTGAGCGTCCGCTCCCCAGAGTGTTATGGAACTGAACCAGAGAACATTCCAAGCTATGTTACAGCCTTCAAACTAATAGGCTTATAGACTTCTTCCAGGTTTGGCTGTTGAATAAACTTACACCCCAAAAGCTGCTGCATTGGCCCCACTGCACTAGTCCTATCAAGCCAGGAATTTCTTGACACGCTGAGGTTTATTAGGGAAACACCCCCTCCCGACGTATTGGGAGAAATTCACTCCTGCACAGAGGGCCAGCTCAAGCCCCTACTTGGAGCACGTATGCGGTTCGCTAGCCTCGTGCAAATTTCACTTAAAGAGGTATCAACATGTGGGACAGTTGACAACCCAATTTCTGCAGCTCAGAAGACCAAAGCATGGATGCATCATTCAATGGAGAGATACTTGGTGTAAATTAATTCTACTTTGTAATGACAGCATTGAGTCCAACATAGCAGGATCTATCTGCTAGCTGTCTATCATGCCCCTGTTCATCAGCTCCAAACATGGCCATGGTTTTAAACTAAACGGGTTGCTTCAGAGACAGATATATGTCAAAATTAAATGAAAAGTAGCTGCCAGGAATGAAGTGAGACAGAAATCATCTATACCCTTTAGTACATCAATTTGTCTATGACTACAAAAATAACACCAGGTCAGGCAGCCACGCCTGTGAGATGAACCAGAAATGTTTCACATCACATATTATCAAATGAGAATTTAACGCTGATAAACATTCTCCTATTAGAGGACCTCTACTTTATGCATTTAGTGTTATCTCAGGTTATTGCATGATGGCAGCTGACTGATCCATCAACATTAATGTTCCATTTTCTGGATTAACTGGGCTGTGTTTGGAATAATTTACCGAGAATCATTAACCTAATGATATAGGCTTTCTACCAACTGCTTAGCCTGGCTGTGGGAAAATGGGCTTAATGAATCTAGATTAAAAAAAAAAATCCTGGATGACTCATAAAAGACACAGTAATTAGAGCTGCAGGCAGGTCACTAGAGATTGGTGCTCAGGTGAAGAAGCCTGTTTAGGCTTACCTGGAAATGCTGCAAACAGCCGGCTTTGTGTGCCAGTAGCTGATACTGGTGATTATTGAAATCTCACCCCATTGTTTTCTCTGAGAGGCTCATGAGGAGAGAGGCCAAATGAGCTCAGAGCAAAAATTTAGTGTTTGTGATAGAACCATTTTAAGGCCAGGCATTCAGAGTCCGTGGGTGACATTCCTGCTAGGCGAAGGACCAGCCCCCTGTCCAAATCCCACGTAAATCCTAAGGGCTGGGCTACACATGGCGCTATGCAGGAACAGCTATTCCTGATTTACTCCAGGTGTGGGCACTGGGGCTGGGCAGGAAATGTTCCTCTCATCCCAGGAAAATTGAGATTTCAAACATTTTCCTGTTCTGTATCGGGACAAAAGGGATCCCTTCAGAAGTTGTTGTTGGGTTTTTTTGCAAAAGAGAGCAGTGACCAATCCAGCTCACGTTAGCCCGTAGCCTGTTGCGTATGGCACTCTCCTGGCATATGGGAGAGCCAGGGTCACATTCCTGCTCTATGGTTCTCCCACATCACAGGGGAGTGCCCTACCCACCAGCAATGACTACTCTCAAGTGGCTTGTTCTAACTTGGAGTGGAGAGGCCACCCTGGACCTGAGAGCCCTTTTCTAATAAAAGTTTCATCAAAACTGGCACATTCCCATGAAAAGTTTCAATTTTGACATTTTCTGACCAAAAGCCCAAACAAAACAAACAAAATAACCCTTTGCTTGGTCCCACCAGTTCTAGTTAACGCGCTGATTCCTTGTGGCAAAGATGGCCCCAGCTTGCGGCTTTGGCTGGTGTCAGGCACACTATTGGCTCTTAACAAGTAAAAATAAATAGCATGGAGGAATGTGTGACTTTACTCTAAAGATACTCAGTAGAGAGACCAGGGTGAAAAAAATCGAATGGCTGGGCCCTCTCCAGATTCCCAAAATGACAAAGCCCTGGCTGGGATGATTTAGTTGGGGATTGGTCCTGTTTTGAGCAGGGGGTTGGACTAGATGACCTCCTGAGGTCCCTTCCAGCCCTGATATTCTATGATGCTATGTGAGCACCAGGAGCCTTCATCAGCTGGTAAGAGTCATGCACTGCCAGGCTCCTATCACACGGCCTCCCCTCTGCACTGCCAGTGACTGGGAAGGAGTTGAAGGGATCTTACAGGGATGTTGCT
Organism: Emys orbicularis; assembly: GCF_028017835.1. Taxonomy (NCBI): domain Eukaryota; kingdom Metazoa; phylum Chordata; order Testudines; family Emydidae; genus Emys; species Emys orbicularis. The sequence goes on from NC_088698.1 coordinate 28,894,070, forward strand.
TGAGTTAAAATGAACCAGCCTGGCTTTGGCACTTGTGTGGGAAACGGCTGCACGTAAGCGATTTTGGCCGTGTGTTCAGAAGGCGATTACCAGCGTATTGCGATCACAGCGAGGCTATGAGAAGCAACCCATTAGAAGAGCATGTGGGTAACCTTTTAAAGTCAAAGGCATACGAACGCTGTGGTGCAGATGGGTAAGGTGTCAGGACTCCAGGGTTCTGTCCCTGGCTCTGAAAATGGTTTGTTGGGTGACCTTGGGCAAGTCATGAACTCCGTGCTTCAGGTTCCCTGTCTGTATCATAGGTGAATCCTTCCTCCCTAGCTCTGGGGGTGATGTGAGGCATGCTTGTAAAGGGCCATTACTATTATATAGTTCATTAGCCCGATTGGATCTGTCGGGGAAAGGCAAACAGGTAGGACTAAGATAGGGATCGGCAGCATTAGCCTGCATGTGAAAGCCGGCCTTGTTAGCCATTTCCTGGGAGTGCACGAGGAGCTTCTCTGGGCTGGTTGCAGGTGCCCTGTGCTGCAGCTCCCTCTCTGCAGTTGGGCAGTTAGTCTGGTTTATCCCTCCGGCCAGAAGCTCTCTCCTTCCATGGTAAACAGGAGTCCAATCAACCTTCACCTCGGTACAGGGACTTCCACCCAGTCCTCCACCAAACCCCTTCCAGGTCCCTCACCCGGTGAGACCCCACAGCTCCCCCAGTGGGCAGGTTCCCACCAGACGTCTAGTCTGCTTCCGACTGGGGAAGAAGGAAGCTTGTTTGTATCCTGCTTTTCCCAGCACCCCTTGCTGTCCCATCCCTCTTTTTGCACTGAAACTTGAAGCAAGCCTCCTCTCGCTGAGCCTCTTCCTTCCCGGCCACTGCAAACAAAGCGGAGCGTCATGTTTTGTATTACACACTGCCTTGTGGCCGAGCGAGGCTCAGCGTCGTATTGTGCTGGGCACTGTACATACACACAGCAATGGACAGGCCCTGCCCCCAGGGGCTCACAGTCCAATGGAGGAGACAGACAGAGGGAGGGGATTAGGCCCCTTTCACAGACAGGACATAGAGATTTAAGAGCCTGATCCAGTGCCCAGTGCGAGTCTTTCCATTGTCACCAATGGGCAATAGGATTAGGCCCTTTACAGCTTGCCCAAGGACTCTGTTGCTGAATCAGGAAGTGAGCCTAGAATATCTGGGTGCCCGTCCACTGTCTTAACCATAAGACTGTTCTTGCTGATCTTGGGAGCTCAGCTGTAACTCCTTGAACTAACTTTCTTGCACTCCAGCTCCTATCCTCGGTCTACTGAGCCTTTCAAGCTCTCCTACCAAACCAGGAAATACTCAAAACCTCAGCATGTAGATGACCAGATCCAGTCAATAACATTCCCTTTGCTCTGTGTGCTCTCCTTTTTGTGAGCGTCTTTCATTGTTTCTTTCTGATTGATTATCTATCTAGGTTCTTATATAGCCCTCATCACCGAGCATCTTGCAGTCATCAATTGATTTGATCCTCACAAGATAAATAATCTGGGAGAAAATATAAAATCGTTGCTGGTAAAATTTGCAGATGACACAAAAACTGGTGGAGTGGTTTATGATTTAGGGGGATGAGTCAGCTATACAAACTGACCTGGATCACTGGGTAAGGTAAGCTCAGTTGAATAATATGCATTTTAATACAGCCAAAGGCAAGGTCATTCGTCTAGGATGAAAAATGTAGATTATGCTTACAAGGTGTGAGACAGTATCCTGGAGAGCAGTGATTGAGTCAGGGTCATGGCAGAGAACCAAGTGACCATGCGCTCCTAATGCCACGCTGTCGTCAAGAGGGCAAACACAATCCTTGGGGATATCGAGTAGGACTAGGGAGTGAAGTTACCTCAGTGTACAGCATTAGCAAGGCCATTACTAGATCCAGTGTCCAGCTCTGGTGTCCACACTCCAAAAGAAATCTTGAGAAACTGGGAAGTGTTCAGAGAAGAGCTCCAAGAATGATTTGGGGCCTGAAAACTTGCCTTGTCGTGAAAGCCTAACGAAGCTCAATCTATTAATCCAAGAGACGGTAAGAAGGCGATGTAATCCCAGTTTACAAGTACCTACATGGAGAAGAGCTTTCTGTTAGCAGATGGCTCTTTAAAAAGGTACAAGATCCAGTGGTTGAAAGCTGAAACGAGCTAAGTTCAGAATAGAAATAAGGCCCACATTTTTAACAGTGAGGGTAATTAACCACCGGAACGACCTACCCAGGGACATGGCGCATTCTCCATTCCTTTAAATTTTTTGATCAACATTTGACATCTTTCTAAAAGATACAGTCTAGCTCAGACAGACATTATGGGTGAGGCTGCATGGCCTGTGTTATGCAGGAGATCAGACTAGACTCTCCAGTGGTCCCTGCTGGCCTTAAAATCTATGACTACCATGTGAGATAGGGAAGTGCTATGCCCATTCCACAGCTGGCAAACTGAGGCACTGGGTAGAGTAAGTGACTTGCCCAAGGTATCACAGGAATGTGTGGAAGAGTCAGAGATTGAACCCAGCTCTTCTGAGCCCTAGGCAAATGTCATACCCTCTCTACCATTCTTCGAAGCTCATCCAGCTAGTTTAGGATCAGCTTGTGCCTGGCCCTCGGGGTGTATAGTGGGGTTGGGGGAATGTGTGTGTAAAGAGCCTTCCCCATCCTTTGCATGGTCCATGTAATGCTTTTATTCTTCAAAGCACTTTCCAGACACGAGCCAATGAATTTACCCTTCTAGACGCACTTTAGCTAAGAATTACTCTGAAAGCACAGATTGTTTATAGGCTTTGCTGTCTAGCTGGGAAATGTGAACAGCACAGTTTGCTCGGTGGCTGTTTTCTTATCAAGAGCGGTTGATCATGAATCATTTCTGTGTTCCATGACAGCCTATACCGAGCCAATATGTCTGCTGACTTTCCGGGAATTGTAATCGGCGAATGGGATCTGATTAGACTGGTCAGCAGTGATTTACGTGGATGGTACGAGTTAGCTGTGCCGTTCATTGCCTGGCACTTGCGGAAAGCTGGACTCATTTCAGAAATAGCAGCAGCAAAGAAGACCCGATCCTGCATCTTCTGCAAAGCACTGAGTGCCCTCTTCTGATGTCATTGGAAGTACAGGGGTCTCAGCATCTAGCACCGTGGGGCCCAGAATGCCTGGCAGCTTTTAAACCCTCTTATTAACAGTATGCTGCAGAGCAGACGTGAGTGGGGAAACAGCAGAGATGAAGTAATGGGCAGGCCTGAGTCCAGAGTTCACCCTGTGTCCTTGGGCCTCCTGCTCCTGGTCCAAAGGACACTGGGAAGCCGGGGAGCTGGCGATCTCAAAAGGAGGAGTAGTGTGGGGAACACAAGAAAGTTCCCCGCCACTTCCTAGAAAGAGACGAGAGTTGGAACCTCTGGAGTTGCTGAGATTTTTTTCCAGAGAAAGGCAAAACTGGGGGTGGGTGGGCTGGGGTTTTGTTCTACTTCTTGTCACTGGGGTTGTGTTTTTAAGGGGTGAATTAGACTCAGGTCCCATGTAATCCAGGGACTTAGACAAAGCTTCTTTATAGGTCTGATATTTTTCCAAGGTCCAGTGAATATGGCCTGGGCCAGGGCCAGGTGTGACAGCACAGTGGCTGTAATGCTGGCTTGGTCGCTCACAGCTTCACCTCGCACAGGGGACATGGCCACACTGCATCTATATCCTATGATCCCTTGTTGCTGGAATAACCCCTTCGACCCATAAGCAACAAGGAATAAGTTACAGCAGCTTTGAGGCTGCTGTAACGTGTGCTAGGCGCTGACCAGATAGGATGTGTGTAAACTGACCTTTTCCTCTCCCTCTCCTGAGTTAGTCTGAGCACAGTCTGAGGATCAGGGCCATGACATTATATTTAATGAAGTCATGCCTAGAAGGGATTAATACTCAGCTGAACTTGGTTGTAATTGGAGAAGGTCAGAGTAATTTATATCAACATCTGTCCATTACACTTGCTCTTTACACCACATGGACATTATTTTTTTTGGTTCTCATCTTAACAGGATCACTCTAATTTAGCCCTAATCACATCACCATCGTTACAAATGCGCCTAAAGCTCTACTCTAAAATACGGGACAAGAACCAGTTATACTGGAGAGAGACGTGACTGTGATAATGACACGTTAAAAAAAAAGGAAAATGTGATAAACCTAATCAAACAAACCAACCAACCCATCTTGCATGTAAATGTGTTTTTGCTTCTTTTCCTGTGCAAGGCAAAGCGGTTACTACTGACACAGAGCGCTAAATTCAGCCATAAATGCCAGTGTGAGTTACACATTGGTGAGTCAGTGTTAGGGAGTGTAGGCTGGTGGAATGTACGTGCTGAAGTCATGAAGGGGAGGGAAAGGGATTGTGGTGGTAAAATCAGCCAGCAGGAACCTGTGAGAAAGTGGACGATAAAGACACAGCAGGACTTCCTCTTTTGGTTGCTTTCCATGCTACAACACCATCCTCGGGTGTGTAATTATTCAGGCTGGTTGTCAAAGTGTTTTACTGTGGAAAACAGGGTTGTTGACTAAACAAAATTTACCCCCATTTTCTGACCTTCTCTAGTAACGACATCTGCTAACACTTGTGCAGACATGGCCTTAGAATTGGCTCTCCTTTGCATCCTCTCTGAACTGGCCTTGAGAGACTCCCATAACCGTGAGTGGATACGGAGGACTTTCCTACTATGTCCTCCTTACTGGTACCCGATATTCCATCATAAAGAGGTAAAGAGCAGTGCAGGTAGTTTGATTGCTCCTGGGCTTGTTCCAGTCAGCCTTGGATTTACATTAGGAACTCAGTTACGAGTGTGTGAAACCAGTGCTCTCTTGGGGAGGAAGTTGCAGGGTGACAAGCCTGTGATTAATGGCATAAAGGACAACTCCCCTGACCAGATGTCTTTAGGGTGGGGAAGAAGCTGATGTGGTGAGAACTACAAAAACTTCTGTGCGTAAATGATGCTTGATGAGGTCTGCAACGTGCATAACCAGCACTTGTATATCTCAGCGAAGAGCTATAAAGTCCAGTGTCCCTACATTTGCACATTGGGGCTGGTCCAGCCAGTAAAGATATTCCAGCCACGCGTGAGATGAGCATCCAAACACCTATTTATAACAAATTCGAAACTTTCTGTGAAGGTTAAACTGCCATCTGCCCAGTCCAGTTCTGCAGGCTTGATAGATAATGGAACTTGAAGTGTCATCTCAAGGCTGTGTCAAACTTGGATTTAATCAGGTCTCTGTAGTTTATAGTTTGTTTTATATTAAGCATTTTTATTAGGAAAGGAAACAAAAAAGGGCAATTTCGCAGGCCACAATCCATAGATATAAGATAAAATATCGCTGGTAAGAATGAAAGGGGACAGAACTCATGTCTTACATTTAAAAACACAAATGTCATGATCTGTGTCCTTGGGTGGACTTTTTCCCGCACTACCTCTAATAATAACAGCAATACTTTATGCATGTCTGGTGTCACATTCATCCAATCAGGGACAAGACATAATACCATGTGACTTAGGTGACCAATCACAACAGCTCAGATTTTGAATCGTATAGAGGAAAAAGAAAGGAAGGATGGTCGTGTGGTTAAGAGGATTTAAAGGATCTAGGTTCAGTTCCTTGCTTTGCCACAGACTTCCTGTGTGACCTTGGGCATGTTTCTAGCCTCAGTTCTCACCTGTAAAGTGGGGATACTATACTATCCAAAATCTGAGCTGTCTTGTGTAGTTGTGATTGGTCACCTAAGTCACGTAGTATCTTATCCCTGATTGGATGAGCGTGACACCAGATGTCCATAAAGCGTTATTATGAGGGGTGATGGGAAAATCTTAAGCACCACAAAATGCGCGAGGAAACACTGCCCGTTTTCTTGATGTGACTTTTCTTTTATCTTCGGGCCTTTTCTGCAGCTGTCTTGGCAATGTGTTCATCGGCATGGCTCTCCGGAAAAAGGTCATGAGCCAAGCAAGCATGAGAGCAACATACGTCCCACCAGCAGAGCAGCTGAAGATGGCACCAGAGTAGGGCAGGTGGATTGCAGAATGCAAAGCTTGCCAAAGCCCGAAGGGGCAGGAGGCAGTTGCCAGATGAATGCAGCTCTCACTTAATGGCTGCGGGGAAAATTATGCTCCAGAGGTGTTAGCACAGATACGCTCTGTGGCCAAGCTTTGGCTGAGCCTACAGCATCCTGGATTTGTTACACGAGGCGTCCGCCTCACAGGGGTGTTGTTGGGACTGATTCGCTAGTATTTGTGAAGCGCTGAAGATGGCAAGGTTACCTTTTGTGTCTTAGTTAGAATTCACAGCTCGCTCGCTTGCTTTCTTGTCCGGCTCAGGCAATTACAAAACAGTTTCCAATGAGACGTGGAAGTGATTAGATAAAACGATTGAAACTAACCAGATTCAGCCCTGCCGTGATCGCTGTGGATAGCTCCCGGCGACGTCAGTGTGCATTGTGCCTGCTCGCACCTGGCTCAAGTTGTCTACAGACGGTACTGAATTAGCCTTGGCTATTCAGCTCCATGGAAGAGCAGTGGCAATTAGGGCAGTGTGTGGATAATGAGGTGCACTTCTTGGCCAAACCAGATGGGCGTTAGACCTCTCGGCAGAAGGAAATGCAGCCCAGCCACCGCTGTGACCTTTATTTTAGTCTTTTGTTTTTGTAGGTTGGAAGTAGCCCCGGACTCTATGTACTGTCCTTTGTAGCAATTTCCCCAATCCCTAACCTTCCAGGTGCGGCAGCTGCATGCAGCCGTTCCCTGAATGTATGAGCCTGTGTCATACGGAACCCCAGACATACAGTATCACTAGAAAAAAAATCCAGAGATCTCTTCATGGTGGGAGAAAACGAATTATGGTTACCTGTGACCAAGTCAACGATGCACTCGTTGAGATGGGGGTGTTTTATGGAATGTGCGAATAGTTTTAAACAGGCTTATTTTTGTCTTTAAATATGACTATTGGAGTGGCATTTAGGATAAATGATAACTAATATTTTCTTCTGCCAGGGATGTTTATCTAGCACATTAACACGCTAAAGAAGAAAACATGTTCTTCAAACACCCCCCCACCCCCTTGCATCCAGCCTTATTCATTCTGTCATCTCAGGCCACGGTTAAAACTCAATGCAATGTCAATGAGCAGCCTGAATGGAGGTTTGCCCATCAGCCGTTACACATGACAGCCAAATGCTCTGACTAATCCCCTAGCGATCTGTTTGTCACTGGACTAACTGAAGATGCATGAGCTTAAAGTATAATTTATAGTGGTTGAAGGATAAGGGGAAGCATGTGACCCAGTGCTTGTCAGGAATAGAGCAAGGCAGCCTGATACATCTGTTTCTGCGGCCCAGCATTCGTTCCCTTTTCACTCCTGTTTCCCATGTGTTCTGAGCTCGAGCCTTAAGGCAAAGATCAGCACAGTGAGAAGCAGAATGGTTCTGACTAGCAAATGTCTCACCTGGGAAGATTGCCTCGCCTGCTGCTTCTGAGCTGTTCCTTCCACACCCCGGATCGCCCAGGAGTCATCCAGCCAAATGTGTTGGTAGTTTGTAGAAATGAGGTTGGACTCCCTCTGCATCTTACCACGGCAGCTTGTTATCCCAGCTTGACAGCTGGATTTCCGTTTGACCACTTAGTACCATCTTTTGCCAGCTGCTTGTAGCATTGTGACAATGGAGGGAAGTTCTTGCTGGAGATGTTGGCCTATATTTTCACAAACGGCACCTGCAGTTGGATGCCTAATGTGAATGGGCAATTATGCACGCACAAACTAACTGATTATTTCCATGTGTAATCAAGGCAAATGCAGATGCAAAGTAGTCAGGCAATGGGATGCACATTTGTCTGAATATTAAGGCTTTAGCTTCCTTTAAAGGCATGGAGGTGCAGGTGATGCACTACTGACACTGTGGGGAACAGGTATATATAATGTCCTGGTGTATTTCACACTTATAAGAATAATGAATAGCAGTAACAGTGGGGCACTGTTCTGCCAGTGCATCAAACCAGCCACTGCTGGTTAACTCTTATGTCTGACATGAGCAGAGAGACTGGACATCACACAGAATTGGCTACTGATCCTGCTACTTAGCCAAACGCCCATTAGGGGATTAGGGTGAAGGGCCTGCACTTCTTGCGGCATCTTGTCTGAAAAGTGGCGTCCGGCAAGGAAGTGAAGTCCGGAGAGCGAGTCAATCTGGAGTTTGATACTCAAGACGCAAAACCAAGAAGAAGCAGCTCTTTGGGTTGCAGTGGAGAAAAAGGCGTTCTGTTAGAAAACTTGGGCTCAGTCACAGAAGTCAGTAATGGGTGATCCCTGCCAGTCTCGCTCACTGCCAGCACTGCCAACAAACCCGCATAGCCAGGGAGATGCACTGAATAACTTACCAGAGCTCTGGTTCTAACGCAGAGGGTTCCATGACTATCTGGCACTTAGATCAAGGGACTGGCTCAGAGCCTGGACTACTGGGTTCCTACCTCTGCTACAGACTTCCTGTGTGACCCTGAACTTCCCTGCAAATCACTGAACTTCTCTGCCACTCCACTTGCCCGTCTGTCAAACAGAAGTACCTGGGAGGAGTGCCGAGAGTCAGAATTCATTCATGTCCGTGGTGCACTTGGGTGAAAGCAGCTGGCTAGGTGCAAAGTTACAACTGCATAATAGTCAGTTTCTTAAGCCAGGATGAAATTCACCCTCAGCAGAGAGCCAGTCTGAGGACTGGGCACCACCTACTCCCTCCAAACAAGGCTTACGTGGCGCATAATCCTTGTCAGAGTTGAGGTGACAGACATGGGCCAATGCCAAAAGGTTTTATACTGTCAGACTCGGGCGGGGGGTGAATGACTGATGCGGCCATCCTTATGGCTACTAGTTAGGGTATATGCAAATGTTCAGACAGGGACGTATCTCTCCTTCTCTCTCAGCTTCTCCCAGACACAATCCATTTGGATCTGATCCTCACAATCTGCACTGACAGCCCAGAGCAGGTCAAAAAGGAAATTTGTAGGAACCTCGGATTCATCATGTTGAATTATGTCATGTTCTGTTGGCTTGCTGCGTCCTCTAAGCTGATATGACATGACACGTAGCGATGTAATACAGCGACCATGTGTCAGAACGAGGGGAAAAACATCCTTTTGGGCCTGAAAACCAAGGCAGGCTGAACATCTTCCGCTCTGTGTTTAACAGGGCTCCATCTCTGTCCGAGAGAAGCAAGCCCAATGGGGGGAATTGGGGGGGTCCCCAGCATGCTGTGGCTCTGCGGTGGTGCTGGGAGCTGAGTGGCTGACACATGGACTGCACGGGGGCTGGGAGCTGGCTTCCCTGGCATGCGTTCTAAGAGGCCAGAGTGATTGCGAGAGATCTTGTGATGGGCATTAAATCATCATCAACGGCTTTGCTGTTCTTCCAGCCCACGTTCAGAGAGAGATTTGATAAACGCACCTGCATTTAGGGACCAAAAGTGAACCAGCCAGCCATGTCTAAAACGGCAAAATGACACGTCTGACTCAATCTCACCTTGGTACCAAAGACTTGGGCTGAAGACACATTTCTGTGGGGCTGCAGGAGGGGGTCTAGGTTTAGACTCGGTTTGGGTACTGTGCCCGGTGGGGACTGCAATCTGCAGGAGTGAGCTCATCTGAACCATCACACTCAGGTGCTGGGAAATACCCAAGGGGGGAGCTTTAACGTTTCCTTCCTCGAGCCCCAGATTTGACCCACTACCTGTGGTTGAGGTGGACTTGTCACTTGGCTGTTTCAGAAGTAGATCCCTAAATGGCAGCTGCGTTTATCAAATCTACTTTGAATGTATAATCTCCTGGACTAGGTGTTCGTCGCGTCAATTACAGGAGCATCGGAACGGTCTCTGGGAGTCTGCTGGTCATTTGGTTCACTTTAAACTTTAAACTTCACAGACGTAAGCAGCTCACCTGGTGCTGCCCTGGGGAAAGGAACAGAAGCAGGAATTTAAGCTGTTCCACCGGCACCCTTCTGTTGCAGAAATTACTGCTGGGCCTCCAGTGCTGTCAGCACGAACAAAACAGGCAGAGACTAAACCATGGACATTTCATAGGAGCAGCCAGCATGTTAAAAACGACAAATCAGTGTGGGACAGGGCAACAAGACTGGCCAAAGTCTTAGCTCAGCAGAGATCAAGACTTGGGAAAGCAGCAGATGAGTGGTGTTTTGGGGCTGCTTTGAGCTGCACTGGCAGAGTTCTGGGGAGTGCCGGGGCGGATAGCAGGGGGCTCTGGGTGGTACTGGAGGGGAGACAGCCGAGCTGTGTGGGGAGCCCAGGATTGGATAATAGAGCGGCAGCAGATCAGAACTGAGAGCTATTAGCAGAGTGGATGGTCCCACTTTTTCAGTGCATTAAACAGGTTCACAATGTTCAGAATATTTTTTAAAATGACTAATGGTGTACAGGTAAGCTTAGCACAGCCTGCACCTGCAGTATTTTCGGGGAGGGGGTTGCTTTTGTGCATTCCATTCTTGGTGCCCGGCCAGCTTTCTCCTCTTGAGCCATATAGCACTGAAGACAATGTATCTTATGGGTAAAAAGCATCTTTCTCCATCCGAGCTCTCAATCAATCCACAATCCCTCAGCCTATCTGCAACATCACCCGATTCTGGCGGGGCTGCAGACAGCACTGCAATGCCATAAGGAGTTTTAATAACTTCATTGTACAAATCAGCAACAGACAGAGGCAGGTTTGGGGAGAAGAATTCCCATTTATGTTCAAAAATTGTGCCAGGCAGCAATTTTTGAGAAGGAGCTGGAAAGAGAAATGCCGTTGGTGTGCAGCTTTATGCCTTTTTGCAATTTTTATGTCTGAATCGGAATTAATTTTTAAGATAGCAAAGCACTAACCTCTGATAATTAAACCCAAAATGGGCTGGACTCTACATTAGGTGTCAGCTCCGCACAACTAGTCCCCAGCCCTATTATTTTAAATTGGTACAATTATTCATCTTGCAGAGTAATATATTTTTTTGTTCTCTGGTGCCCACTAGACCTTAAAGCAGAACAAATGCTTTAATAAAATCGGGATATTGCTTCCTCGAAGCTAGAACGTTGTATTATTAGGAACTTTAGCGAGTGGAACAGTTGGGGAATCTTTAATAAATTATTGCCTAATATTTCTTTTTGCTACATATATATGATTAGTAAATGTTGTCTGTTCACCGATTAACTTTGTTTATTTCTTAATTAGGTTTAGCATCCTCTGTCTTGTGGCTAAGAAATAATTGTGTGATTAATGTGTTCGAATTTACATTTTCATTAAGCTCCTGAATAAGTTCTGTACCAATTAGCAGCAATGTAACATGCAGATCTGGAACATTAGAATTACAATTTTAGCCCATTAAGTAATAACTGTTATACTGATTGGTGATAATGGGGCACAGAGAGTCAACACACATTAGGCTGAGGTAGAATTATATAGTAACTGGTCGCCTCATTTGTAAATGGAGCTGAATAAATGCAGGCCTTTGTCTGGAGTGGGGATTCCCCGAGATGGATGCTTGGCAAATCCGACACCTTCCTCTCTTCCCACCATGGCAGAGAGGCATGGAACTAGGGTTCTGAACACAAGACTGGAAGCCAGGAACTCCTGGAGCCTTTTTATCTTGTCAGTTGCATGTTGACAACAGACAAAACAATTGGCTCCTGTGTTCCAATCCCTGCTCAGAGGCGGCCTCCCTTCAGTTACCTTGAGCCAATCGCTTACTGGGTCTGTGCCTCACTGTCCCGGGGAAGAAAACGGGGGTCATAAGGCCTATCTCCCTTGCAGTGATGTGAAGGTTAATTAGCACCAGGGCCAAATTCTGCCCTGTCTGAGGAGCTGCACGGGGTAAAAGTCAGCACTAAGCTTGGCCTGATCTTTTGCTGTGGCAACAATTTCATGGGGTTTATTGTAAACTTCTCATGTGTGGGGGGCCAGATCTGCAGAGGGGCCAAAGGATGCATGGCTCCTCCCCTCATCCCCATCCCTTCTGGGAAGGTAGCACCAACAGAAGCAGTCCATCATACTCAAGGCGTGCCAAGGCTGCCACCACGCCTGACCCCTGGATGAGTGGGAGGACTCTTTGCTTCATCCTTACCCATTGTGCCACAGCACAGGCTGGGCACGAGCCAGGCCTAACATAGCAAGCGAGGGCGTTGCCCCGTTGCTCCCATCCCAAAGGCAGCGGGAAGAACGGAATAAGAACTTCAGGAATGGGAGTCCTGGTGCTAAGCATCATGGACCAGGCTGGGCGGCTTTCTCACCTGCTGGAAACCCAGAGTGTATGTTATTAGCATAGAGGGAGGTGGCAAAAGTAGCGCTGCCGAAGAAGGGATGCATTTCAAAGAGTTCTAGTCCACGATGGGGCCGAGAGGAGCTGCTCTGATGGAGTCAAGCACGTGGCATGGAAGGAGAAGACGTTCAAGCAGCTGGCTCTAGAGGCCCGATGAACCAACAGTGATTTGGCCAGGGAGAGCGGAAAGGAAAGTTGCAGTGACAGGCTGTTTCACAGCACAGCCTTGGGACCCTGAATTATAAAACAGCTTTATTCTAGCTCGCTTGTTCGCTTTAGTTCGGTGTATCGACTGCAGGGGGGGAAAATCCCGGTGTCAATAAATTATTCACTTGTCCTAAAGGAAAATGTAATGCAAAAAATAAAGGTGTGGTGAGCAGCTGGAGGAGTGTCTGGAATCTGCTACAGACAAGCTTTAATGGCTCCATTAGAGGAAATCAAACAAAAAACCCCGGCAACAGGGAAAAAACAAGACAACAGAATTATGCATGGGATAAACAGAGCATCTCAAAGCCACTCTGTTAAAGAACCATTAATTTGCAGCTTATTAGCCAGCTCTGCCTGCCTTTCCAAAGCCAGACTCTCTTTAGTCAGATGATAGTAATTAAGTGACTTTATTTGATTCTTTCAATTTGGAGTTTCCACATGAGGCCGTTATATTTAGCACATTTCCAGAATGATCTATGTGCTTTTCAAGGCAGAGCTGGGTGAACCAGTTCAGACAAACTAAGCACACAGCCAGCATGTCTTTTTAAAGGGGCCGACTAGAAGCCATTTACCTTCTGGGTGGCCGCAGCATCTGCCCACATCTTCTGCGGGCGCTTGGAGAGGGAGCCGGAGTCAACGCGTCTCCGTCCCAGGGACGTGACCCTGGGATGCAGTCCGAGTTCTGTCAGCCTGGTCAGGAGCAGTTTTGTGCTGTTATCAGACTGGCCTTTGTCCAAAGACCCAGACGCACAAAAGCCTCCAGAACAGGAGGACTCGCGGGCTGGACGTTACAGACTGCGGCCATTAGCAATCTGCCCACAGGCCAGACTTTCTAGAATGGTGTGCATGCACCGAAACCCCATGTGCAGAAGAATTGCCTCCGGGAATGAGAGTGGTTATCAGGATTACTGCAGCTAGAAGAGCACCCGCATCTCTCTGTGGGAGGGAGCAACGTGAGGGCCTCGGCCTAAATGAACTCCCAGTCATTTCAAAAGCCTCAGCCGGCCAGCTTGACGCTGGCTCCCAGGGGCTGGTAACCCTGCGTCCAGCCCCACTCCTGTTTGAAACAAATAATCAAACAGTAAATACCCCCTTTGTCCAGAGACAACCAATAGAGAGAGTTCCAAGCGATGGCCTGAGGAGGAGAGAGTAGGGGAGTGAATGGAGAAAAAGGAGGCAGGGAGCTGGGATAATTTGTGTAGTGAGGGTGCTGGGAGCCATTGGATCAAACTGTAAACTCTGTATATGATGGAAACCACTTCAAGCCTGGGGGTGCGACAGCCTCCTCCCCCCCACGCCCCTCGTTCCAGCACCTATGAATGGAGGGAGGCCTCTGGTTCGCTAGCAAGACACGGAGGAACAGCTGGTCTCATTAGTGAGGAGCTTAGATCTAACGGAGTTAAACACCTCAATCAGGCAGTTTCACTAATGGGTCAGTGCAGTCTAGTGGCTAGAAGAAGGAACTGGAAGCAGTGCTTCAGGATTCGATCTCGCCTCTCCCCGTAGCTCAATGCTCTGTGGGACCGACTGGGTGGTGTCCTAGGCTGTAGTGTCCTGGCTGGCACTCACGTCGAGGTCTCCTTATCATCGATTATAGCACCCCCAAGGGCAGAAATCAGACGTGCACTTCAGCCCTGGTGGAGCAGCCTCCGGGGTAGCAATGCTGGAAGCTGCAGTCAGTGGCGGCGAGCCGATTTAGACAGCATGGGGGTAAAATGCCAGTGCCGGGTCTCCACTCTAGCTTGCTGTCCCCAGTGGGGCTCTACCAGCAGTGAATTGCATTGCCGAGCTTTGCCACAGCAGATCCTCAGGGAGTTATAATGGGTCTGTAGTGCCCTGGCAAAGCCAATTGCATCTCAGAGCTCAAGAACTAGAGCTGAGCAAATAACGGGGAATCATTTATTAGGTGAGTTTCATCTCAACTTCGAACGATGAATTGTCCATTGTAGAGATCATGATTTTTGTGCCATTCCTGCGAATAAATGCTTGCTCTGCAGATGCCTCACAAACGGTTTGTTGCAAATATTCATTTTCTGAAATGTAGGCTCTCAGCTTTCAGTGCAAACAGACTGCACGGCATTGTGGCCATTCCCTGGTTGGAAAAGGATAACTCTTAGAATCCGGTTTCCGGCATGCACATTGACGAGTTATAAATCCACAGTACGCCCACAGCTTGAATACGGCGTGCAGAAGTGGTCGCCCCATCTCAAAAAAGATATATTGGACTTGGAAAAGGTTCAGAAAAGGGCAACAAAAATGATTAGGGGTATGGAATGGCTGCTGTATGAGGAGAGATTAATAAGACTGGGATTTTCAGCTTGGAATAGAGACGACTAACGGGGGATATGATAGAGGTCTATAGACTCATGACTGGTGTGGAGAAAGTCAATAGGGAAGTGTTATTTACGCCTTCTCATAACACAAGAACTAGGGGTCACCAAATTAAATTAATAGGCAGCACGTTTAAAACAAACAAAAGGAAGTATTTTTTCATACAACGCACAGTCAACCTGTGGAACTCCTTGCCAGAGGATGTTGTGAAGGCCAAGACTATAACAGGGTTCAAAAAAGAACTAGATAAATTCATGGAGGATAGGTGGCATAAGCTGCAGGATTTACAGTGCATGCCCACCTCCCCCTAGCAATCTGCAGAGACATGGCAGTCCATCCTTCATGCAACTGAAAAATCAAGCTCGATATGTCACAGTATGAGTAACTTCATCCAGGACATTCTGGCTTCGGGAGAGGAGCGCTGGCTGAAATAGGGCCTTGCTCCAGTTGAACGCCAGAGGCTTTTGAGGGGTAAAAAAGAGACAAATCCACCAAGTCTCAAACTGGAGTGCTGTGTGCATGTCCCGGGTGCCACCGAATGCCCACAGCCGCTGACCGGTGATAAAGTTACTACATCAATGTTGTTCAAAGATAGGGGAGTGACACCTTGTACAGAATTCCCCTGCCTTATGCCCTGACGCTCTGCCAGGAGGCTGAAATCACCATAATCCATTGCTGACCGCACAACCTGAGTCACATGATGACCCTGAAAGAGAGAGGCCTTTCAGATATGGAAATAGATTAGGCTGGTGTCCAAAGGTGACACAGGAAGCCCCTTGGGATGTTTTGAACTGTTGCTTGGATGGACATGAATGACTTCACTCACCAGGCTTTTGGCTGTAAGTTGGCTTGTTCTCGTGGCTCCATTTTCCCCGTGGCGGAGAAAGGAGACGTGAATAAAGCTGAGTGGATGGCTTCAGTTTCACTGGGAAGAGGAAGCCAATAAAGCTGTGTTGGTGGCAACTGCGTTTTCTCTCCTTCTCCCAGCTGACAGCAGAGATCTCACTAACCGGCTCCTGGGTTCAAAGCTCCTAATACTGGCAAGCAAGATTCAGTGCAAGAACGAATTCAACCCTGATTAACAATCAAGCAAACGCTTGAAAAATTCCAGCGGCTGTATTGGAAGGAAGTCTGTCTATTTCACAGGAACTCTGTGTTATTCTGTGGTTCAGAATCAAGAAGAGCTAACCCTAATATTTGCCCCAACCCAGACCAAGAAGGATACAAATATCTTTGGAGGAGCCCGTCCATTGGTATTTGATTGAGTTTCAGGCTCCTCTGTAGCTCTTGGGGTGGGCTGGAAGTGGATGCATTGAGAATCCCATGGACAAAGCTGCTCTTGACAAACCGCTGGCCTGAGGTCCAGGTTAAAAAGGCTTGGATTTTCACACAAGCACCCAAACTAGAGCAGGTATCTCCAATGCTTTGGTGGTTTGTCCTCCATTGCTTACAGTGTTCCTCAGGGTGCTTAACTGAGCCCACTGCCCACACAGCCTGTGTTGGAGACCACCCTCAGCCATGACCCATTGAGGTGAACGGGCGTTTTGCCCACATTGCAACATAAGAACGGCCATAGTGGGTCAGACCAATGGTCCATCCAGCCCAGTATCCTGTCTCTGACAGTGGCCACTGCAAGATGTTTTTGGCAGTTGGAGGTTTAGGGACACCCGGAGCATGGGGTTGCATCCCTGACTATCTTGGCTAATAGCCATTGATGGACCTCTCCTTAATGAACTTTTCTGGTTCTTTTTTTGAACCCAGCTATATTTTTGGCCTTCGCAGCATCCCCAGGCAAGGAGTTCCACAGGCTCTCTGTGCATCGTGTGAAGAAGTACTTCCTTTTGTTTGTTTTAAACCTGCTGCCTGGCAGAAGGGATGATCAAGGACCGGGCATACTAGGAAATATTGAACTCAGCTTCTCCACCCTTAGGCAAAGAGCTAGAGCAGCTGTCACACACTTGGGGGCCAGGCTGTGCCTGCCACGTGAGTGAGTGTGCACGGAGGGTGAACATAAGGAGCTGTCCCCAGGCAGGGACCAAGCCCAGATACAGTCCCTGAGTGCAAGGACTGCTCCTTGTTTGTGCTCCTGGAGGGCGCAACCCACTCCTATTGGTGTAAAACATTGGCCCCAGCCCTTGACTATGGAAGGGAGTTCATACAGCACCTCCTGGGTGGCAGAGCAGGTGCACTCTGGGTGCTCTAAGGAACACTTGGGGCTCCCCTTATAATGGTGACTGTCACATATTGCACACATGTTATTACTATATATGTCACAATTCAGGGTAACTGCACCTGCGTTCCTCCTCTGTGGTCCACTGAAGGCACCCACTCTCGGCTTCCAGCTCCTTGGCTGTCACCTCTCTTGGGTGGAGATCCATGTCTCACTCCCTCCTCACCGGGGATTTTTCCAGGCTGCACAGTTCCCTGCCTACACTGTGATGTCCCCAGCAAGCCAGGCTGCCTAAACAGGCCAGCTTTCCCATTGAAAGCTCTGAACAGCTGTAGTTGCCAGCAGTTCCAAGGTACCACATAGGTCTCTCTAAGCAAGTACGTTTATTCTTAAAGTGAAAACACTACAGAGCAAACGTATTAAAAACAACAAAACTCCCGGTACGCCTGCTAACTGCTTCCCAGACGTCACCCATCAGGTCAAAGTCCTTCCAGCCCTTCCCAGGACAGAAGGTCCTGTGCGTTTGCTGGATCAGAAAGCAGGCCCTGAGTCAGCTGAAACGCAGGCTATTTATCCAAAAGTCCTTTCTTTGTCCGTAGGTCTCTGGAGAATCCAGTGGATGCAGCTTCTTCAGGTGGTGGTACTTCTTCTGAGCGAACCTCCGCCAATTTGCCTAACCGCCCCGCCCCCATTGTTCTCAGTTCCTCAGGGAGCTCTGGTCACCCTCCCCACTGGAATTACATACAATTCCTGGCCCACAATGATAAATACACTTAATACAGGAAGATCTCCCAAAGCTAGCGCAGGAAATGTCCATATCTGTGTGAGATCCCACAGGGTGAGACTGGGCTGCAATGGTACAATCCGGCCCTTTGAGCTTAAACACAGACCTGGCTGCTTGTGTACCAGGAGGAGTCGGCTTCTGATCAGGGTCTGAGGGATTCACAGGGGCAGGGTGAACAGAGCTGTGATGATCAAGGCTCTAAGTGGACTCATTTTTTTTTGGTACATCTTAAAGCTGCTTGTTTTTCCTGAAAGATGAATCAAAAGTACAAAGAATGATGAATTAGGTTGATTTCCAAAGCACTGGAAAACAGTGTTGGCCTAAGAGTGAATACACATCTAGTGGATAAAAGATACATTACGAGCAAACGAGCATCCATCTTCATCTTCCTGCCAGCCCTCTCTCATGGCAGGTGCTATCTATCCTCCGCTCGCAGCCTCTCTCTCGCACCCGAGACTTCTGTCTGAGTGCTGCGTCCATTGTAACGACCCCACCAAGCCAGGAGAAAATTGGAGCATTTATTGCCACACACTGAGACGGGCAGTTTTGTACAAAATTTCTTTCTCATCACATCATTATTCCTCTAAATATCTCCCTAGTCTGTGTTCTCTCCCTCCTGGCACCATGAAGACTTCATTTGCTGTTTCAGCTGAAAAATAAACCTGAGGTCCTGCCTGATATGTGAAAGAGGCCAAGGTAGTTTTGTGAGGGTAAGGATGATCACTAATGAAATAGTTAACAGCGGGTGACATGTAAAATGTGCTCATTAGGTTTCAGAATTAACATCTGCTGGGGTGAACTGAACAAATCCATACTTCTCTTCCAGCCATTGCTTTCAGCCTGCCCGCTCTGCTCTGGGTGTGATTAGAATGCCACTCCCAGCCCCCTGGCATCTAATCCCTTCATTTGCATGGCAGAATTACACCGACCTCTGCTGCCCCCGAAATGGTGGCTGGATTTGACTCTTGCAGATTAAAACACAATTCCCTCGATGAAGCCCTATACTACACATTGCACTATCTGCATTAGCAGGAGCATCTAAGCCCACTACAAACAGCAGCACAGGGGGGAAAAAATAAAGAGCAAAAAAGCCCATGCAGAGAGAGATGATCCAACTGAACCAGGATTTGGCCTTTAGGGCACAGTCAACAGAAAGAATACGATCTAGGGGCGTGTGCCTTTCACCCAGAATGCCCTGCTGCCAATGCGGGGCTGTCAGCCGTCGCAGGACAGAGCAGGCTTTCGAAATTAAATTCTGTTTTCAATTGACGGGAACAGCCTGGGAAATTGGAGCTGTTAAACTAAGGGTCCCCCCTTTTTTTATGTTAAAGCCAATGATTAATTTCCTTTTACCAGAGGGGAGAAACCAGGACAGCTGATGCACTGCGCTCAGCTCATCTGTAATACATAAATGAGAAAATGTAAACAGCAGAAAGAAATAATAAACCCAGATTATGCAGCACGCGGAAGCCCAGGCAGAAATGGACACTGAAATATGATCGTCCCTGCCCAATAAAAAATGGTTAGATGAGCTGCTTTGAGCAATTGCCTTATTAAACTGTATCTAAGTGTAGCTGTAGGTTATTCAGAGGCATTATCGACGAGTTCCATATTGATCACCCGGGCCCGCCTGAGCCGTGCACTGTTGTTGAGGGAAGTATAGCACCGGGTCACCATCAACACCACGCCGCTGACAGAAACAAATTAATTGAGTCTCCTGGGCCAACCAGTGGAGAGGTGATAAATCACCCACTAATCAATGTGTTTGCAAACGGACAGCAGAGGGCTGGAGGAGGGGGGCAGATTTCGGCTGGGCTCTCAGTCAGCGCTATTTCTCAAGGAAGGGCCGGGCATTTGGGCGGGAGGGTTTTATTCTCTAGATCTGTCAGGCTGTACCCATGGAACCCACTGATCTGCCAGCGCTTTGACGAGCCAGCTGCCATGCAGTATACCCACGGGATCGGAAAGCCCTGCTGACGTCTGACTGCAGCTTTTGGGGTGTGGTGTCTCCGGGGTGGGGAGGAAGGAGGGTGAGGAAATGCATCGCATTCTGGAAGGGATGTGTCAGGCAAATAAGTCATGGGGCTCGTACAGGAGTAACTGGTGAAATTGTGTGGCCTGTGCTAGACGAGCGGTCGGACTAGATCAGTGGTTCTCCGACTTTTGCACTGGTGACCCCTTTCACATGGCAACCCTCTGAGTGCGACCCCCCCCCCCCAGCAATTAAAACACATTTTTTTTATATTTAACACTATTATAAATGCTGGAGGCGAAGTGGGGCTTGGGGGTGGAGGCTGACAGCTCGTGACCCCCATGTAATAACCTCACAACCCCCTGAGGGGTCATGACCCCAAGTTTGAGAACCCCTGGAGTAGATTATCTACTGGCCTTAAAAGCCAGGATTCCATGAAAAAATAGAGGGGTTATCAAATGGCAAGAAAAAACCATGGAGCTGGTAGAGTTTTTTTCATCAAAAATACAGCCCCACTCCGTTTTATTTTTACTATTATTTTATTTCATCCCATTTTATTAACAAAAAATGCAGATTTTCCTGTTTTTCGAGCAAAACCACTTTTGCTAAAATATTTCTTTCTTTCTTTCTTGTACAAAGTCTTCAGTTTCCCCAACATGGTGTTTGAAAAACCAACATTTTTCTGCCTGCCAGTTTTTTCCATTGAAAACTCGCAAAATTTCCAAAGAACAATTTAGGGGTGGGGGAGGGGGACGGGACTGCAAACAATAACTGTCCCTTTTTAACCAGCTCTGACAGGTGAATAATGAGGACGAGGAGACTGATGAAGAGCCCCTCAGGGCACCAGTCGGACTCATGCCCCTGGTGCCAGGTGCTGTACAGACACAGAAGAAAGTTGGCCTCTCACTGCTTTGCCCATTCTCAGTGTGCCTGGGTAGCTCAGTGGCTGCCCTGCTGCGGAAGGAGTAGCACATGAGCCATTCAAATATTCCCCCTTTACTATTAATTACCAAGCCTATTGAGTACCCAGCTGTGTGGTGAGGTTTTGTAACTTGGTGCCAGGGAAAGGTACCAGTTTGACAGCCCTGGAGTCTGTCAAGCGCAGAACAGCAATGCAAGCTCCTCCCCACCCCACTTGGCCAGCCTCCTGACAGCCCACATCGGAAGGACCTGCTCTGCATGCACAAGGATGGCTCATTTTATGTGCCATTTAGCCCCATGTCTCACAGCGAGACTGTCAGTGGAACTGGACTGAGCTCCAACCAACTCATTGCACACAGGCATCTAAATGCCATCAACTCTCTGTCACGGCCAATCCTAGCTGGATTAGAATCTCAACTGGCCATGTGTTCGTTTCACTGAGGGCAGAAGTAGGATCTGAACTGGAAACCTCAGATGCTTGAGGGCAAGCTCCACCTAGGGGAGTATGGAGTGAAATGGCTGTGTATGCACACCACTGCCACCTACTGGATATAAACAGAACTGCTTAACTGGGTGTCATAAACCTTATTCCACTAATACCGAGAGATGATTCTCCCTTGGCTCGAGGGACAGCGACCTGTGCTTTTAGAGAAGGACTATCCGTGCTCTAGCCCGACTGCTGTTGTGAAGTTCCAAACGGCTCCAGCACACAGCACAGTGGCAACCATGAAGTCCTAGGCAGCCATACATTTTTTTACGATCTATGTGACTATTTCGCAGGCGGCTGGGAAATAAGATTATGGATCCATCCTTACCCGCCCAGGGCTGCAGCGTTTTATCTCTGCACTGAGAAAAGAAGCCTCCGTTCAGCACAGAGTTTCTCCGTGATTTATCTGTGAAACTCCTGGGTGTTTGGGCATAGGGAACAAAACCACATAAAGAACTAGAAGCTGCAGCTGATGATGCAAATAAATGTACAGAGGAAGAGAAAATCCATTCCCCAGGCTGAGGAGTTATAGATTACTTAGAGTCAGGAGCAGATACTTTGTGGTGGGGGAGATTCGCTGGGTTTTTCAGTTACCAATCAATCCCTGGATTTCGTAAGTGGCACTGGAATTTTTCTTCCCCTGGCATTAGCATTGGAACGTCTCACACTGGCTCCTGGTACCATTCTAGCAAATGTAAATGACACAGACAGCAGGGAAGGAAAAAATCAACTTGCAATGGCCTATGTGTGTAAAGCTGCAAGCGCCCCAAAGGTGATTTCTGGCTTGGGGGGATCTCTATCTGGGCACTTGTGCTGTGCCCATCATCACAGCACTGGCCACTTTTCCAGGCCTGTTTAGGAAAAATAGGCTATTATTTAAATTTAGCTAAAATAACCCCCCATTTATATACTACTAATAATGAAAATATCTTCCATCCAGAAGAAGTAGGTCTCAGGGTGCTTTATCTACTGAACATACACATAAAGAGGGATCATCTCACTCAGCCCTGGATTGCAGCCACCTCTGGGGTGAATTGTTCTAGGAGGGGAAGTGAGGAATAAGGTATCCCATTGAAGTGACAGGGGAATGTCAGAATGTAATCAGCTCAGTTGTGATTTAGATAGGACACCAAGGTTAGCACAGCGAGGGCCAGATCCTTCAGCTGGCGGAACTTGGCATCAAAGTCCACGGACTTCAGTGGAGCCATGTGGCTTTACACCTGTGAGTCACCTGGCCCCTGCTCTTGTGCCCTGCTCAGTTCCTTCCCTGTACTCATCAACGAGGATCACACAGAAATGAGGTGCGATCTTTTAGGGCTGCTTTTGCCAAGCCTGCTCTCTCCATATTGTCGATCATGTGGGGTCGCTTTCAATACTAGACAAACTGAAACACATTGATTTCACTCAGCCCCTCTTCTCCCGAGCTAGCATAGTGATCAGTAATGCATTATTGATCATGCACCAGGAGCTGAGGCTATGCAATTGTAGGCTCTTAGGATTAATAAAAATGTACCTCTTGCTGCGATGTAATTCCTTGTGTCTTCGTCTGTCTAAGTTTAAGTCTTATCCCTCCATTGTCTGCAAAGCCTGCATTGATTCCCAAGGTGTCTGAAGCCAGGGCCAACAGAAATTTAAGAAGCCAGCCTGGTGAATTCTGCTAGCATTCTTGGGCCCAGGTAGAGAATTTCCCAGAGCAATTCTGCCAATTTTAGCCTATTTTGCAGGGGTGCCGGGCAAGTGAGGATCACGGCCTGGAGTTAGTGAGGCGCTCTGGGTTCCGGCGGGTTGAAAGGCGCTGCCTACCGTAACCGCAGTAGCATTGCCATGAACAGCTACGGACTCCATTGCGGAGCAGGGAATGTTGTACAAGCCCCACCAGCTCAAAGTGCCTGTTATAGCAAGTGTTGCAGTACTTCAGCCGACTCCCACCATCTACGTGAGGTGGCTCTGCAACCAAGCCACTTTAGACAGATCAGTCCCTCCTGGGGTAATGGAGACTTGAAGCCAAATTCCAATAAAAACAAAACTCAGGTATCTTTGGCCCAACCGGGCTCCAGCATCCAGCCCCCTTCCTTGCTGCAGCGGCCTGGGTTACCATCCATCAGTAGGTGCCTGGACTCTGGTCAACCCAACAATCGAGTCTCATCCCACCTGCTGCAGTGGTGCCTGCCAGCCACCAACCGGACAGTCAACAACCCGGTCAGTGGTGCTGACCAGAGCCGCCAGGATCCCTCTTCGACTGGGTGTTCCAACTGCCAGACCTTCCTCCTTTTAAATCCCACACCCTGCACAGGCGTTGTGGGTGGGGCTAATTGAACTGGGATGATTGGCCCCAGGCCTCCTGACCCTTAAAGAGGCAGGCCCAATTGTTACAAGTGTTAGCACTAGGCCCCAGGCTGTCTCTTTACAGTGGTCATGGAAGGAGAGTCTGCAGGTATTCACTGCCCAGAAAGTACCCAAAGGTCCAGGGAGTTGGCATGGAAGGAGGCATAGAAGCGCGAGAGGAATCAGTATTTGATGTGGAATATTATCAGCAGTAATTTGCAGCAAAGGAACGTAGAGTAACGTTCACTGAAGACATTGCTGTTCTTAAATACTTCAGCTTGGTGTACTGCCGAAGGAAACTTCCTCCAGTGATTCGGTATCTGGAGTCTATAGGAGTTGATGACAATAATGCTGCTCTAAAGGGGTTCAGTTCTGACTCCATTGAATTCAGTAGCAAAACTCCCATTGACTTCAGTGGGGCTGGTATATATAGCACCGTTCATCCAGAGGGAACAAAAAGCCCTTCACTTCTTATCAGCCTGCAGTCCTTACACATGCAGAAGATGAATTAAAGTCAATGGGGATTTTGCTCGAATAACAACTGAGAAAAATCAGAGTGAAGATCTCAGGATTTGGGCCAATATACATTAATCATTTCACCCATCATCGAAATGTGGCTAGCTCTTGGGTGGAACTAAGCAGCTGTTCATGGCTCACAGAGACACTACAAATGTCAAGATCCCGTGTTCATTAACTTGCATTTCCCCCTTTTAAGCCAAGGAAGGTTTTGATTTTAGGGAGGGAAAGGGGCTTGGAGTTCTCCCTTGCTCTTCCCTCTCCGAACTGCATTGCATCCATCAGCTACAGCTCCCAGCCACGTCATCTCCAGCATTTCTCAGTCAGACCTTCATTAGAATATTTGTATTTTCCCTGTCAGAGGAAGTACTGGCATCTCTAACCTTGCCGCGGGCCAGAGGCTGTGACGAAGCGGCACATGGACCGGCCAACTGCTAATGCTGCACTTGGGTTAACAATAGGGTATTGATTTTTAGCGCGCACTACGGCAGTTACGTAACACTGAACACACCCCACACACCAAACTCGGAAAAGGAGAGAAATGTCCTTCAGCATAAGGACAGGCTTGGACTTCTATGGCTGGGGGGTTTGAAGAGAGAGGAGGTCAGTAGGTGCAGTAGACATTGTTACTGCAGTTCAAGGGTGCAGCAGGTGAAAACGTCAGGAGAAACCTGACTGACACATATTTCCTGGCTTCTTCAGATGTGCCCCCAGACTCCTTGTTGTTTTTTTAGCAGCCTCCTGTCTTTTATGGTGTAGCAGCCCTTTGAGGGCTCGTTTGCAGCTTCAGAACAAAGCGAATGAACTGCAGAGTGTCACGGAGTTATGGGCTGACGTTTGGCGGTTGGTTGCTTTTAAAACATGGTGACATTGTAGGTAGATAGCTACAATTGAAATAAAGCTGAGCTCTCGTCTAGCATAGGTCTCAAAGTGCTTTCACAGCAGTGGAAACTGAGGCACAGAGCAGGGAACGTGACTTGCCAAAGACACCTGGTAGCACCGGGAATGGAACCCAGATTTCCTTGCTCCTGGTTTAGGGCCCTACCCACTGGACCGCTCTGCCACATGATTTAGGCAAAGAAACAAAAATGGATAAACAGGACACCTTGCTCTGCTGTAGAGTGCTGGGTTGGGCTGTCATGCAGAGGTAGGGGGAAACATTTCCCAGGATTACATTTCATTAGAGAGAAATTCATGTGTGTGTGTGAATGAGAGAGAGAGAGAGAGAAAGCGAAAAAGATAATGGATCTCTTCAGGCATCTAATTAGAATGAAGATGACCAGCCCGGCTGGTCATAAGGACTGGGGAGCCTGCTAGCACTCCTGCCATTTACTGTCTTAACCCCACCTTCCCAGATCGCTTGCTTTGTTGTACAAATGAGCGAGGGGCTGCAATGTAGTAGTTTTGGGTACCGTTTTGCAATTCCTATTGGAAATGGTATCTTCATTTATTAACCAAGTGGAATTTTACTGGCTGTTAATTTGCAATGCACCGTAGGCTTTTGACATGTTGGAGAATGGCTGAAATATTCATTTTTTAAAAGACAGGAATAAGTGGCTCTAGACGTTACAGGTTTTATTCTCCCCCGATGCATTACCATTAGCAGGAGTTATCTGCATAACGCTCCCAGGCGTCATCTGCAAGAGAGCTGCTCTCACGCAGCATTACAGTAGGGCGCCATTGCTCATTCCAAGTGAGTAATAATAATAGCCCCCCCCCAACACCCACTGTTCAGATAAATGTCAACATACTCAGCCCCCCCCCCCCCCGGGAAAGTAGGGGCAGCGGCACAGCAGTGAATGGAGCCGCATCTGTTTACACCCAGGATGAATTTGGCCCAGTGTGCCGTTCTAGCTGGAAAAGCGACTCTGTAAAAATGACCTTGTGGGGTCACGTTGCAAGTTCACATGCTCAGGAGGAGTGCGGGCTAGTGATTAGAGCACAGGACTGGGCGCATGACTCCTGGCTGTTAGTCCTGTCTCCGACACTGACTCACTGTGTGACTTTGGCAAGTCCTGTAAGCAGATGCCCCTGCTGTAACGAGACAATACTAATACCTTACTGGGGAGTGTTCATTCATAAGTTTAAGGTCCTCCAATGCAAAGTTTCACCACACATATATACAGATCAATGTTGTTACTTTTCCAATTCCCCCTGGAATAGCTTGTTCTGGCTCCTGCATCAGCCCTCCCTGGTCCTATGGCCAGCGTTATCAGATGTAAAGGTTTCAGAGTAGCAGCCGTGTTAGTCTGTATCCGCAAAAATAACAGGAGTACTTGTGGCACCTTAGAGACTAACAAATTTATTAGAGCATAAGCTTTCGTGGGCTACAACCCACTCGTTGTAGCCCACGAAAGCTTATGCTCTAATAAATTTGTTAGTCTCTAAGGTGCCACAAGTACTCCTGTTATTTTTATCAGATGTAAAATGACTGATAGTTTGCACCTGCATGAAATGGGCATGAACCTGTCTAGGAATCAATGGCTTTTTTTACCTTGCGGTTGATTTGAATGTCACTTTCTTAGCTTATTTAATGGAGAGCATCATTTGCCACAAGATGGGCTTCTCTTGCCACTTTCTTTCTGTGTAACATGCTTATTGGACAGCTGCAATTAGCCGTGTCTATTACAAACCCTTCTTTTCAGGTACTTGTAGATCTCAACATGTACTCTGGGCTGAACCTTTGCATGTAAATTCTCCATCCCAGGAGAGATGTATCGCTGCCATTAGGTTTGGTTTACATTGCTCTGACTGAGTGTGTGCGCATGGGTTTTTTTTAAAAATCAGAACCTGAAAACAGGAAAATGTCAGGATTTAACCGTTAAATTATTCAACGCCTTGTTCTGTTACTTTAATGTCACTCGAGAACCTTCAGGTATTTTGTGTTTTCGGTTTCTTATATGGCCAGCGTAGAAGCATGGTAACTACTTTCGTCCCTAGGCTTTGAGTTCCTATCATTACCATACCTTGGCCCTATAGTGATGCAGACTGTACTGTGTGTTTTGCTTTAAGTACACCAGCTCACACAGAGCTCCCATTGACACCCAGGGCCATAATTATTATTTATTGTGTTCATTAGCTATGGACTGAAGCTCCTTAAGTAGGTCTTGACAGTGCAGAAAGTAACAGAGGAGAAGAAGGCAGGTGAAGGACAAATGGAAGCCTTAAATCTGGATGTCCTTGCTTTATTATCTTTAAGGTGGATTCGACTTGTCCGAACATAGATTTCCGGTAATAATATGTGTGAGGCCATCTCCTTCCAGAGCAACTGCCTCCAAAGGGTGTAAATGTAGCCAAACAGCCAAGGCTCCTGCACACTTCACAGTTTGTTTTCATTTCAGCCTGGCTAAAAATGCCCTTGGCTGCCAAGAGGGGGTGACTCCCATCATGGAGTAGGACCCCAGGGCCTCAATCAGGACTGGGCCCAATTGTGGCAGGTGCTGTATTAACAGAGTTAAGGACAGCCCCTTCCCATGGAGAATGAGGCTGGATGGATCAGCCCCAGAACGGGCTCTCTTTGCCAAGGGGCGGTGCTGGTGGATACGCAGAGGATGTTCAGCTTGGTGGATTGCAGAAAAAAATACAGGAGCAGTTGTGCTCCATGAATGGGGAGCAAGTTTGTGCCACCCGTGTATAGTGATGTGAACTACTGCACCTCTCTATCTTCCGCAATATTAAACACAAACTGTTTAGCAATCACCTGGTAAAGGTCTAGTTACATTAAGGGATTCTGTTGCTTCACGATGCACAGAATTGTCTGCTACCTTAGAGACTCCTAAAACAGACGTACTGTGTGCAACTCTCAGTCCATACACAGCAAGTTGGGAGTTTACCGGTCGCTGTGTGTATTGAGTTAACCTAGCAAAGAGAGAGGCATTGACCAGAAACAAGGACACTCACAATATACAATAGGTGTTTCCATTCGGAACCCAGCTTAAGCATATGGTCCTATTGGTCCTGCCTGATCTCACACTGGTGTGAACTGGGAGTAAGTTACGCTGATGTGAAACTAGATGTGAAGCTAGAATCAGGCCCATCCATTGGCTGAATGGGATTCCTGGTGTGGGTGAAGCAGCTTCTCACGTGAGTAAGGGTTTTGCAGACCAGGCCTTTGGGACAAGAACCACAGTACCTCCCACCAAACACAGAGCTACCTGGGGCTGGGAGCAGGCCGAAATTCTTGCTCCAAGTTATACTGGTGCCATCATTTTTATACTTGCACTGAAGATCTCTAGTGAAAAAAACAAGCCTATAAAACTCTCCATGATTCATAATGCTGTAAAGCACCTCTGTTGATTACACAGAGAGCATATGAAAAATAGGAACAAACAAGCAAGCCTTTATTATATTTTCATGCATCTTGTACTGGCAGAGCGAGCGGTCATGTGACGCACAAAGGAAACGGATGAACTGATTCAAGGTGATGCATTGAAAACTGCAAATAAACATGCAATTATTCTAAAAAAAAACCCCCACTAAGGTTGCTAACTCTTCAGTGTATTGTGCAACACGACACAAAACTACTTGTTCTTTTGTAACCACCACCCCGTTGGCTGATGCACTGGGAGTGAACTGAAGACCCCCAGAGCTACAAGCACATGCTGCTCCCACTTGAACTAAGGAGCCGAGGTTCAGTAACTCGGGGCTGTAACAACGCAGAACCTCTGGGAATCAGCACAGAGGGGGAGCTGCGACACACACATGCCAGTGGGCTACACTTTCTCATTAGCTTTTAGTTGTATGGACTGGAAGCAGAAGAAAACAGTTCTTATACCCTTAGCTCTTAAGCCTCCTGCATTTGAGATGTCACAGGAGATGCCAGAGGGAAGATCTGGAAACACGTTCAAGTGCCACGGAGTGGGGATTTCTGAAGTTTTTCATTTGAGTTTCTAGGCTTGATATATGAATGGGATTAAGCCTTAATGGAAGCCGATCCCATCAACTCTGAAACTATACAATTCAGTGGATGAGCTTGATCTGTGCAGTTCTGCAGAGCAATAGGCTTACCTTAAATTTATGGATGGGTAAGCCTGTTTCTTATAATGATCAATGGGTGAACCACCCCATAAATCTGAGTCTGTCGTACACGAGTGCCTGCATTAGACGTGAAAGCAGAGCTGAATGCAACCCCACAACGGAAAGGTCTTTGGGAATTGTATCTAGCCTTTGCTTTGCATTCCTGAGACATGCCACATAAGGGGAATAATGCAGTATATGTAGCTTTCCACCATGTTCATTTGGATAAACTAACAATTTGCATTGATTAGCAGATGACCAGTGAGTGTCTAGTTAATTAATCAGTAAATGCTAAATGGAGATGTTGAAATCAGGAAACAAAATAGAGTTAAATTATTTAACCTTTCAATTTGCTTCTTAATTTACATGCCGATATAAACATGATTATAAGATCAAGTTCTGCAGCCCTAGCTTCAGCTAAACTCCCTGTGCTAGACAAGAACTGTCCCACGCCCCTTGGATCGGGGGGGGGGGGGGGAGTGGAGAACAAGCCAATGACCTCAAAGCATCAGCAGAACACTTTGCAGCAGCTCCAACCGCTGCTCACAGGTCTGTGGGGGAGGGTGTTTCCGGCAAGCACCGCGGGGCGGTTAGCCTCTCATTGGCGTCAATGGGAATTGTGCTCGAGTGAGGACTGCAGCACTTGTCCTGCTAACATTAATCTATAAGAACATCAGAGCTGCCACACCGGGAGAGACCAATGATCCATCTAGCCCAGTATCCCCTCTGACGCTGGCCAGTACCAGAGCTTCAGGGGGAGTGTACAGAACACGGCAGCCTCCTGGCTTCTGGTTTAAAGTCATCCCAGCATGAGGTTGTGTCCCTCACCATCTTGGCTAATAGCCATTGATAGACCTCTCCCTTTCTTTTTCCCCATTTAGCTGCTCCCCCCCCACAATTAACAAATAAACAAGGAACTAACATCACATCTGCCACCATCCCATTGTTCACTCTGCTGGGTGTTCGACCCCTTCCCATACCGATGGGGGTCCATTTGTGCTGGGCCCTTAGGTACGATTACTTGTGTCTGCATGCAGGGTTTGTTACACAATCGATGCACAGCTTTACTACTGAGCCCCAGCCAGAGGGACAGCAGGGACTAGACAGAACAAAAAGCAGCATCTTGTTGCAAATATGCCACTGCTCCACCTGTATCTCGTAGCCCGAGAGAACCCAACCGGCTGGGCATGCCTGCTTCAGAGTGGGCAACATATCCATTGCCAGTAGTAGGCAAATGATTCTTGCATGTTTATAACACTGTCATATGCTCTAGCCATCTGTGATTTACCATCCGTGAAACTACCCTTTGCTTAAAGTCTGGGCTGAGTCCTGTCACTGGGGACGGATTGCACTTTGCATTCCTTTCAGGAGGCCTTTCTCAATATAGATCATTGCCTAACAAATATTTAATCAGGCGTGACCTGGCTGGTGATAAAATATGCAGTGCCTGAGGATGCACTGAGACTTGGCTCAACACTGGTGATTTATTCCCCTGCGTAGCTGCTGCTCCTGCAGTGGTTGTGGTATTGTCATACCCTTTGCCTGAGAGAGTAGAGAGCAGAGCTAGTTTCCAGATGTAATTTTTCAGCTCTCTGAATGAGCCTCTGACTATATGCATTCCTCTATGGACCTCTCTTTCTCTCACCCTTGCGATGGCAGTTTGACAAGAAAGCTTGTTCCCTTGAGCAGCACAGCCCTGAAGCCTGAAAGTTCCCAGGCCAGGAAGAAATTCTCACCATGAAGAAATTGTTCAGTGGATCTGGGGGCAAAGCTTGTAATTCAAGTTGGCAATTCTTGGCCTCCTGCAGGCAGCGGAAGAGCAGGATCGTTTGTGACACTGAAGGTGTCAGAAGACAATGTCAAAGACTGGAAAAAATAAACTAGCCTCACTCCTGCCTTGTTATTAACCTCTCGATGATAATCAGCTTCCCTGTTTACAAGTTCAACACTTTGTTTTAATATTAAAAGTCCTAATAGGTCTTTGTCCAATCAAACATGGGATGACCGAGAGAAGTGCTAACACAATACACTGGCAGGGACATATACACAAGGGGACTTTTTCCTATCCAACTTCTGTGGGCCAGATTCTGCCGTTATATTGTAGTAGTAGGATATAAGCATAACAATATGCCCAGGAATGCCCCGTGTGCAGGTATCCTGGGGCACATCTGGCCCCTCTGACCTTGTTTCTCTTCTCCAACTTTGTCGTCTCTTATCCTCATGCCACGAGAGGCCTGTGCCCCACCATTGGAAATGGGCATCCCCATGGGATGAGAAGCTCAGTGAAACCCCAGTTCAGTTCTTTGGGCCTTTAAGGGGCTGCAGGTACTGTCGTCCTCATACCAGGGCTTTGTTGGCTTCCTTTGTGCAGCCGTGACAGGACAGCCCTTCGTGTGGAGAAAGCGGCAAGAGGCACAAAAGAGAGAGCCCAGCAGTGCAGGCTGCTCGGTGGTTTGGGCCTTCAATGCAGAGATTTGTGGGAAGCAGCTAATTCAACCCCACCCTTTAGGAAAGAACCACCCCCAGGGAGCAGCAAGTGGGAGACCTTTGCCTCAGTGACAAGACACTGCCTGGCTTCCCCCTCGCTCGCCAGCACAGTTCTAATAAGCAAGATGCTCCAGCAGCCGCCAACAGCCTGAAGCCTTGACTTGTCTTGTCTTCCTGCGGCCCTAGCACATCCCCCAGCCCTACAGGACAGGACAGCTTAAGGCCTGGATCCTGAGACATGCTGAGCAGCTGCTGAGCCCTGGCAGGCTCATTTTGGAAGACTAAACAAGTCACTGAAGGTGTAATTCACCCTTGTATGGAGGGTCAGCACAAGGTGCATGGACCCAGAGGCGGATTAAGGGTTTGTGAGGCCTTGGGCCAGAGCAAGTGGGGGCTTCCCCTGCTCCCTGGCAGGAGCACTGGGCAGAGCGGGTCAGGGCGTGGGAGCGCCCATTTTCCGGGCCTCCCGCAATTGACTGAGCCCCCTGGGCATGGGCCCCATTGGCCCAGTGGCTAATCTGCCACTGCATGGGCCTCAAAGCAGGGTTTTCGTGGAATATGAGCAGCGCCTAGACCAGGGATCGGCAACCTTTGGCACGCGGCTCGCCAGGGTAAGCATCCTGGTGGGCCGGGCCGGTTTGTTTACCTGCCGCGTCCGCAGGTTCGGCCGATCGTTGCTCCCACTGGCCGCGGTTCACCGTTCCAAGCCAACGGGGGCAGCGGGAAGCGGTGGCCAGCACATCCCTCGGCCCGCGCCGCTTCCCGCAGCCCCCATTGGCCTGGAGCAGCGAACCGCGGCCAGTGGGAGCCGCAATCGGCCGAACCTGCAGACGCGGCAGGCAAACAAACCAGCCCAGCCCGCCAGGGTGCTTACCCTGGTGGGCCGCTTGCCAAAGGTTGCCGATCCCTGGCCTAGATCGTGCGAATTTCACCCGAAGTCTCTAACATCTCCCAACATCATAGGCTAATCCAGGGCAGTGGATGAAGTAGTAAAGCTTGCCGAGAGGTCTCACGTGGAAAACACATGGAAAACTGATGCTGGAAGCCAACCAGAGAGA
Source organism: Emys orbicularis (assembly GCF_028017835.1). Lineage (NCBI taxonomy): Eukaryota > Metazoa > Chordata > Testudines > Emydidae > Emys > Emys orbicularis. The sequence goes on from NC_088698.1 coordinate 28,926,667, forward strand.
CACCACCAGACCCAGACCCCTTGTTCAAACATGGGTATGCAGCAATCAGCATCTGAGTCCTAGATTAGCCAGCGTATAGTACTGTCCCTTTTAGAATGACTAAGCCACCAGTGACGGCTTGAGGAATGACCGAGGAAGAGCGCGGGAGAGAAAGGCACTAGTTTCTCGTAAGGAAAGGGGCTAAGTAGCAGAGACGAGCTTTACCAGGCAAGTGCCATGGACTTTTATATGAGCCCGTGTTTGGAATTACACCAAGGGGGAATCTGGCCCATTATATTAAGTGAGCAGCACAAAAAGGGGAATACACCCACCTTTAATCAGAAATGAACAAGGGCACCGTAAAACCAAGTGCCATTCCAAAACTAGCAACCTAAAATCACCCTTTCATCAGAAAATATAATAATTAGGTTCAATGAACATTGTGGAAAAGCACAGGACCAAGGAGCCATTTTATCTCTCCCAAGGAAAGAACCATTGGGCTTATTAATGAGTTCCAGCCGTTGATGTGTAGTAGAACCACTTACTCCTCCCAAAACTGCTCTGCCTCAGAGGAGGCATATTTGTGCCATTCACACGCAAGTGGCTGCTGTAACAGGACTCCTTTACGTGTAGACATTGGCAGGGAATGCCCTGATTCACGTGCTGTAAAAGAAACTGTATTAAACTTCAGAGTAGATGTTGATCAGCAGAGAATCGATGGCTAGAGACCCACAGAACAGTGATTAACTTTTATACAAAGAAAATAATTCAAAGAGAAGTGTCACAAGATAAAAAAGCCAATGCGTAAAATGGGATCTTAATATCTATTTTCAACACTATATTATTGTATAAAATGTAACGAAAATGTGTGCAGCTAGACCATCTTTACATAAGGGAAATAAGATGTACATTTTTCGCAGCGAGGGTAATTCATTATTGGAACAATTTGCCAAAGGTTGTGATGGATTTTCCATCGCTGTCAATTTTAAAAAGCAAGATTGGATTATTTTTCTAAAAGATCGTCTTTAATTCAACTAGGAATTATTCAGGGAAATTCTATGGCCTGTGTTATACAGGTCAGACTAGATGATCAGAGTGATCCCTTCTGGCCTTAACCCTATGGATGTTTCATCCAAGGATCTCAGAACATTTTACCAACATTAATTAAGCCTCAGAATGCCCGTGAGATGTAGGCAAATATTTCTGTATACAGGTTATAAACATCAGAGGGGTAGCCGTGTTAGTCTGGATCTGTAAAAAGCAACAGAGAGTCCTGTGGCACCTTTAAGACTAACAGATGTATTGGAGCATAAACTTTCGTGGGTGAATGCCCACTTCGTCGGATGCATCCGACGAAGTGGGCATTCACCCACGAAAGCTTATGCTCCAATACATCTGTTAGTCTTAAAGGTGCCACAGGACTCTCTGTTGCAGGTTATAAACAGATATAGCACAGAAAGGTTAAGGGATCTACCCAAGGCCACATGCTGAGTCAGTGGCAGACTCATCAATGTCTATGTATCAAAGTACTTACGCAGTCCCTGTCACCACAGTATCTAAGCATCTCACAGTCTTGGCTCCTAATCCAATGATCTAATTGCTGGTTATACTGCTAAATAAACAAAATGAAAGAGAAAATATTAATATTTTTAAAGCAAAACAGAGTGTTATGGAGAAATAGGTCCCACTGGTGAACTCTGAGCTAGTTCCTGCACTTGGGGTGGAAATGCCAGCACCAGAGAAAGATGTAGGGCATGTCTACATGGGGAAATTGGCCAGCAGGCCGACAGCAGTGTAATTATACCATTGTAGCTATGCCGGTGTTACTCCCCATGTGGACACTCTAGCCTAGAATAAAAGTGACTTTTTCCAGGATAGCTTCAACTGCTTTCAAAATGACACAGGATATACTGAAAACCAAGTCACTTTTATATTTCTATTGGTCAATTTCCCCATGTAGCCGAGCACTTGGCTATATTTGTTTTTTAAATGGCAGATTACAAAGCAGTTCAATCCTTGCATGTCACTGTTAATATGCCGTTTTAATTAAAATGCTATAAATGGGAGTTAAAGAGAGACAGTATGTAATCAGGAGCTGTTGGCACAGAAGTGGAGCTATACGGTACCTTGTATCTTATTATATTCACTATTTAGACAATGTGCTCGACATGAATGGTGGCATGTGAAAATTGCATGTTTTTGCCCCGAGCAGCTCTCACTCGAAGTCTACTCTGGTGCTATATAAATACCATAGGCAGATTGGCAGAGAGAGCGAATCTAGTACAGCAAAGATAAAGGAGGCAGGGAGGGGAGATTGGCAGTGAACAACCAGAGTTACAACAGTGAAAGATCATGCTCAGCTGAGCAAGATCAGCATGGATTTGTCAAGAACAAATCATGTCAAACCAGCCTGATAGCTTTCTTTGACAGGGTAACAAGCCTTGTGGATAGGGGGGAAGTGGTAGATGTGGTATATCTTGACTTTAGTAAAGCTTTTGATACTGTCCTGCATAACCTTCTCATAAACAAACTACGGAAATGCAACCTAGATGGAGCTACTATAAGGTGGTGCAAAACTGGTTGGAAAACCATTCCCAGAGAGTAGTTATCAGTGGTTCACAGTCATGCTAGAAGGGCATAATGGGTGGGGTCCCGCAGGGATCAGTTCTGGGTCCGGTTCTGATCAACATCTTCATCAGTGATTTAGATAATGGCATAGAGAGTATACTTATAAAGTTTGTGGATGACACCAAGCTGGGAGGGGCTGCAAGTGCTTTGGAGGAGAGGATTAAAATTCAAAATGATCTGGACAAACTGGAGAAATGGTCTGAAGTAAATAGGATGAAATTAAATAAGGACAAATGTAAAGTACTCCACTTAGGAAGGAACAATCAGTTGCACACGTACAAAATGGGAAATGACTGCCTAGGAAGGAGCACTGTGGAAAGGGATCTGGGGGTCATAGTGGATCACAGGATAAATATGAGTCAACAGTGTAACACTGTTGCAAAAAAAGCAAACATCATTCTGGGATATATTAGCAGGAGTGTTGTAAGCAAGACACGAGAAGTAATTCTTCCACTCTACTCTGCACTGATACGGCCTCAGCTGGAGTATTGTGTCAAGTTCTGGGCGCCACATTTCAGAAAAGATGTGGACAAATTGGAGAAAGCCCAGAGAAGAGCAACAAAAACGATTAAAGGTCTAGAAAACATGACCTATGAGGGAAGATTGAAAAAACTGAATTTGTTTAGTCTGAAAAAGAGAAGACTGAGAGGAACATGAGAACAGTTTTCAAGCCATAAAAGGTTATTACAAGGAGGAGGGAGAAAATTGTTCTTCTTAACCTCTGAGGATCGGACAAGAAGCAATGGGCTTAAACTGCTTCAAGGGAGGTTTAGGTTGGACATTAGGAAAAACGTCCTAACTGTCATGGTGGTTAAGCACTGGAATAAATTGCCTAGGGAGGTGGTGGAATCTCCATCATTGGAGATTTTTAAGAGCAGGTTAGACAAACACCCGTCAGGGATGGTCTAGATAATACTTAGTCCTGCTGTGAGCGCAGGGGACTGGACTAGATGACCTCTCGAGGTCCCTTCCAGGGCTATGATTCTATGATCATGCCAATGCACCTTGGAATTATATTACACACATTGGCAACAGCTATTAGAGACAATATCCAGTGCATGCGTCTATAAGGAATTCCCTCACATCGCCCTGCTATGGAGTTTTTCACAATTGTCCATGTGTCTCATGGTGTTATTTACCCTCCCTCTGAAGCATTAGGTACTGGCCTACTGCCAGCGGGGGTGGCTCAGTGTTCTGATCTGGTGTTGGGATAATGCTGGAGATTCCAGCTGCACTGCTAGGAGGGGGTTATTTTTGTATAAGTGTGTGATGGACCCAGAAACATCCAACCCTTATCCTCCCCCCATACAGATACGCACAGAGCTTGGAATGGACCTACATTACTAGTCAAAACCACACTCCCATTTTCTCACTAGGTGCTGATCTGTGGACGGCAATGTCAGATTTCTGCCCGAACCACATAGTTGCCTTCTCACTCCGCAAGGGAACTCTAACTAGCGGGAGATATAGCTGTCCCCTGTTCCTGCCCATATCTGCAATGCAAAGACGTGTGTCTGGCTATAAAACACTCTCTCCTCTGCTGTGGCAACATCAGCCGGTTGCCAGAGGCACCACAAAGAGCAGCAAAATGGGTTCTCTGGAGCCTTGCCTGAAAGAAATGCAATTGGCATGCGTCGGGGGGCGTCATGGTTCTACATTGTGTATTATCGTAATTTAATATCACTGCTGCGAACGCTCGGGAGCAAGATCATCTGAAACATTGGCTGAGGGTAGGAGCGGCTGCATGCAGCCTTCCTCCCCCTGCCCTCAGTGCTACCTCACCTTGTGCCAGCTCAGCTTAGCGGGGGCTGTGAGTCTTTCCCTATGAGATTCAGTTTCCGTTTGGAACCGTCTCATTTCCTCTAATCTAGGGGGCGATATTCAAAGGCAGGAAGGTGCCTAATGCCCATTGCAGGTCAATGGGAGTTGGGCACCTCGCTCCCATTTGTGCCTTTGAAAATCTCCCCATCAGTTTCCAGCTCCTACACGACCCAAACCGGACCCATTCTTTGGGAGTCTCTAACCCAAATGCTAATGCCACAGGGGTTCCTATTCTGCTGCATGTTTTCACTGCTATCGGTCCAGCTATACAAAACAGCCGTTTCACCTGTTGGAGTCAGGGATACACAAGCTGCTTTCGCCCCTTACTTCCGAGGGGCTTGCCTTGATCAACAGGAGGGCCCAGGAGAGACGTTCCCTAGCTGCTCATGTCTCGTGTAGCCAGAGGAGGCACTTACGTTTGCAATTTGTACTGGCCTGATTCCATGGTGGGGGTATCAGATTCCCACCCTGCCCCGTTCCACTAAGATAGCTTCAAAGCAGCTAGGACACTACCGTGGTTTGTAAGAACAATCGGCTCAAATATCTGCCGACGCTCTCTACTCTATCGCAGTAGCAATGTTTTCATAGTGCTGATGGGTACATATGGAGCAGTGACATGGGAGCTTGAGGATCTGGGGTGACCAACATGTCTCTTGGGTCCTGGTAAAACAATTACACTAACCTTACCATGGCTGTTGGATCCAATCTCTGCAGGTCCATGCAGACCATTCAGTAGATCCCAGCAATCTGCTGAATACAGCTGCCAATGATTCATAGCGACAAAGACCAATTAGACTGGGATCCTGCAAGTGAGACCTGCTGGATCCCCATCCAGTGTCTTTGAGCAATTGTAGGTATTACTGTAGATACACACACAAAGTCCCCAAGCAAGATCCAGGGAGCATAGAAAGTAGAAAAGGAAATAACTTAGTAGTCATCCTGTCCATGCCTCACCGACTACCAGCACAGAATGAGTCTAGATTCCTATGAATTTGGAGCCATTTTAACCACTTCTCTTGGGATAGTCATCCTTACGTCTCAGCACAGACGTGGATCTGTTTATATACCCAGACGGGGGTGTTGCTATCTACAGATGACATCCAGTGTGGCTCTGATTCATTTTTTTTTTATTATATGATTGCAGTAGGACCCCAGGGCCTCAAGCAGGACTCGGCCCAGTTGGGTCAGGTGCTGTATAAACAGAGCTAAGGACAGCTCCTGCCCCAAGGAGCTTCCGATCTAACAAGACGAACACAGACAAAGGGAGGGTGGCTGGGATATCACACAGGAGGAAAGTGATCTGGTTGAATCCAGGCATGTCCTCTTAGTACCATGGAATTTATTTTGTTGCCCTCAAGACAAGCCATATGAGAAGGATGGGGAGGGATACAGCTGGAGATGTACAATTTTAGATACAATATACACCTTGTTGTAACTGAAATAAATACGCATCAACCATATCAAACAGCCCTTCAGTCTAAGCATGAATAGCTAGTCAATTTCCTGTCGGCATCGAGAAAGAAGAACATCTTGAGTGGGGATCTGGAGGTGGAGCAGGTATTGTCTTTTGGGGTCCGATCAGGGATTCTTTGGCTTCTAATGGAAAAAGATCCTGGCGTAAATGGTGAAAGGGTGTGTATTGTACCGAGAGCGGCTTGCTTCCCAGAGTGCTGTTGGAACTTAATGTCTCATCAGAGAACAGAATAGCACTGCACCAATTCCCCCCCCCCCCCCGCGCCCCTGCCCACTTATTGTAATACAGTCCAAAGCCACAGGCTATTTAATTCCATTTCCAAATGAGGAAGGTTCTGCCCACCAGTGCTTGAGGTGGGCTGGCACGATGCAGTCCTTGGAGGGATTCAGTGGCAACCTGACAAATGATCCGAAGCTGTAGCCTCAAACCAAGGCTTCATTGAAAATGGATTTACGTGCTCCCCACAACGTATCCAATGATTTATAGAACGTTAGAGACCGCTTGTACTCAGGAAGCATATTCCTGAGCTTGTGAATGTCTGGTATTTGGAACGGAGAGTCTGTCCAGCGAAAAAGCATTCGAATATAGATATGGCAAATACACACAGTGGAACCTCATTCATTCCAGCTTTGCTAATCCATTAATCTGATCATTATCACCCAGGATTTAATAGCCGAGTGCTGTGGTGAGATCTCAGGCTACTAAGAATTCAGCCCTTTTACAAAGGCTATTCAGACTATACTATGGGGCAGTACTGTGGTCTTTTGGGTAAGGCACTGGGCTGGGAGTCAGGAGATTTGGGTGTTATTCCCAGCTCTGATCTGGGACTTTGGGCAAGTTTCTTCCCCTTTCTGTGCCTCAGTTTCTCCACCTATAAAATGGGGATCCCGATGCTTAACTTCCTTTGTGATCTGCCTTGAGATTTACAGATGGAAAGCGCTGTACAAGAGCTCAATGTCATTAGTGTCACTTTCCTTTGCTCCTTAACATTCAAAAACATACAACCATTTGCCCGCTGGAAATGTGTGGCAGTAGGAAAATGCGGTGCTCTTCTTGAAAGTGCAACAAGAGCGCCTTCTTACTCATGGGATCCACTGCCAGTGCAGTCAGGGTCACAGTACCGTAACTGCGGTACCTTCTGAGCCCCGCAGAGCCCAGAGAAACGTTGGGAGAACGAGCTGGATTCTAGTCCTTCTCATGCATCCGCCACAGAATTGTGACTGAAGGGACAAGTTGACGTCAGAGTTCGAAGGAAATGGGGTTGCATAGGTGGGAGTGGGAGCAGATTTTGGCCTGCTGAATCTTTATTCATGGCGATGATGTGGGGGACCCCAAAAAGATGCTGAATCTGCATTGTTCACCGAAAAAGATGTCAGCTGAAAAATGTAACCAAGCTCTCATTAAAAGAGCTGTAATCGTCCATGGAGCACTTTTGACTGGAGTCAGTGAGAGAGAATAAATATGAAGCGATTTTTGCAAAATCACCTTTCAGACTAGAACTGTGGTGTAAGCCAATTTAATGGCATTTCCATAGTTTGCTTTTATTTTTCTATTCAAAGGCAAACTCAATGTTTGATTGTCTTCACTGGGGGAAGACACGACGCATTGTGAGGAAAGTATCAAAGCCTGGCCCTAAGTATCCTGTGGATGGGTCAGATTGTCTCCTGGTGTAAACCACCAAAATGTCATTGAACTCAGTGCAGCTGAGCCTGTTTACACCGGCGAAGACCATAACCCAATGTTTTCTTCTCCCCGATCCACGTAAGACAACTCCAAACTTTAAAGAAGTTCCACACGTTTTCTATCCTGGTGGAAGCCAAAGTGTTCGGGTGAGTTTTCCTCTCTATTTAACAAGGCCCAAAGCTGTGGAGGGGTTGGCTTTTTTGGACAGAATATGCTGACATTTTATAATGTAGTGCTCTGGACTGTATGCACTGAGCTGGCTCCCCCAGGACATGTTGAAAAATGAGATGCTGTATTTCAGGTGTTTATCCTGGGGAACAAATAAATAAGTAGAGAAACAGAAACCTCATGAATTTTTTAAAGAGCTTATCAGCATCTTAAAAAAAAAAAGAAGAGGGAAATATCCATCAGATCTGCATTCTCTGCACTTTCCCCCCCCTTTAATCTTTTAATCCTCTTGCTTCCAGCTTTAATCCACATGGTCCACTCCAAATAATCACAAAAACAATATCAATATGCGGAAGAAAGCAACAATCATTCTAAGAGCTGGGTTAGCCCGAGTCAGGCAGCTGCTTTCCCGCAACACACACTCTGATGCCTAAACCAACTAACGTTCTTTTTTAATCTCGCCTTGTCCAGGTGCAATTTATCAAGTAAACCCCTTTGTATAGGGAATGTCTCAGAATTACAATATTTGCTAACTTTTTTTTATTTTTTGCAGCACACATTTCTTCGTGGGATAGGAAAAGGCCCCTCTTTGGCATCTTGCCCAATGCACGGATCCTGCACCGGACCCAGGCAGGAGCACCTTTGTTGCTGTGCAAGGCCAGGTTGCTTCAATAGGGGCGCTGAGTGGACCCAATGGCACACCTGTGTGGACCGGGTGGCAGGCATCACCGGACTAAATTTAACTGGGGAATTTATTACCAGGAAGGGGGTATTTTTAATGCTGTTTATGCTGCATCACTGAGTAATTGATTACGATGTTGTGAATGAACTTTATTTACATTTTTCAGGGATTCTTCAGTGTTCTTTGGACACTCTGCAAACGTACCAGCATTGGAAGGACCCTCTTCCTGTCCCAGTGTATGCCGCATGCTGCCCTGCCCTCACACAGGCATATAGGGCAGCTGGCATAAAGCAGTGGGAACACACATTTAATTCCTTTCTTAACTGGCGTTTGGCTACAATTATTATTACGATTTATTTGTGCTGCAGCAGTGCCGATGGATCTGGGCCCCATTGTATTAAGTATTTCCTTAGCAATAAGTGAGGTGGCAGAGTTGCAGATCTTTATTAAGCATGCGGAGAGGCCAGGGTTACATACTGCAACACTAGAACTTGTGTGTGAGCAGCCTGGCCCCAGTCTGTTGTCCTGATTTGCTGGTGTTCCTTCAAAGTAGGTCCTTCCTGAAACTTGGTTCTCTTTTTCCAGTTCCGTGCATCTGACTACACCAGGCGCCGTACAAACATGTAATAAAAGAGACAGTCCGCACCCCGAAGAGCTTAGTCTAGGAAACCTTGCTCCTTGTAAACTGAGCTCCTCCGCTTTCACTCACCCAAAAGGAGTTGAGGAGCAGCTGACTGAGTGAAAACTGAGGGCCCAATTTTAATGTCCTGGGGGGAAATTGCTACTATGGGCTAGAAACATGAAAGAAAAAGCTACCACTGTTTATATTGTACCTCTTGATGTCAGTGGGTCCTGTGTCATGTGACTAAGGCCAGGAAATATGCAGCTCTTTCTAGCCCTCCTGTGGGGAAACACTGTTGTTATTCAGTGTCCACTGAACAGCAACGGGGGTTTTGCCTGGGAAGCCAGCAGGCAAAGTTCAGACAATATCTTCTGCCCTTGTGCTCTCCCCGCTGGTTCTACAGTACATTTTAATCAACAATCCTGTTTCCCAAGGCCAGCCGTGCCGCGGCCCCAACACTAAGAGGGGTCATTTGAAATAAATTGTTCATTTCTAGGTAGATCAGAAATGAAAGAAAAGAAAAATCCATAGCTGCCAAAGAGGGAAGTCAAAATTGATAAGGGAAAGGATGTATTGGAGAGAAGCAGATAAAAGGCACAGCGGGTGTGAGTGTTGGATGATTTATTCAATAGTCACTATGCATAACAAATTGGCAGTCAATCGTCCGTTCAAATGCAAAAGACCTATTGACAACTGGCTCCCAACTTGCCCCTCCAACCCCGGACAGATGTGCATTTGACAGTGTGTGAACGACAGTTAACAAAGGATTAATTCATTTATTCCTGGAGCAAATCGCAAAGGTTCCTCCTCCAATGCTTGTTTGCTATTTCAGGGCAAATAACCAAAGAGCACCAGTTGGCCGTTGGCCATGGAAATCCCCAATGCCAACTGGCAAGTGTATCCCATTTTCCCCTCCTTTCGCTGACATTTTTAATGGCCAGCTGCCAGGAGCCTGCAGACTGCTTGCTTTGGGAACAGGGGGTATTAATTAAACTCAGCTGCATAGTCAGTGTGTTCATACGCAACAAGGTTGCAAACCCAGCCACGAAAGTGGAGGTTTTGCAGAGGCTGTAGCCATTGCTGAGTTAAAACTGTAAATAAAGCCAACTTGGTTTCTTTTGAGCTTTTGGTGTGTTTAGCACAGACTGGACACGGAGGTGTGAAACTCAGAACCACTGGAGGTTCCCCTCAACCAGGCACCCTGATGTTTGGATATTTTTTGGGAGCTCAGGTCCACACAAGATGTGCAGTGTTTCCTTCTTCTCAACAGGCCTAAACGGCCATGGGAACAGCTTGTTTTTGGAGATCTTTTGAGAGCTTATCTGAGCTTAACTGAACCGTCACCCCAGCTCTGTGGGTGAGATTGTCTCCTGCATAGAGGGGATGAAAGAAGCATGTCCCCATGGATGCCCCTTCACATCAGCAACACACATCAGGGGCTTAGCAGAGGAGTGGCCGGCCAGAGCTCTGTACGTGACACTGTCCACCTGCCACCCAGCAGAACATGGGTAGGAAATTCCCACAGAGGCAGCATTGCTCTCAGGAGTGGAGAGGGAACAAATGACAGTGCAGTAAGCAAGCCCTGACTGGAGGTGGGTGTGATTGCCTGCTGATCGCTATCGACATGGCAGGTTATGCTCCCTTCCCCCTCTGTGGGCCCTCAACTCCTCTCCCACCAGAAGATGATATGCTGGGAATTCCCCATGGTGTGAGGGTTAGCCTGCCGATTTGGATCAGGGCTGTGTCAAGCGTGGTGAGTTGTCTGAGACCAGATGTTCAAACCAGCTCAGCATCCATCCCACTGGCTTCAGATCTTCTGAAAATCTGGCCACTCATTTCAGTGCCTAAATGGAAGCAGAGCTCTTTTGAAAATGGAGATCACGGTGCCTAATTCTGATTTAACTTCCGGAGTAAAAAATCCCAGCTCACTCCTTTCTGCATGTTACTTGTTTCCATTTGCAACGGGACTTGTCTTTTTAATAAGCTGCCATTTAGATGGTTTTGTTATGACATTTCTCCTTGGGAGCAAAGTTATTTTTGAGATGTTTCATGCGGAGACATAATCAACTCTGCTGGAAAGAAGAAGCACTTTAGCTACGTTACTGCATTCAAGTGGGTGTATGAGGAGGGTTTCATGTCTGGTGTGCTGGGTAATGACTTGAGCCGACTCCATGCTTGTAAAACTAAACTGGCTCTTTATTAAGAGAACTATTTACAGAAGTGCTGAAACACCAGGTACACTGAAGCCATGTGCATACAGACTGACTTCCTAGTGCTTCGTTCAAGCTCTTCCCTCCGGCAACCTGTGCTCCTCCTTCCAAGTTCCATGTTCCTCCAAGTTCTATGCAGGTTTCTGCAGAGCGGGTTAACACACGGGCCTTTCGCTACTTGCAATTAGGCATAGATTCAGGAACGCAAGTGAAATAAATCTATAGGCATTTCAGTCTATCCCCTTGTGTGGATTTGTATAAATCTGCATTATGAGATGAGATTTGTCCATATGGACATATGAATTATGGAACTAAATGACTTTTGGATTATTCCACAAACATCCCAGTTTGTTAAAAATATTTTGCACAAAGTTTTACTAAACAGTTTCAAAAATCTGTAAAATTGCTTCAGTTTGGGGGCATTTGGCAGGGTCAAAAATAGGTAAATTTCTTTGGGGGAAAAAATCGTTTGCTATGAATAATTCATCTAGTTCCCAGGGGAGGCTCCTTTCACACCTATTTGCACTGAGCCATCTTTGAGTCAATTTCATGAGTCATCCAAACTTTTAAAGAATGAGCCAGAGAGTAGTAGTACCATGCTTAGTGGGGATTTAAATCTCTATTTATTTAAACTTGTCAGATTGCCAGTGTTGTAACAGATTGAAGCTCAGGGAGACAGGGTGACCCACTGCAGAGGACAGTGGGACTCAGGAAATCTAGGTTTCATTCCCAGGTCTGCCAGTGACCTGCCACATGGCCTGGAGCAAGTCCCTTCACCTTTCTGCATCTCTTTTGGCACCTATTTCTTTTCGGGATTACTCTAATCTGCAGCACGGTTTTCCTCTCTCTCCTTGCTCCCCTCTAGGGCTGGTTTCCTCACTGTCCTGTCACACAGTCTCACCACTTTTGGCACAGGAGTCATCTCCACTGCAGAGCTGGTGTCTCAGTGATCCTGCACCTCTTTCTATTCCTCACCTGAAAACATTTCTTTTCTCCTCCGCCTTTACTTTACCTTTTCATCGTTCTCTCTCTCTCTCTCTCTCTCGCTTTGTTGCCATTGTTTATATCACCCTGTAACTGTATTACTTAAATGTGAAAAGCCACTTGGGATAGAGAGCTGGCAGGAAGGACACTATCCTGGGCCTGGTTTTCAGATGCGCTACGCACCCACAGCTCCAAATGAAACCAATGGGAATTGAAAACCAGGCCTATAAATGGGGGATTTCTGGCTCTGCCAGTGAAATGGAATTTCTCCTACTCAGCATGAAAAAGGGTACAACAGGGAAAAGGAGGAAAAACTTTCTTGATCCAGGGAAATGCTAAATATTGAAACATTAAACCATCTCCGCCACAGGAAAATGAGAACAAAGGAGGGGGCAGCTGCCAGTGAATCATGCGGCTCTCCAGGAAAGGTTCGCAACAAAGATCTTTCCCGGGAGAGTTACATCGCCATTTCAGGCGGTTTAATGAGTTCATTAAGAAAAATTAGGGCAAGTGAGGTATGAGCCCTCAGGGAAAAGTTAATTTAAGATGTGGTCTGCAGGAGCGGGTTTGGTTTGCCTCTTGGGGCCGGTGGCAATACATGTATTTCCTGTGGCACCAGATGATGAACAGGGGAGCCAATCAAAATATGCAAATACTGTAGATGAGATGCAAGGTACCCTGCTTTCAAGTGCCTGTTACTGGCTGGATTCGTCCTTTGTCTTGGCATCCGGTGCCTGCTTTATAACCTACTGCTCTGAGCACTTCTGTGATGGGCCCGACTGGATGGAGGCGTGAGGGAATCAAGCTCTTGCTTGCCGCTCCTGGGACTAGGGGCAGGTGGAGACCCCGAGGCTCGGCTCTTGGATGGTCATGGTGCGATGGGGCCGGGGACAAGTCAGCTGAAGTGCTAGTCTCCCTGTGCTGAGTGATGTGACTCCAAAGCCCTGTTTCATTACTCAGGGTGACAAAGGGATGGGGGTGGGCCGAGAGAGAGTGCAGGGGAGACATGAGCTTAACTGCTGAGGCTCTTAGATACTCTTAGCACTCCCTCCTGCTACTAGGTCGCCCTGCTCCACTTTCACTACAGCAGCCTGCGGGTCCACCCAGCCTCACACATCTTCCCTACACACGTATCACCTTGTCTGCAGGGCCCACGTGAGATCACCGAGGCGCACTCGTGTCAGTCCTCACGGCCAGGCCCAGCTGGGACTGATCTGGCGTGGGGATCTCACACTACTTCTCTCCTTGGGGCCCAGCAGACCCCGTGAGATAGCAGCCAAGGTCATTGGCAGGACAGTGGGTGAACGCACGCAGAGAGAGCAACAACGTCCTGTTGGCGAGGAGGGAGATGGAACAAAGAAATCAGCGTATATGTCTCAAGGAGTGTGCTGGATTCTCCGTCGTCGGCAATTTTAAAATCAAAATGGGATGTTTTTCTAAAAGCTCTGCTCTAGAAATGATTGTGGGGCAGTTCTCTGGCCTGCATTATCCAGGAGGTCAGACTAGATGATCACAATGGTCCTTTCCGGCCTTGGAATCTAGGACTCTGATGAATTTAAGTCTGTATAAATCAAAAGCAACACTTTCAATTCCACCCAGGAACCAATGGGCAGATCCTGCAGATCCCAGAGCACCGGTTTTACGTCCTGGTGCCAGGATTTGCTGCTTAAAAAAACAAACTGTTTCATGCCACATCTACGTCGGTTCCCAGGTTTGCACTCCATGTACATCACACTGCCAGACTTTATACTCCAAGGAGACATAGGCGTGGATGACAACAGCAAGCTCCCTGACCAAGTGAAAAGGGCATGCTCGCCTAGCCAGACATAGATGGAATACTGCTGTCTGCCTGGCTGCTACTACATAGAACTGTCATAAGCAACAGGGCATCTTACACCACCTACATTGTGAACTTGGGTGACCAATGGTGAATGACACTCCAGTTAGAGGGTCGATATTGTCTTGGTCACCCTCCTTACCTCACTTGGAGCTGGGCTGAATAGAAAAGATAAGATCCAGGATCCAAAGCAGAAAATCACTTGACCTAAAGTCACCGTATAAAGTCTCTAGAAAAGCCCCGTAAAAGGGAGTGAATGGCTTTTAAAGGTAAAACGATTTGTTACAGCAAGAGGCGCAGGCACTCATGTGGAATAAAGAGCGGAAGCGCCAAATTGGGCACCTTTCAGCAAGCACTACATTCACTTTAATGGGAAAGGGGAAAGACTAAAATTGTTAGCCAGCCTAAAGCGCTGAATCAGCGGATCTTGCTGAACGTGTGATAGGGCATTAGTCTGCTTCGCCGGCACTTGACCCTGGAGCTGCGTGTTTGAAAAACACCTGTTACCCAATACCTTTTAGAGCTGATCCACTGTGAAATATCAGCGCGGGTGCATATAGGAGGCCTGGGAATGTCCCATTTCTTCATCGGGGGAAGGGTTCAGGACACTAATTGAAATTCTCAGCAGTGATGTCAGCTCCTGGGCTTTTTAAAGGAGCAGCCTGCTATATGCAGCTTGTGTCCTTGATTCTCCCCCTGACCCCCGCTACCCTGTACATTTAACAGTCAGAGGAAAGCTAAACTGTACATCAGTGAAGCAGGCAAGAGGAAGATGTGGGGTGATGAAAGCAAAGCACATAAAACAACTGGTGGGGAGCACCCGTTTTGTAATAATGGCTCTGGAGTGCGGTCTATTTTACAGGCATAATAAAATAATGACAAAAATAATAATAAATCATTAGTACAATACATCTAGCATCTTTCTGGCCGGGAGATCCCAAATTGCTTTTACAAACACTGTGTGCTTATAGCGAAATCATTTCACCTGCCACTGGAGTACTGCCACCTCTGAGCTAGGATGCAGCAGCTGTTTAACAGTGTACAGCGATTACACACAAGAATTTAGGTAAAGGGAATTCAGAGGAATACTGTAAATGGCAGGGGAGATTTTAGACAGGGAGAATGTAATTACCTGCATTGGAAATTGGCCAGGGCTTGCTGTCATCACCCCTACACTTGCATAAAATGCCATTGGATTTGTATGGACCACAAGTGGTCTGGATACAGAGATTTTTGTCTCATCTGAAAGACTGGATCCCTAGACCAAGAGCACCCCTACTGCCATGCTCAGGTACTGCTTCACTGTTGGTGGAGTGAGCCACCTACCGAACTATCACAACCCCTTTCTGCCTCAATCTTGATTTCAGATATGAGGACCTCAAATACTGACCTGGCCCAACAATGCTTCACTTATAAGATCTGGCAAGCTCACAGTCTGCGGTGGTGCGACTTTTGGCCACCTACACAGGGCCAAATGCTGAGGTCCATGCTCAGGAAAGCTCCCACTGAAGTCAAGATCACTGTCATGAGTATAATTTATATCCATTATTATAATGATTACGTATTGCAAATGACTGAGGAGCAGCAAAACCAGAGTCAAAACCAATTGAGATCAGTGCCTCTGTGTGCCAGGTGCTGTATAAAGACATATTAAGAGACCATATCTGCCCATAAGAGCTTAGATTTCAAATAATCAAGACAGAGTGGGAGGGGAAACAGAGGCAAAACGAAGAGAAGTGATTTCCCCAAGCAGGTTAGAGGCAGAGGAGAGAACAGGTCTCTGGGTGGTTAGTCTATGTCCTAGACACTGGAACATGCTGATTTGATCCATGTTTAGTTGTTTCTTGCTCAGAAAGATTCAGTCAGATCTGGTCTATATACTGCATCCGGATATTTTGTCCCCATTCTTGCCTGCCAATGAACTGGGATCCTGAATTTGGGTTTCCACCTGCCAAGTTGCACTCAGGAAAACAGCCGGGACAAAAGTTACAGAACAAAATGTCCCCCATGAAACGTTTATGATAAAACCACATGGTCCTGCTGTAGGGGTCTGATTTGGGCTCTTAGCTAAAACGTGGACGTGACAGATGGTTTTGCACGATGAGACTATTTCATGACAAGGTTGGAAACACGAGCTGATCTTGGCTGTGTTTCACAAAGCCAGGCCAGGCCGGCCACATCGCGAGTCAAGTTTTGCAGCAGCAGGACCGTTTGTTAAAAACCCAAGTACCCTACAAACCTGGTAAATGTCACGGGACTCAGGGGAGAGACAGCGAATAAAGAGGAAAGGGGAGCTCAGAACGTATATTACATCCAAATGCAAAGTGTCCCCTCAGTGACTCCTCATTGTCTGTCAGCACCGAGGAGCAGAGAGATGGAAAAGGAAGGCCATTCGATATGTGGAAATAAGACAGCAGCTCGGCACTTAAGCTGGGAGAGCGGTGGTTGGGGAAATGGAAGTGGTGTTTAAAAGGAAAGGAATTCATTAGACTTCACAGTCTATGCCCTATAATTGTTACTCCAAATCTCCGACGTGCTTTTATTTAACCCTTTGATTTCCCCCCCCCCCCCCCCCCCCGAGCTCATGTTCCGATGCCTTCTGGTCCTTAAAAGACAACAGAGTACATCACCATGGATCAGCCACTACAGAGTGAAGGGATTCGAATCCAAGACCCGAGACTGGAGCCTCAAATCTGAACCACTTCCAAATGTCAGCAGGGGTTGGGGGTGCTGAGGGCGAGTCCCAGCAGCCAAACCTGCCCCGCTGGTTTGGGTTTGGGTCAGCCGAGGTAAAGTCTCAGAAGACCAGCAGGTGACATATTGGCCCCCTTGAATCCAAGCAGAAGCCTAACCTTGATGGCAACCTGCAATTGGCATCCTTACCTGGGCCCATCTGGCACAGAAATACATTGGACATCTTGGGGCCTGTCTGCGGCAGTGTGGCTGAGATAGAGGAGAATGGGCACAGGGAGGCCCCCTCCCCCTGCCCCAGATTGCATCTAGCCAGGATCAGACTACCTGCTGTCTGGAGGAGGGCTGGCCACCACTTACCGAGCCAGCCTGGGCAGGTGGTTGGGGCATAACCAGGGCAGAGCATGGGCATTATTGTCTATACCCCTGTAAAGAGCTGCTGGCTCAGAAAGATTCCCCCCTGCCCAGGCTGCAGGTATAACAGCAGCTTTCAGGTTTGCCCTCGGCTCTCCCCAGCCATCCGCTGGCCCTTGGTGATAATTTTGCAGCAATAGAAACACGAGAGGCGCATATGACCTAGAGGGTCATTTCAATTTGGGTCTGGCTTCCCCGCTGAATTAACCTGAGTTACGTGTGCTCTCATTGGCCGAGCTCAGGTGGGAACAGCCATGCTGTGTTCCAACTGGGGCGACGCTCAATCGCGTGTGTCACTAGGACTTCTGGGGGCACATCCCATGGTCCTTTGAGCTGCAATAAGCTGAACTGCTCTAGGAATCTTTCCCCAGTGAATTGTGGGAGAACTTGTCTGTCCTTTCTGGGCACACAGGGGGGGAATTGTGGGAAGGTGTTGCAGGACTAGTGGCACCGAGGGGAGCTAGCCTGCGTCCACACTACAGCAGTCATGTTAGCAGTTGACAAGTTGTGCCAGAGCCTATGCCCCTGATGGGGCAGCCATCTTGAATGAAAAGCACCACCACATTCCAGTGAATGGGGCGTGTATGTGGCTGGGATTTTAGTTAAGGGTGACACTGAGGTTCACTTTGCAATGAAGACAAGGCCTCTGAAATGCCGCCGGTGGGTATCCCAACTAATGAGGGACATTCAAGGGAGGTGGTGAACTGCCACTTAGCATCTTTCCTTCCCTTCTAAACCCTGGGGAATTCAAAGAGCGTTGTCCCTGACAAGTAATCACAAACCGCCAGTACCAACTCGCGTCGCTCACTTTTCAGCTACGTCTGCTCATCCTTGCCAAAGCTGAAGCAATGCAAAATGGAAATTTAAAAACTTCATCCGCGTTGCCAACAAAGGCTCATTAGCTTGCAAGGTTGGTTATTTCCAGTTGGATTTTTTCCCCAGCCCACACAAATCCTCTTGACCAAGGTAAAGCCAAGTGCTTACAGCAGCGAGATTGGTTGAAAATTGACTTTTAATCTGTTGCTCCTCCAAAGACCCCAAATCTATTAATACTCCTTCTACAAGGCAAATACAAGTTTTTGCTGAGGATAGTTACCAGGAGGGGGGAGCTGGGAAGTCTGCTGCTAAGGATTGTTACTTGGTGCTTCAAAGTCCTTGAGCTCGAAACAGTCTGAGAAACCTTTTTGTCTGTGTACGAAACACACACACACACACACACACACGTTTCTGAAATGTCTTAAATAAGCAAAGATTTGGAAGTCAGGTGCAGTGAATATTGACGATGCAGAGGGGTTCACTCACCACAGGAGCACCTCCTTGTGGCCAGTCATGTTGTAGCAGCTGTCTCTCCCTGTGGCGCCCCCGCCAATGGCCGCTCCCTTGCTGCGGTGATCTCTCAGGGCGCAATTTGGCCCTCTGACCAGCTCACACTTCAGTCCACCCTTACCAGGGTATCAGAGAGTCCAACCTATAGTCCAATGACCTTACAGCAGATCTTCCATCTGCCTCTGGCCTCCATGCTCCTTACATCCCTGATCTCAGGCAGTTTCACTCCACCTTTCTTGGACGCGGACGCCAGACCCTCCCACTACTCTGGGTTCCAGCCCAGAGACCATGCAGCTGGCAGCTGAGGTCTCCTCCCTCACACTCCTTGCTTCCTCCCTGGACCATTTCCTACCTCTGCTTTCCCCAGAGAAGGACTGCAGACTCTCCCTACAGCCCTCTTCTGCTCTCAACTTCCTGGCTTTATACTAACCAGTCTGCTCCTGCCCAGCTGGGCTTCATGGCCAGTTAAGCCTGGTTCTTCCTCCAGGTGCAGCCAGGAAACATAATTGGCCTCCCGGGTCCACATTGACTCAGTCAAGGCCTATGCCGGGGTACACACACCATCACAGATGAATACAGATCCTCCGCTGGCATAAATGAACATCAGCTTGAATATCCATTGAAGTCAGCTCTGATACTAGCTATGGACATCAATGCAAGTACACCTGCTTGTCAGAATTCTGGATCCTCAAGATTTCATGTACTACTGAACAAAACTGACTTTCTGTTTCAAAAAAGCTAGTTCCTTCCCAGCATTTCAGAGGGCATTCTGGGAGGGCAGGTCTGAATTTGGACCCAAATGGTTAAATAAAAATGCCTTAAATTGGTTTGATCAAAATAAAAAAAAACAGATATTTATCCTCTGTATTTAAACAGCTGCTGTCACGCAGTCTCTGAACCCTTATAATCTTTGATATATTTATCCTTACAGCCTGTGAGGTAGGACAACGCTATTACGCCCATTGTACAGACGGGCAAGCAGCGAAGCACAGAGGACTGAAGTTATTCATCCAAGGAATCTAATGCAGAGCAGGGAATTGGACCTGGAGTCCCAGGCTAGAGCTCTAACCACTGAGATATCCTTCCTCACTCGTAGCTATGAATTATGAAGGTAGGTAGGGCCAACCCAGGGTCTCTTAAACAAGAACTAACCCAAATCTTCAGCCCAAACTCCAAATGCACCTTTGCAATGTTCACAATAAGCAGGTGGGACTTTTGTGTCCATTATTGTTCATTTTTGTGCCTCTCTGCACCTCCCTGTTCCAACAGGGACCAGAAATGGAGGTGCTTAAATACCCCGTTTCGATGGGTTTTATGGCTTGACGGGATGCAACAAGTATCTTGAATCACATTGGGATCCAGTTCAGGAGTTGCCCAACACAATCCTGAAGACCCAAGAGGTGCAGATAAGCTCCAGAGAAGCATCCATTCAGAATGTACTGAACATCTGAACCTTCCAAGGGTGACACATCATTGATAAGCCCAAGAGAACGCTCAGCGGATATATCTGGATACCTTCCCAGGGATGGACATTGATTCTGTCTCTTTGGGATTCTCTCTCTACTCCAGCTCATTGCCTCTGTCTTTCGAGACTCTTCCTCATGTTGGGAAGCATTTGGGGCTCCCCAGGGGTACCCAGGGTTGTGGGTACCCCTCCTTCACCACCACCTGCTCTTAGCATCAGGAAGTCTTGTCAGTGCCTGTTGCAACACAAGCACTGCCTTGCAGGCCTCCGCAGGAACAAAACCCACCAGCTTGTGAGATTAAACTAAAGACCAGCACTTTGAGAAACACAGCAGCCCTGAGATATATTTATAGTGAAAACAAGGATATGGAACAGAGACTCAAGTGACAGTGAGTGAGAATACTGGAGACAAACGGTTACATACAAAACAAAATCATAACATGCTTTCTAGAGACTAAACTTAACAGGTTAACCTCCTATCTAAAGAAGCTTATCTCACCCAAAGTTCGCTCCAGCCTTTTCAACCAAGCCAAGTTGAGACCCCTTTTTCATAAAGCAAACTCACTGTCTGTTTACTTCCTCAGTGAGGGGTCTAGGGTGTCTTCTTTCCCCCCCCCCAAATATAGTAAAGCAAACCTTTGATGTGCACTTCAAGCTATGGTTCCCTCCTCCCCCCCACATAATGTTTTTTTCTTCCTATTAGTTTCTTTCTTTGAAGTTCTCACAATGCTTCATTTTGGTTCAGACTGGTGAGTGGTGGCGACCTAGTGTGAACCATAAAATACTTCATTGACATTTAAACAGTCAGATAGATAAACATTTCTCGTCTGACAGAAAACCTGTTCTTCACTGTGGCTGGTGACCGGTCTCTAGACACAGGCTTTAAGAGCATATTTTCAGTGCCTAGGCATAACTCCTCACACAGTAACTGTACATACATTTCACAGTGATATTGATGACCAGAGTGACACAGGCTTTTATTAAAGACCTACCATGCCGCTCTTTGGTGAGCTAGAAAGTAAATACCAGATTCAGGAGATCCCTGTAACCCCTTTGCACCCCATTCTGTGCCCCTGGCCAGTTGGGTCCAAGAGGTTCCTGGCTCATACTCGCATTGACTCCATTGGGTCCATGTGTGTAATTGTGGGTCAGAACTTCACAATCTGGCCCAGGGTTCTCTCTCTCGCTCATGCCTGGTTGCCATCCTTCTGCTTCCCTGTTCTTTTAGAGCCAGTTTCTCTACCCCAGGGCTCTCCCACCTTCCTCTCCCTTGCCCCCTCAAATCTTCAATTGTCTTTCCTCTCTTGCTAGGCCTCTCTCCTCTAGGCTTCCACCCCCCTCTTCAAGCTCCTAACCAGCCACCCTCATTTTGCTATTTTTCTTTCAAATGCTTCTGCCCCCCAGTGCCGGTTATAGCACTGCCTGTAATGTCCTCCCATGCTATTAATCTGTCAACCACGGTGAGGTTTTCTGCTTCAGTTTGTCGCACCAAGCTGATGGAAACAATATGACAGCCAAATGCACGGACCCATTCAGCGAGGAGCAAATGTCAAAGCCACGGGGTTCAGGTAGGTTTGAAATGTTCTCACATGGGCTCATCCCCTCCTTGCTTCCACTTATTCCTGTACAAGGCTGTTCTTTTGCACGCCAGCTGCCCTGGCCCAGAGACAATCAGATGATTGAGGAGCCAGCAGGGAAGAAGCACTTTAAGCTGTATACGCGGCACCCCCCACACCCGGGGTAAAAATTTGCGTATAAAAAGTTGACATTTCGAATCACAAAAGGACCGAATGTTGCTTCAGAGACAAACTTAATTTTTCTACACCCAAGCTCATTAGTGGCACATCACATGAAAGCAACAAGCGCCCCATTTAAATTGTAGATTATGACCTTTACGCTTAAGATCTTTTCAGACATCCTGTTTACAGCTTTTTCATACTGGCACTTCATAATCCTCAAAATGAGATTTTTATAAAGCCTTTTTATTAGAAGGCACTGCATCCTATTTCACCCCCCTCCCACTGGCGTGTCCTCTCGAGACAACCTTGGTATTGGAAGTTTTTGAAAATTCCCATAAATTAATGCTACAACTAGATCATATTGTGGAGAGAGGCAGCATAGATTCTGTTAGACTCTCTTCTCTTCTATATTATCTTGCTCCTAAGAAAGGAACTGGTTCACTGAATTTGAGCCTAGGAACATGTGAGGAGAGGGATTCTTATCATGGGACAGAAGTCAGTGCATTTCAGGGTTGATCCACAAAGAACATTTATGCAACAAAAGTCACCTCAGTGCAATGACGCAAGTTAATCGCACAGGTTTTGTTTGCTTGAGAGGTTTGTTTAAACAGTCCTTAGTTTTTGGCCAGTGATTTAGGATTTTTAAAAAATTGAATATAACTAGGAGGGATGTTCATGACAGTGTTAAAAGTTTGATGAAAACAGGGTTTTTTTCCCCCCCTTTGTTTTTAAAAAGAAACATTCTCTGTGCTGAGACACAGCAAGTGAAACTGATTCTAAGCAGAAAGGGTAACTAACTGGCTTTGTCTGAATGAGTGAAGTGCAGCAAGTAAACAAACTGCATGGACAGTGTAAAGTGAATTAGTGTAATATATTCTCCCAGTACGGAGAGCTTGCGACTCACTTTATATTGCAGAGCGAGGGGATTCCACCTACTCTGTACAACTCAAGGGAGTGCCGGGTTTGCTTCTACGCTGTTCCTCTACCTTGGAGCAACTTGCCAGAAAGAAACTGAGGATGGGTAGGGTGTAGGCAGAGCCATGGCTCTGTTCCCTGCCACCCCCAACCCTCCATGTTCTGGCTGGGGATGTCACAAATTACATCCCCACCCGGCAACCAGTGTCTCTGCACTGCCCCCTAATATGGGGCTGTGTATTTTGGCCCCAATTCCACAATGTGCTTAAACACATGCTTAACTTTATGCATGTGCTTAAAGCCCACCCCTACTCGGCAAAGCACTTAAGCAGGAGCTTAAGTTTAAGCCCCGGAAACATCAATGGTTAAAGTTAAGCCCACAAGTAAGTGCTTTGCTGAACTGGGCCTTCCTGCACAACCTAGCGCTTAATGTGTTAGTAGGGGGTTAAAGAAGTTATTTTTATCTTATCTTATTTATTTTTTTGAATGTTAAATAGTTTTGAACGAGGGAACGGATATTCGATTTGTCTCAAGATGTTGTATAACTGTGATGAGATCAGGGCTAGCAATGCTGTGTTAGCCCAGAAAGTTAAGACAACTTCTTCTTACAGGTTCAAGTGCTTTAAGTGCTCCTGCCTGTAAACTGAATTGGCTAAAAATTGCTGATCCATTCGAGATGGACCAGACTCCGGGCCAGATGCTTCTTACTATGCCTGAGTGAACACTGCAAAAACCCACAAGCATGTGTTTGAATTCTTAAGCTGATTTCCCTCACCTCGGCTGATGCCCCTTCTAGGAATGCGCTCGTCTCTCCGGTCAGTGAGTTTGCTAGTGGGGACGTTCGCACAAAGGGGATTTAAGAGAACGTAGTGAATTAAAAGAGCGTGTCCTGCAAATATCCAATCCTTGAAACAGGAGCCGCTCCAAGCAGTTTTATGACATGAAATTCGTTTGCACAAAACATTCATCAGAAAATTTGGAAGCGTAAATAAATTCCTAAAAAATGGAACACTTTGGACACAGGGAAATTCCTTAGGAGAAGGATACTCCAGTGCTCAGGGCGCTAGGATGCAGAGAGTTTGCTGCTCTGTGCCAGACTTCCTATATTTAAAGATAAGGAAAATCAATAGGGCTTGGTACCTTCTGGTTCGCGTCAGCAGCGGCTGCACAAGGTAGTGAAATCGAAACACGTTGGTGCACTCGGCAAGTCACACCCTTGTCAAAGCCAAAGTCAGTTATGAACGGCCTAAATACCTTTAAAAATCAGGGCCTTAGTCTCTCTGGGCCTCACTTCCCCATTTGTGAATGGATATAACAGCCCTGCCCTGCCTTCCAGGTGTGTTGCAAGGATAAATACAGTAAAGATTGAGCGGTGCTCTGAGACTACGATAATGGAGGCCGTAACAGTACCTTGGTAGCCAGACAAAGGGCTAAATTCCCCACGTAAACGAGGTCAGTGGAAATGATTTGCTGAGCTCTGCTCCTGAGACCCTTGAGAAGGGGGCCCTGCCTGCCTTTACCCAGCAGGAACAAAGTACCTCCCTTCAGCCATTACAACTAATAATAACCCGAGGGCCGAAGCTGAGAGGCTGCTCTGAGTCATGGAACCGCTTGCTGGAAAGTTACTGGGGGAAGAAAAGTGAGTGACTGAGAAAAAGCTCCCCCCCGCAACCTGTCTCACAGTATTGTTTCCTCCCGAGTTCCCTGGGCCTCATCCCAACTAGGGGGCCACTTAATGCACCGTGAGCGCATGGCTGGTGGGCTCCCATTAGACCCATGTCCATGAATCCTGCCATCTTTGCTCAGCGGGGCTGTTGGAAGTAAGTCAAACCTAATCCTGAGGAACGCTGAGGGGAAGGGCCAGAGCTGGAACTACCCCTGAACATCCAGTGGGGGCAGCTAGGAGCTTGTTCCCTCCCCTTCAGCAGCTACCGTTCGTGATGGCAAGTTCCTGCCAGTGGCGTAGCCAGGGTTGCAGCCGAGGAGGAGCGGCGGCGAAAAAAGGCGCCGGTCCTTCGGTGGCATTTTGGCGGCCCTGTGCATGCGCCGAAATGCCGCCAAAAGATGGAGTGGCGCATGCGCAGGGCCGCCCTGCTTCCCCATCCAGAGCGCTGTCCGGGGCACCGAGACCCCCCGCAATGCTCTCAGGGCCGGAGTCCCGGCCGGAGCACCGGGAGCCGGCCAGCCTGTGGCCTCGTTCCGCCGGCCGGCCGGAGCGCCACTTTTGAGGAGGGGAATGTGGGGTCAGGGGAAGCGGCCGCTTCCCCTGAACCCCGCTAGCTAGGCTGTGCCCCTTGCATTGCTGTCCCCCACCATACGCAGAAGCAGGGAGGCAGGGGGGGGAAGGGGGGCACCATGGCCCCATGCTCCCTGCACCGCAAGTTTGTTCTTTTTTTGCTAGATGTAAATTAAACATCACTCTCACAAAAAAAAACCCCAATAAACAAACAAACAAAACCCCAAAACACAACAAAACGATCACTATTGGGATGAAAGCAAGCACCCTAAGAGGGAAATATAGGGCGATACGTTATGCATAAGGGAAAATACGTACTTAGTGGAATCTGATATAGTTGCACATAATATTGAGTGTTATGTTGCCAAAATTTAATGGCAGTGATTGTAAGCTTTTGGGGGCAGGCCCCATCTTTTGTTCTACATTTGTACAGCACCGAGCACAGTGGGCTCCTGGCCTATCATTAGGGCCCCCCAAGCACTACAGCAATACAAATAATAAATAATAAGAACCATTGCAGGCTGCTGCTGCTGACTCCAACCCATTTTGGGCCCCCTTTGAGCCATCCCAGCTACACGCTGGCTGTTTGTGTGTGTGCATTGCTCCGTTCTAGGGAGCATTTTCCCTCTGTGACTGTGCATTCCAAGTGACCTTTTTAACGCTGGCTGCCTGGGCGTGCTTCTTCTGGGGGTGGAGGAGCGTGAATAAACAGAAGGGGGGGGGGAATCTAGAAGCAACAGCCACCCCATTAAAAAAGTGAAAAGATGGCAGTTAAGGAGTTAAGCAGTAGGCAGTGCTATAGGCCTGCGAATAGCAGCGAGCAGCAGAGTGGAGCTGCAGCAAGGAAAGCTGGATAGAGATGTTAAGTAACGGAGCTCAGAGAGCCTCAACCGCATCAGTAGCTGGAATCCTAGCTACAGGGCCAGGCTTTCCCCTCTTCCCCCCCCATTAGAGGCAGCGGTTGGCATGAAAAGCATCCTGGGGGCAAAGCAGGAGTCGCAGGATGGACAGAGATTCTGGGTTGCATGAGGGGGAATTGCAGTGACAGCTACTTCAGCACTGCCATCCTTCCTGGAGACGAGGACTCTGAGACACACACACGCACAGGCTGGGGCTGCTGCATTTGGGGGGACGTCCTCTCCCTCCTGCACATGCTTACTTTGCTGGTGCCTTGGTGGAACGCAAAGCGAATGCCCTTCTGAGCAGGGCGGCGAGTGGAAGGAGAGCGGCTGGAGGAGAGGGTCCTGGTAGGAAAGGCAGATACTGTACAATGCTGTTGGAAGGACCCAGGGAGCACACAAAGCAGGCGGGGAGGAAGCTGGCGCCCTGGCAACTGACCTCTGTGGAGTTGTGAAGGGATTGCACAGTGCTCAGGTAAGGGGAGTAAAGTGAGCAGTGCTGGGGGCTGGTTATGCTGGGGCTGATGGAGAGGTGGCTTATTGTATTATTTTTCATGTTGAAAGCATTAACAGCAGATTCTTTGCCCCCAAAAATGTATATAAGGCTACTGGGGGGAAGCAGGAGAGGACGGGTTACAGGGATTACCAGAGGCCGGAGGGTTACTGACAAAGTTTCACTTTGGGCTGCCAATAAAGCTGCTCTTTGGAATGGGAATCTGCTCTGTTATCTTCCCCCATCTGCATTTAGCCGTATGGGAGACGCTTTCAGGACCTTTTAAAAATGCAGAGCGTGACAAATGATGGACCGACAATTGCATTTCCACTCACACTTGTCCCCATTTAAAACAAAAAAACCCCACACTGGAAATGACCCGAGTGTCTGTTTCGGCTTCTCAAAGCTGGGAGTGGGGAAAGGAGAGGAGACAAATCTTTTGTTCATCTATAATGAGTGTTTTATGCTGTCTGTGTAATGAAGTTTTAAATCAATATGTGAGAGCTTCCTGGCTCGGAAGGGGTTAAAACTCCTTTGCAGGGAGGTGTTAATAATTCTATTATTGAGTGTGATTTCTCACCATATTCTGCTGGTTTAAAAAGGAGAAGGGGGTGGGGGGAAATCTCTCTCCTTAGACTTTGTGCAGGAACATTTGCAGCATGGGAAATTGGAAAAAGCTGGTAATCCTTTCAAATGAACTTTCCTGATTCATTCTGCATCCAGGCTAACTTCTTAGCATTTTTAAAATATCTATGTTAAGAAAAAGGGTGAGAGTGAGCAGGAGAGTTAAATAATAATATGAAGGTTACCTTGAGCCTAAGATTAGAAAATAAATAAATAAAAGGAAGTCTCTGCTTCTCCCAACAGGGCATGATTTCATAAACTTTCTCTGCAAATGCAGTAAGCCCACCAAGGGTTTGAACTGAAATATGTGGAGTAGCAAACTTTGGAGAAGGGACGCGACTGAGGGGAGGGGAGAGGGTAGTAGGTTCTAAGGCAGAGAGCAGAGAGGTTTAAAAAGCCAGCTGGAGCCCTTGGAAGCATGAGATGTCTGATACACTTCAGTGACCCTTCCAGTCCAGATTGTTCCTTATTGCACCACTGGTTCTCCACTTGCTGGTTTACTCTGCTCAGATTATTTTAACAAAACATGAACGGGGTTGTACAGCATCATCCCCAAATTAATCCCTTTGCTCTTATTGCAAATGGAAGAATCTTTCCCTCTGAGTTCCACTAGAGTTTTGCTGAGCTATTGTTTTAATAGGCAGCCCCTTTTGTATGATTAGCCCCTTGTATTGACAAGCTATATTGCAAATGACTGGCTGGCCCTCCATTCATCTGCCATCCCTGAATTTCGCCTCCTTTCAGTCTGGATTTTCACTGATGGTTATTATTATTTATGGCAAATGCAGTTCAGTGCTCAGGAGAGGGAAAGAACTGTGCCGTGAAAGAACAGTCTCCTCCAAGTTTTGGGCAAAACACCGGGAAGCTATGCTGATATGTAAGGTTAGAGCGATATGTCTGTCTGAGCCTAGGGAGCCAAAAAATATAGCCTTGGAGAAATACGAGATAGAAAAGCATCTAGTTTCCCCCCTGCAAACCGCAGGGTTGTCCCTGTTGTCTCTATATGTCTCCAGTACGGTTGTAAAGGTCCCAACCACTTGCCTTGTCTTGTGTTCTGCATTGAAGGTCCCCCAGAAATCACACATGAACCCCCCTTGTCCTCTTTACTCCCAGCATGGGCATGGGGCACGGGGCCATCTTCTCCCTAAAGGTGAACTGCCACCGTTTCTGCTCCAGCCATATCCAGGCAATCTTCCCATTGGCTCAAGAGGACGTTTGCCTATGTAAGGACTGCAGGAGTTACCCCTGTAGCTGTGGCTGGTCCAAGAAACACTAAGGCAAGGTCTGATGGTTGGGGCTGCATGTTCTGAGACCGACTCTGCGATGTTACAATTGAGCTCCCCGCAGAGAATGGGCTTCAGGTCCTGTGTGTATGATCCACCTGGACATTTTTAGCTTTAATCAATTACTGCCAAATAGGGATCAAGGGGGTCCACGTTCTCTGTCATTTGCTATCGCCATTTCACCACTTACCCATGTGCTACAGCCGGAGCTGGGATCCCAGCTCTCTCACTCAGTAGGAAGGCAGCTAGTCTCCTCCTGTGTTGTAGTGAGCAGACATGAGATGGGGAGGTAGAATGCCACCTCCACGGTGCCAGTCTGTGACATGGGCGGAGGCAGAGGGAGGGCCCACAGGCAGGGACATGCAATTTCACTTTTCATGGGTGCAACCTTTCTCATGGCGAACAAACTGTTTTAATTTTTGGTCTTCATCAGGCCTTTTATTAACACATTAGGGGCCCGATTCTGATCTCAGACTGGTGTCTATCTGGAGTAACTCCTCTGAAGTGAATGGAACGCTGGTGCAGATGAGATATCAGAATCAGCCCTGGACTCTTCTTTAATAACCGGCAGCTGCTGTGTTAATGCCCAGGTAGGGTGCATTAGCGTGTTACTTTGGGGCACGGTGCAAGGAGTGGGAAGGGGGTAGATTGGCTGGTACGTGCATACATTTTGTATGGCTAGATACACCAGTTGCTTCCATGGCAGTTCAGGGCCTGGCCCCCAGCCCAGCTGTTCACATTGGCTTGTTAAAGTTAAAGTCACTTGTCAGTGAGGAGAGAAAACTTCTGGCACAATTTGGACTGTGCTGGAGGTGAGCCTGAGCGACTACGTTTGGATCTAGGTCTGTGTCCCCAAATTGCAGGTTTGTTTGGTTCTGGTTTGCCCCACTGTAGAGACAGAAGCACGATGCTCCGGGCTGAATCTGAACTTCTCCAGGGATTAGAGGCGTCTGAGCTCAGATTTTCGTTTGGGCCCGTCCCTGGTACAAATGTATATAAACTCAGTGAAACTCCTGGACAGATATAGATGGGGCTGCATATGTGATACGTACAGTCTGCCGCCTGGTGGTCTTGTGTCCATTTGTGTGTCATGCAAAGCAGTCAGCTGGTACTGGTGGAGCCTTGTGGCTTAGCATTCCTGGACATACTCATTTTCCAGAGTGAATAATCCAGGCAGCCTGTGCATCACTTGCTGCCTGACTGTAATTGACAAATGCTCTAAAGTGGTGTTTTTTCAGCTAGTTAATTTTGGACAGTGCTGCACGGGAACTACTCGAAGCGATTCTCTAATGCACTCGGCACGCCGCTGCTCTCTCCCATTCCATTCTTCCAGCTCCTCTTTGCAAGAAGCCCCAATTTAATAGGAATTGCTGAATAAACTCACGGACGCTGAAAGCCCAGGTATAATTTGATTAAGTGCATCGGGAAACAGGCAGCCCAAGATACAGAGCAACACCTTGGCATAAAGATTTCTAATTAGAATGAATTTGCTTTGCTTAAATAAACAAATCAGGAGAAGAAACTGTCAGTTGCTAAGCGCCCCTCTGGGTCTCATCCCGCCAGCACATCACAGGATTCACAGCAACTCTCCGGTGGCTCAGACACAAGCAGGGCTTGAGTACCCCCTGTGGGTGCAAATTTGCACCTCTGTGTATCTGAAGAGCAGCTGCAGACAAGGGGAATTCACTCCCTGGGGGAGCCCGGCCACAATCTCTCTGTTGCCTTCTGCTGGGGGAGAGCAGCTTTCAGTTCCAGCTGGACCCACCTGATGGAAGCTGCTGAGGAGATGCAATGACCTAACTGTTCCCTGTGGTACCATGGCTGCTTTGGGCATTGCATAAGTCAGCTTCAGGGCCCCCACAAAAGAGGGGTTACTGCGACTCCCTTCCAAATGCAGTTTCCACTACCAGAGGCCTTCAGTGCTGATGGAACCCAGGCAGTGAATCTGGCCTCGTATCTAGATTTAATAAATGATGATTGCATGTTACGGTAGTGCCAGCCTGGAGCGCTATAAAGCTTTAGTCAACAGGAGTTGGAAATACCCCACCTCACTCCATAGGGAAAGGTGGTCCGCAGATCCTGCTGTCTTACCACTGAAAACTTTAATCTTGGTAAATCTTCTAGGCTATGTAGGGGTGGATTGGTTAATGCTTGGATAGGAGACCTCTAGGAAAATCCCACGTATTATCCAGGATGTGTCTCACAAAAGCCTGAATGTGGTATTAGGTGGCACTGTGCTGTCAGAGTTGTTGTATTTTAGATGAGATGGAAATCCAAACTTAGTCGTACAAAACACAGATTTCCTCCAAAACTGGATCTCCTTCTCTCCCCATTTTGTTGAGCATTAGCAAAGAGACCCAATTCCATACCATCACTACAGTGTGCAACCTTTTAGTGCAAAAATAGGGCTCATTTAGAAGCCATCTGAAAGGTGTCGCCAGAGTTTTTGGAATGGTGTTAGAGATGAGATTTGAACTCCACTGGATTTCAGGTGCTTTGCTTACCAAGAAAAGAAGGTGATCAATGTTCTAACATGCAGGAGCCCTCTATTGGAGGCAATCAGAACTGCTCACCTAGGTCCCTGTTATTTCAGATAGCAGGGCCGGGTACTTTTGGAGGAGTTCGATCCCTGGTGTGAAGCACAGTAACGAATATAAGGCTCTGTGGTGGCCGCAGATTTCTCGCAATATATTTAATAACGAATTTCTTTTTTTGTGCACACACCCTCTTCATGTTGTATCTCAATTAAATACATTTTAAATTGTACATTCATTAGCAAAAGAATCCAATTAGACCACTCATCAATATGTCATTGTGAGTGATGGCTTTTCCTTTCAGGGTCATGCACCATCAAATCTTCTGATTCATCACTATCATGAATCTCTTCTAACAACAAAAATACGGGATATAAACTAGACTCTCACTTACAGCTGTCCTTAAACTGATGGCAACTTGACACGTTGTTAGGTCTGTTACACTCCAGTTGTAGCCAAAATACTCTTTTTTTTTAAAGAAAAATCTATTCTGTAAGAAACTCTTCTTCTGATTACTTTAGTTTTAAATACACTGATAAAAATAACGTCTCCTGCTTGGAATGGTATTTTTGCTTGCACAGTCCTGTGCATAATCCTAGATTACTGAAATCCGGGGAAAGACTCTGCATCTAAGAACTGGAGAAGTGTGCTTTTATAGGTGAGATTAGTTTTGTCTCCTTTACACTGGGCGATGCTTGGGGATTAATTGGAGACACCACCCATTTGACCTCCACATGCAGTCTTAAGGCGGAACATTTCAATGGTTACTGAAAGGGATTTATCATGTACTACCTGGTAGGAAGCTGAATTAACCTTCCAAAATCTTCTACTGGAACTTCCATTAAATGGCTTACTCCCCTCCCTTAGTAATAAAGTCCAATACTCCAACTTGCCCAACGACTGCTCAATAAAACAATGTTATTTTTAGATACACATTAGTGGCTTGATTTCAAATGTTGACTAAGACCAGCATTGGGTCTTAAAGTGAGTACCACAAATTAGACTAGTATTTTGTCGTCAGTTTCATATTAGGGTGCTGCTCCTTGATTCCTGATGTCTATACTGCAAGTATCTGATCTGCAGCTGGTATAAATTGTCAGAGGTCAATTGATGGGCCTATGACCATTGACAGCAGCTGAGGATCTGGCTGCATATGTATCCCCCATATTACCTATATAAAATAGAACCAAGTTTTCAGGTATGTGTTATAGGAATAAGCTGGAGAGTAGGGATCGGATACAGAGGGACATAGACAAATTAGAGGATTGGGCCAAAAGAAATATGTTGAGGTTCAACAAGGAGAAGTGCAGAGTCCTGCACTTAGGACGGAAGAATCCCATGCACCGCTACAGACTAGGGACCGAGTGGCTAGGCAGCAGTTCTGCAGAAAAGGACCTAGGGATTACAGTGGACGAGAAGCTGGATGTGAGTCAACAGTGTGCCCTTGTTGCCAAGAAGGCTAACGGCATTTTGGGCTGTATAAGTAGGAGCATTGCCAGCAGATCGAGGGACGTGATCATTCCCCTCTATTCAGCATTGGTGAGGCCTCATCTGGAGTACTGTGTCCAGTTTTGGGCCCCACACTACAAGAAGGATGTGGAAAAATTGGAAACAGTCCCGTGGAGGGCAACAAAAATTATTAGGGGCCTGGAGCACATGATTTATGAGGAGAGGCTGAGGGAACTGGGATTATTTAGTCTGCAGAAGAGAAGAATGAGGGGGGATTTGATAGCTGCTTTCAACTACCTGAAAGGGTGTTCCAAAGAGGATGGATCTAGACTGTTCTCAGTGGTACCAGATGACAGAACAAGGAGTAATGGTCTCAAGTTGCAGTGGGGGAGGTTTAGGTTGGATATTAGGAAAATCTTTTTCACTAGGAGGGTGGTGAAGCACTGGAATTGGTTACCTAGGGACAGGGCCAGGTTTAGCAAGTGACGGGCCCGATTCGTGGGGCTTGTACTCACCGGGCGGCGCTCCGAGTCTTCAGCGGCACTTCGGATCGCGCTCCGGCCGGGGTTGCGGGGCCACGGGGTTGCTGGGCTCCGGCTGGCACTCTGACCGGGGAGCGGCGCCATGGGACTTGCAGGGATCGGGTCGGCGCTCTGGCCGAGGGAGCAGGGCCGCGGACCTTGCCGGGCTCAGGCTGGCACTCTGGCCGAGGGAGCGGGGCCGTGGGGCTTGCCGGGCTCGGGCCGGCACTCCGGCCGGGGGAGCAGGGCCCTCTTAGGCGCAGGGCCCGATTCCAGGGAATCGGCAGAATCAGCCTAAACCCGGCCCTGCCTAGGGAGGTGATGGAATCTCTTTCCTTAGAGGTTTTTAAGGTCAGGCTTGACAAAGCCCTGGCTGGGATGATTTAGTTGGGGATTGGTCCTGCTTTGAGCAGGGGGTTGGACTAGATGACCTCCTGAGGTCTCTTCCAACCCTGATATTCTATGAATCCAGATGTATTTTATAAGAATCTGTCCTTGACTTTGTCATTTTTTTCATCATTAGGACAACTGCAGGTATTTGTATTTACAAACCTGGAGCATTAAGGGGGTTCGTGTGCCCTGTGGGGTTGAATTGCATCAAATAACACTGAAGTCCTTCAAAAATAACCCTCCAAATTGTTCCCTGCCTGTAGGGAGGAAGGAATTTGGAAAACTCCAGAATTCTATCTGGATATTTTAAGTCAGAAAGCAAGAGATTTGCAAGAGGAATGGTGCAATGGCTCAGAATCCAGCAATGTGTCCATTAACCCAGAAAAAGGGATAACAAGCCAGGCTAGAATGACCTCCATTTTTCAGCTCTATTTGCCTGTATTTCTACATTACCTACCCTCAGTTAAAGGTAAAGGCCACACTCTCTCTCTCTCTCTCTCTCTCTTCTGCAGCCTGCTAAACGCAAGCAGGCTGCTGACCCAGCAAAAAAATGCCACGGGAGCAATGGGCCCTGGCTCCTAGTTAAAAAACAAATCTATTTCATCCACCCCGGCGATGCTAGCAGTATATCTTTGTATTCAACTTGCTTGCTATAACCAGGTGTCACTTCCACTTTGAGGGTCAGATTCACTCCTCCGCTAGAGCCATTCTGGTGATGCAAGCAAGGGGATCAGCAAGCAGCCAGATCGTCCTAGCTGGGGATTCCTTTGGTGTCCTGCCCTTCCAGCTGCTGGCCTGAGAGTTGGGTCAGGGCAGAGGGCAGAGGGCCACTGTGCTCTGGTGGTTCCCAGCCATAGCCGGCTGGTGTACTTCAGAACAGTCCTGAGATGTAGCACTGACCCTGTCGTCTGGGAACCACAAGCAGCTGCTTTGAAGTCTCTGCCACTCAAACGCCCCTGGATGATGACTGGAACTTTGTTCATAAAAGGCCCAGGAGACAGTCTGTAGAGCATTGGTCTAGGCATCTGTCCCCCACCCCACCCAACATGTTAACAGCTGATCAGATTGACCAAGGGGACTGGGGGGTGTTGGGGTTTCCCCCCCCCCTCAGATTTTCTTTAAGGCTGAATTACTGTCAGGTGGGACTGGAGTTGCTTCAGCCAGTGTCTCTGATCAGCCAGGCCGCAGCAGAGGAAAGCATCATTCCCAGAAAGCCTGGCACTGTAACGCCGCCTTATGCTAGGTTAAGAACAGCCAGCTAGCTGCCCCCCCCGAAAGAGATCAGTCATTAACTAACGAATCCAATGGGAGAGTTAGTCCGACAGCCTTGGGCAAGTCACTGCAGCCTAACTATACTGCAGGTTAGAGATGTGTCGCAATGGAGGGGACTAATTCAAGATGGATTTTTTTTTAAAGTGCCTTTTTTTTTTGTCAAGAGAAGATCAGACCAGATCTTGAATTTATTTGTTATTTGAAAATAGTATCTGGGAAAAGGACTTGGTCTGTAGCTTGTTTGCCGGCAGTTTGCCATGAGGCAGTGTGGCCTAGTGGTGAGAGCAGAATTGCGGGGTTCTGTTGCTAGCTTGCTGCGTGACCTTGGACAAGGCATGTCCCGTCTCCGTGCCTCAGTGTCCCCACCTATAAAATGATACTGACCTCCGTCGTAAAGCACTTTGAGATCGACAGCTGAAAAGGCCTATGCAAGTGTAACCCACACACCTCTTGGGTGTGGTGTTCTGTCTCCTCTAGTGGCACCGAGACCACTTAGAGATTAAAGAGTCTGCTACAGCCTTAGCTAAGAGCCATGTGGTTTTTGGCTCATGCAGAAGAGGCTCATGTATTTAGCTCCAGAGGTCCCAAGTTGAATCCCGCCCACAGGTGACCGGGGTCTGTCGGTGTTACATAAGAGCTAGGTATTATTATTACGAGCATTCAATATTTGATAGTCCGAGTCCAAACTGTTCTGAATGGCCTTCACAACATCCCTTGGCAATCAGTTCCACAGGTTGACTGTGTGCTGTGTAAAGAAGTACTTCCTTTTGCTTGTTTTAAACCTATTCATTTCATTGGGTGACCCCGTAGCTGCAGTATTGCCAACTCCAAGCATTAAAAAACCATGAGTCAGGCCTCCAAAAATCATGAAATTGACTTAAAAATGAGGAATTAAAAAAAATTGGGCTTACTTTATTCCTTTTCTGATTTCTCAGCCTTTAGGATGCACCCGAGTCACGTTTTAAAGCTTCCCTGGACTAGGAACGACAGCTGAGAGTCTCACCTAGTCACATGAATCTAGGAACTGGGGCTTTCAGAAAAACATCCAATCACGCGCGAGACTTGCGATCAAACAGCAAGAGTTGGCAACGCTGCATAGGTCCCCTGTGACCCTGGTCAGCTGGGTCACAGGTGCGTGTGGTTTAAGAGAGAGGCTGGGGAAAAGAACCGAAACAAGTGTTTTTTGGGGAAGTGGGGCCACCTATATCCAGCTGTGGGGGAGGTAGGTGCTCCTGAATGAGGGCTCTGGCTGCGTTCAAGTTTTGTTGGCTATTTAGACAATATGGTGAAAGATGTATATGATCTGAAGAGAAACCAGAGTATTTAGGCAGCAAATAATAAATAAGACAGTAAATATCATAATGCCACTGTATAAATCCACTGTACGCACATACTGCATGGAGTTCTGGTCGCCCCATCTCAAAAAAGTTATATTAGAATTGGAAAAGGTACAGAGACGGGCAACAAAAGTGACTAGGGGTATGGACCAGCTTCTGTATGAGCAGAGATTAAAAAGACTGGGACTGTTCCTCTTGGAAAAGAGGCGACTAAGGGGGGAGATGACAGAAGTCTATAAAATCATGACTAGTCTGGGGAAAGTGAATAAGGAAGTGTTATTTACTCCTTCTCATAACACAAGAACCAGGGGTCACCCAATGAAATGAATAGGTTTAAAACAAACAAAAGGAAGTACTTCTTCACACAGCACACAGTCAACCTGTGGAACTCATTGCCAGGGGATGTTGTGAAGGCCAAAAGTAGAACTGGGTTAAAAAAAGAACTAGATATGTTCATGGAGGATACGTCCATCAGTGGCTATTATCTAAGATGGTCAGGGATGCAACCCCCATGCTCTGAGTGTCCCTAAGCCTCTGACTGCCGGATGCTGGGACTGAACAACAGGGGATGGATCACTCAATAAGTGCCCCGTTCTTTTCATTCCCTCTGAAGCATCTGGCACTGGCCACTGTAGAAAGGATACTGGGCTAGATGGATCATTGCTCTGACCCAGTATGGCCATTGTTATATTCTTAGAGAATGCAGTTTTGCCTCATTCCTTCTAATACACACGATATTACACTACTTTATGGTCCTGATTCTATGGTGTACCCAAGGAGCATGTGGTCCAAGGTGGCAGGGGCAAAGATGTCTTTTGAAGCCACTTTTTGTCCCTCCCCCAATTCTACTGTCATGGCGAGGAGTCACCGGGGGGCACTCTTACACATAATTTGACATGTTCTTTTTCTTACTGTGTGAGCAAATGTTCAGTCTTCGAAGAAACGTTGTGCTGCTAATGTGGGGATGTGGATTTTTGGGGACGTTGCTGCAAACTGCAAGGGAGTTTGTTCTCTGCCTTAATCTATCTAACTAAAGTCAATTCCTGGGGCAGAACTGAGCACTGCTGTTTGGGCTGACAGGTTTGCCTGCATGCCATTGGTCACCACCTCTGTTCAAAGACTGGTGTATACAGTGTACAATAACCAATAGACACTGAGAAAATACCCTGACCTCACATCCCTGATTTCTCTGACTGGTTGGAGGTGTTCAGCATTGCTGCAACTAAAGGCTGAGGTTCATTCAGCAGCACTGAAGGAGCGAGCAGAAAGTCTACCATCAATGTCTTGCCCACATTTGACATGCTTGGGTTTCACCACATAGAAATCAAGGACACCATCATGTCCTTCCAGCTGGCAATACTCTTGAAGAGTGTGATCTCCATAGCACAATCAGTTCTTCCTCTAGAAACTTGACCGTGATGAACTGACAAGGACAGAATTATCTTTTTATAACTGCTCAGATATCTGAAATTGGAATTGAGCATAGTCAAGCATACCCTGGGAGAGCTGCCATCTCTTCCTAGAAAAATGTGTCCTGGGGAGTTTTCAGTAATGACAATGACAGTTCCCTTCTAGCTTTCAACTCTTCTAACACATCTAACCAAAGGATCTGTCTGTGCTGCAGCCCGGGGAGCAGTCTGATGTCAGCTGTTTCGGCTCTTGTAGCCTGTCTCCCAGCAGAGCCAGCTCAGTGAACAACTCATCCCTCACAAACTGTAGCAAGAAGTCTTGAAAACCTCGAGCTGTCTGGCACTGAAGAGTAACCCACCTTCGGGGTCTGCAGGCCGTTCAAAGCCAGGTAGCCTGCCCATGGCCATGGGCAATGCAAACCCCTAGCCGAAGGGGCCCAGATCCTCCCCCCGTTTTCAATGGGCAATGGGATCTGGTCTGTATCTCTATGGCTGCTTCTTTCACTTCGAGGCTGAGGAGACACAGTACAATCACTCTTTGCCCATGGTGTGTACCCCAGCCCTCTCGTGAGTATCCCACCAGGGGAGCCCATGTCTGCCAATCTCCGTCCCGGGGATGACACGATGAAATGATGTGTAAAGGCCTCCAGGATGTGCTATCATGACAAAGCCAGACTGCAGGGAACCCGGGGCTAGCCAGTCCCACACCCGCTTAGCCAAACCTGAGTGCTAGAGGCCAGATATCCGAGACATTACTGCCGGCCTTGGCATACTAGGACTATGCCAACAACCAAGCCAGCTGGTGTCTGGGGCCTACCACACAACAATATAGAGGCGTATGGTGCTGTACGGTCTGTTTGATGGCTGGGCTCCGGCCCACCCTGCTGCTATCAGTGGGTTGGCTGCTGGTGCTGTCGCTGCCCCAAAGTGCTCTCCTCCTCCTCCGCTAGCCGGTGGCCTGGCCCTGCCTGCTGTGGGCTCTGATGCAGCCTGCCATGTTCTTTTCGGCCTGGCTGGCTCTGGCGTTGTGTCGGGGAGATGCCGGCTCTTCTCTCTTTAATCCTCTTGCTTCCAGTTAGGGTGACCAGATGTCCCGATTTTATAGGGACAGTCCCGATTTTTGGGTCTTTTTCTTATATAGGCTCCTATTACCCCCCACCCCTGTCCTGATTTTTCACATTTGCTGTCTGGTCACCCTACTTCCAGTCCACCAGAGCCCGTTATACGGGCGTTGCTTTGGGTGCTTAGCACAGTAAAGAGCATGTTTAACCTTGTGCCCACCGCAGTCCTGGCTCCCGGTGTGAGAGGCTTGCTTGTGAGTTAGCCTCGTGGTAACGTACTCTCCTGCACACGCTACTCTGCCCCTCGTGGCCCAGGCCAACAGGCAGAGACGCACCCCTCTGAGTGCTGGAGCTCTCCGTGAGTCAGTGATGACTCAGCCACTAATGTCACCTCCCAGCATCCTCTGGTTCCTGGGCTCACCCCTCGTTCATGGCAATGATTGCTGGATGAGGGCAGCTCTTTTCCTGGTCTCTCGCCACAGTTTTCTGCCAGCCCCTTGTCCTTTCCGCTGATTTTTCCAGTGTTTCTTTTCCTTGGCTGCTGAGGGAAGACTGAGTGACTCAGACCCCTCCAGCATGCAATGTTCACTGCCTCTCCAAAGGAATCTGGCCAGAGGCGTCTCCCAGGTTGCCAGCTCCCCTCAGGCTTTTGCCTTCTCTTCTCCGAGTGGATCTGGCTGTGAGATCTCACACAGATAGACCTCCGCTCCTTCCCACTTGCCTGCATGCCTAACTGCTGCGTGCTGATTGCCTCATTGCAGGGTAGGAATTCGCTCTTGTGCCTTGACTTCTTGCACAAGTGTCCAGCATTCTCTCTGCCCACTGCTTGCCGCAATCTAAATTCTCTCTTTGATGCAACACGGCTTGCCGTTCCGTATCAATACTTCTCGCATTGAGACCTTTACATCAGCTTTAAACAGGGACGCTTCTGCTCATCCTCTCCTTGAAAGACAGCCGAAGTGGTCTCTGGGACAGCAGCAGCCAGGAATTTCACCATATCATCTTACATGCCATGGGCTCCCTGGGATATCCGCTGAGGTTCCATTGCTGTGGATGTCAGTCCGTCGGGGAGGAGGGCTGTCGCTCTGATCTCCCCCTGGCAGTTTGAACGCTGCCTGCGTGGTGTTCTCTAAACCATCCATCTACACTAAACAGCTGAAATATGCGTAGGTGTCTGATTAATACACATGGAACCTAGCCACTCCAAAGCGAAGACTTGTGCTGTAGCCTTGGTGTTGAGGAGGCTAGATGTGGGAGCTCATGAGATATTTGTGCTCACCAGCTGCTTGGAGACCCAGGCAATAATTCCACTGCTGGGCCTAATGCACTGGCTAAGTATGAGACCAGGCTCCAGATCCTCAAAGTTATTTAGGCACCTAACTCCCATTGAAATCAATGGGCGTGGCACCTTTGAGGATCTGGGCCCGTGTCTCCATCTAGGTCGTATCGGCAGGGCATTGGCCTAGAGCTCAAGAGACCAGGGTCCAATTCCTGGCTTAGTCACAGATTTCCTTTGTGCCCTTGGCAAGTCAGTTAGGGCTTGTCTACACTATGGGGGCTGTTGAAGTGCCGTCGCTATGCTGCAGCAAACCCATAGCATAGATGCATCCTACAGCG
The DNA here is from genome assembly GCF_028017835.1 of Emys orbicularis. NCBI lineage: Eukaryota > Metazoa > Chordata > Testudines > Emydidae > Emys > Emys orbicularis. The sequence goes on from NC_088698.1 coordinate 28,966,430, forward strand.
ATGGAGGGGTTTTTCCATTCCTGCAGTAACCCACCTCCCTGAGCGGTGGTAGCTAGAATGCTTCCATTGGCCGAGCTGCGTCTACACCAGGGGTTAGTTCAGCAAGGCTACGGTGCTCAGGGGTGTGAATTTGTCAATCTAAATTGTTAGTGTATTCCAGGCCCTAGTCTACCCTATGCCTCAGTAACCTGGCCATAAAATGGGGATCCCAGGGGCGTTGTGAAGATAAATACATTAATAATTGGGAGCTGCTCAGGTGATGAGGCAACCAAGTACCTACATCTAGATAGAATCTATTCCCTTTTGGCAGCGTGGAAATTCAGTTGCATTGATATCTACCGTCAATATAACCGGACATCTGCTAACAATACAGAGATGAGCCCTGCTCTTTGGGAGATATGGGACGACTCTATGGTGCTGAGCAGGCTGGGGTCTCTGGATACCAATCCCCTAAAACATTGTTTAATGTTGGACTGTGACTGGGTTATTTGTTGGGCTATTTATTCCATCTAAATTAATACAACAGGTATCTCCCAGACCTCCCTGCCTGGAGAGCTTTGCAGTCCCTCCCTTGTTAGTCATGATCTCTCCCCATCCTCCCTGCCTGGGCAACTCCCCTGGTCCTGGGGTCTTTTCCTCACTCTGCAAACCGCAGCGGTGCTTTCCCCCTTCATTGCAGCCTTCTGCTATGCTTTGTAGGGCCATCACCCAGATCACTCCCAGGCATGGCTTGTTCTGCAATTGGCTGGCTCGCCCCAGCCCTAAAGGGGCTGATTCCACACTGATTCCACACTGTAGAGAAAGGTCCCACACGCTGTTTTTCCATTGGTCAGTTACAGGATTTGTATCTATATAGGACTGAAATCCTGGCCCCATTGAAGTCAGTGGCAAAACTCCCATTAACTTGGATGGGACCAGGATTCCACCCAAGGAGTTTTTAGCTTGTGTAAAGGAAACCGTTTCTGACAAGAGAAAGCTGAAGAAATACTAGGGGCAAGTCTGCAAAATGCTATTTTTGTCTTTATCCTTTAACCAGCAACAGTCTCTACCAATTGAGATCCAGCTGTAATGCAGCGTGCATGCAAATTCTAAAGGGTCTACAGAGTAGATACCACGACAACCACGGAGCCTGTAAAGATGCAGACGGACAGCCCGTCTGATTTAATAGCTGCCTCATTTGAGGCGCTCCCATTTGGGTCTAAGCAGCCCCCTTGCAGGGAAGCATATGCCATCACAGGGAGATAACAAACAGCGCTTCTCCACTTGCATCCCAGAGTGCACCTCACTCCTGAGGCAGGCTTGCTGGGGGAGCTGACACAGCTTGGCATCTGCTGTGTGGGCAAGTGGAAACAGGCCTGGGGAACATAGACCTGCGCACTGTCCTCTCCAATAGAGGAGAGTTTGGACACATGAAGCTCTGTTCTGCTGCTTGCTGGAGAAAGCAGGAAGGCTGATCTTCAGCTAATGTGATAGAGAGACTTGTCCTATTTGTAATTTCATATTCCAACATGCTAATATCATATTAGTATTATGGTTATTCATTTACATTAGTGAAAACAAACATTGATCTAATACGCTGTTCACTGCAGCACAATGGAAGATTGCTAGTTTAATGCAATTAGCCTTTCTTAGAAAATGATAGAGCATCTCTGCTCTTTCCAGAAACATTTTCAGGCCCTGTTAAAGGAAACCCAAGTCCTGTAAGCTAAGATAACACTAATGGAAAGTGTCAGATAACACCAGCTTGTGGTTGTTACTGGGTAATTAAAATAGTAATACAGTAATATATTGGTACATCACAATGGGCTGGCTACAGTTACCTGGTGCCCTGGCTTGAATTGTAAATGAACGCATTCTTATTTATGTTATTACAGTGATTTCAGTGTCACCGTTACCCTGGCTGTTTTAAACCGTCGGATCTGAATACATTGTAACCTGTATACAGATCTGGAAATACCTGGCTGTTTTCTTTTTTCCTTTATGAGCCACCTTTGCACTTGCAAGGTGCATTCATTGGAGGGCAGGATGCAATGTGCGTGCATGGAATTGCGGGCAATGGAACAGAACACAATACAAACCCAGACAAAATTCTGTTAGTCTATAAGGTGCCACAGGACCCTCTGTTGCTTTTTACAGATTCAGACTAACACGGCTCCCCCCCTCGGATACTCGATACAAATCCAGACATTCGGGCAGGTAGGTACTGTAGTTTGATGAAGGTCAGCCCATTGCAAAGCAAATGAGAATGCACGGAAAGGGAGATCGGCAGGCACTCTTCGGGCCCTATGCTCAGCTTAGCTCAAAGAAGCATCGCTTGTGCAAAGACTAATCCCCCAGCACTCACAGTTGTGCTAGCTGCCAGCAGCACCCCAGGGCTGTTCTGGAGTTTACTGGGGATTGCTGGAGTGTAGGGACCCCCCCCAACCTCTGGCAACCCCCCCTACACAGGGCACTGAGATAGGTTTGCACAGAGCCACTACATCAACCTTCCATCCCAAGGGGAATCCAGCTGTATGGCTTCTTGCTGCTGCCACATTGGCACAGATCAGCTGGAGCAGCATGGAGAATCTGGCCCTTTATATTTCAATTTCCTTTCTCTGACTGGATACGTAGGTCAGCGGGGCTATGTCCTAACTAGGGCTGCACATCAGAAGGTCGGCGAGTCGTTTTAGTTAATGTTTCATAGCTGAACTTGGATCCTTAATGGGACCGTTGGCGCCTACAGAGCTGGATCTCCCGAGAACAAGCCTTGTAGCAGACCAGCACCTCCCCTCCAGTCCTGGCCCAAACTAGAGAGCAGGGGGCCGTGTGAAAAATTCAATATAACCTGCACAACAAAGGTGCCTGGAAGCTTTCGAAGCAGATGCTGCTTTTGCATCCCTCCCCACCAGCCATGGCAAGCAAACCTCTCCTGCTGCTTCCTCGGTGAATGAGTAACAGCTGGAGGTCCATTGTCCTCAGCCTGCACCGTGGCACCCTGCTGTGTCTCTCACTGCAGTTAGCCAGCGCCGGGTTAGCCTCGCCCAGTTGGGAGCATCCCCCTCTCCCTCCCCAACAAGGCCCTACTTATGTCTACTATGTCCTCGCTGTTTCTGCGCTTCCCCTTGGAGGTCTGGGGGCATATCCCAGGGTTCTTTGGGCTGAGACGCTCTAGGATTCCTTCCCAGACAATTGTGGGAAAACTTGTCTGTCCTCGGAGGGAATCGGAGCAAGGCATTGGAGGGCGATCAGCATTTGGGTGACTTAGCCTGTGTGCTAAGTTCAAAGAGGGCGGGTTCCAGCCCGAGTTAAATGGGAGCCTGGGCTCTAACCCATACCCCCCAGCCAGGTCAGCTAGCCTGGGCTTCAAGCACCTACAAACCCAGCATACAAGTTTGTCTGTGTGGATGGTAGCGGGTTTGGGCTAAAAACCAGGTAGGAGCCCAGGTTAACTGGTCCGTAGACATACCCACAGCCAGTGTCTCGTGCTGTGCACAAGAGGGGCATTGGGTTACTGGAGAAATTCAATAGCATGGGACTGATTCAAATGGAACGGTTTCTTCACACATGTCGAATTTCACCATCTATTTCCTATGTCCGCCCTGCATTTCATCCCGTATTTCACACGTCCTTGTTGTGTGTCCTTGCTATGGCTGACGTCAGAACTAAAATCCCACAGTTCCAGACTGCACAGGCTCAGAAAAAGTATTTGAGTGTTAGGGTACGTCTTCAAAGTAAACCTGGAACCTTCCGAGGTTGGGCACCTCGCGAGCAAAGTACTCTTACAGCGCCAGGCTTGGATTCACTTGGTGGCTAATTCAGGGCAGATCTTCCTTTTAAGTAAGCATCTCCCGCCAATGGTAGAGCACAGCGGTGAAACGAATCTCTTCCATCTCTCTTTGTCATTGGCTGCCGCTTCCATCTGTGATCCGGGGTTGAGCTCGACTGTTCTGCCCGCCCTGCTAGGGGGTCTTCTGAAGGTTTCTCTTGGGCATCCTTGTCTCTTCACACCAGTTGGTTTCTACTTGAGAGCTTCATGTGGGCGTCTGTGTGCTGGCATCCGCAGTACGTGCCCCAAATGTGCCCAATGCTTCCGTCCAATTCTTGTGGAGGTAATTTCTCAGGTCTCTTCATTGGTGATAGTCTCTCCTTCCAATGTCTTATTTTCAAAGGCATCTAGTTTCCTATCTAACATCTACTAGATCTCCAGCCCTCGCAGCTGCATGTTAGGACTGAGTTGAAAATGCTCAGGTTTGATTGGCATCCGTTGTTGAGTTTAGTGAATGCTGTGGACGCCTTTCCTAGCCTTGATGCCACATCTTTCTTGAGGTCTCCCCTGGCTAGTGTGATGTTGCCCGGGTAAACGAACTGTTCTACTTTCTTGATGGTTTTGCCTTTTAATGGGATGTTACTGCTTGGTGACCGGGATTCAAGGATGTTTGTTTTGGTGGAACTGATTATGAGCCCTACTTGGCTGGCTGGTTTTACAAAGGTGTCTGTCTTTGTAGGTTTTGGGGGTGTCGCTCAGTAGCATGTGAGTGAGCATCACATTTAAGGTAAAGCTATTGCAGAATCAAGCAGAGAATGTGTCAAGTATTGGAATTAAACAGAGGGGCTAGTTCAGTGACATTAAAAAAAATGGTTCGCTCTCTCCTAGGGTCACGTCCTGATTGCTGCTGTGAACGTGCAGCAGCTTTCTGGATTTGGTTCATTATGCATTGGTGGTGCGTGTCCGACACTGGACTTTGCTTGTCTGCTAAATTAAGCAGCCCAGTTAGGTGTCAGGTTGCTACTATGGGTGTAGGAATGTAATAACATCCTACTAGCAAACTCGGTTGCATTCTTTGCATTGCAAGCTGATATTCTGCAGGCACAACAAGACAAAGGAAAGCACAAAGAGCCTTTATGCTACAAGTTGTATGAACCGAGTCACCCGTAGTCACCCACCTGTGTATTCATTTAGGGAGAAGAAAGATGGGCCATTTCTTTTCCGAAAGCCACTTTCTACCTAAGTGCGTGTAGGCGCATGTGCTTTCCCCATGCATACTGTGTGCGAGGAATATTCTATTGCACAAAACTCGTACATGGGAGACTATGGAAAATGCCGAAGCTATGAAACATTCCATCTCTCCTGCTAAAAGGGGGGAGTTGGTTTGGTACAGATATTGTGTAATTCTGGTGTCAAGGTGCAGGGACTGTACATATCTTATGGGAAAAGGTCGTGTGAATAGATCTTTTGGCATGTAGCAGCCAGAGGGGAAGCATTCGCTATGGTGCTCTAGGCCAGTGGTCCCGAAACTTTCTACCTTGCACCCCCCCTTACCCCTGCCTGCACCCCCCCACCCCTCGGAGATGGGGAGCCCTGGGCGCGGGGCTGGCAGCAGGGGCCAGCAGCCAGGCCGGGGCCAGGAGCAGAGCTGGGTGGTGCTCCCTTCCTGCCCCCTGTGGGGACTGGCCCGGGCCCCAGCTGCGCCCCCCTGAGCATTCCTCTGTGCCCCCCCTGGGGGGGGCACGCTCCACAGTTTGGGGACCTCTGCTCTAGGCACTCAAAGAAGTAGCAATGCATCCCCTCTCCCCTAAGTAACAGAGGCAGAAACTCATGTTTATTTAGGCTGTCAGCTCTCTGGGGCAGGGGCCATCTTCTGTTGTGTGTTTGTACAGCACCGAGCACACTGGGGGGTCTCTAAGCACTATTGCAGTACAAACAATAATGATGTTGTTCCCAGTCTCGAATGCAAGATGTAACCCTGCTGCAGGCCCTGATTTCTTTCTCCCAAGATGAGATCCCTTTCACGAATGGTTTTTGCACTGCTTCCAATACAAAGGACGTTATTGCTGCAAACCTGTCATGAAAAAGTGGGCTGCGATTTGTTTTCAGTCTGGGATGTCTTTCCAGTCAAAAATCGCCCTGGCATTCTAATGGATTTAAGAATTCAGTATCTTGGGAATATTTTCTGTGCCATCACACTTACGCGCTTTTCCTTTGCAGTGTGGAGTAACGTGCATTTTTCTTCTGCATTTCAAACAGGGCTCACAGTAGAAATCCTCTGTGCTGTGTTTGCTTTCAGACGGGCATGGGAGAAATTCATGCCCCCCACTGCAGTTTGGGAGCATCTACTTCTGACCGAATCATTAAGAGCGCTATTATTTTGGCAGCAGAGTTTGTGCCACCGTTTCCATGTCCGATGTTCCAAAGCCGTGACTATCTGATCCTTTCACAAGCCCAACCCAGTGGCTCAGGCCGGCACATCTAGAGAGCCTGGGACTGGGGCTTCGGAGCAGCCTGTTGAATTTTTAATCCGCTACAACTGAACTCCCAATGTCAGTTACGTTTAAAACTTAAGACATCCGCTCAGTTAAATAAAAGAACTCCCCTCAATTCGCTACAGAGCATGTCGAGGTGATTTCAGCCGTGCACTGAAATATTGTCTGGGCAGCTGTCAGAGGACTTACGCTGACACAGGCTGTTGTGTACAGCAGAGGAGACACATTTCCGGCAGGTATCCGTCGGTGGAACTAATCAATGTGGACGGGCAGCGGAAAATCATCTCTAGGTTGTTCTGTGTAGGAATATCAGGTCAGATCCTCAGCTGGTGGAAGCTGGCATAGTGCCATGGGAGCGGCACTGGTTTATATCTGCTGAGGACCTGGTCCAGCATTTCAGAGTTTATTTATAACTGACTTGGAAAGCCGGGGTTGTGTATGGTAGCATCAGGCCTCGTGAAAGCGAAAGAAACAAAGGAAGGGTAACATGCGGGAATAAAATCATGATAATTAGCAACAACAGTACAGCACCTTGCATTTAATACAGCACCTTGGATCTCAAAGCACATGATGGATGTTAGTTAATGAAGCCTTGCACAAGCCTTGCATGCGTTCCCCAGGAGGGTTCAGCTGAGCATCCAAAATATTGTGAGCCAACCCTCTTTTCGGTTCCTTCCTCACCAAGCAGCTCGCCTCAGTTGCTCCCCACCATACCCAGAACAACACAACAGCCAGTCTCCTCTATCGGAGTCGTAAGCTATACAGCTCATCAGTAAATCTTATCAAGAATATTTACAAATTCCTTTCCTCCCCCATCCCTGTTAGCACTGGCGTCTGCTGTCTCATTTCAATCGAAAGCCTTCCGTTGATTTACAGCAAGGAAATAGATTTATAAACCTTAAAACAGATTTGGAAATCCTGCAAAAATCTATGAGCAGATGGACAAATCCTCCTTTGGATTTACAAATCAAGCCAATAAATCCCAAATAAGAGGTTTTTCCATTGCAAATCTTTTTGCACTTGGGCCAGAGAAGGGACTTAACTACTAACCAGGGACTCTGGAGCCCAAGCCACCAGACATACAGGTTCCATGAAAATGGCTGGATGAGAAAATTCTGTACCTGACTTTTGTGTATTGTTCAGGAAAGCACTGTAACCTGAGCAACCCTCACGCTGCAGTGTCACCAAACATACAGACCCGAGGGCAATCCGCTTGCCGTTACTTCTATTGACAGATCTCACTCTTCCAACTGTTCCCTCACCCGTAAAGCTCCTCCACCCACTGTCTGGACTGGTGGGCCCAGATCCTCAGCTGGTGTCCATTGGCTAGCTCTGACATTGCAATCAGTTGTGCTACACTGATCTGCACCAGTTGAGGATCTGGCCTTCTATATCTATTGACCTGTTTCCCAGTTAACAACCCCCATGTAGTTGTGCTTCTTCACTCACACCGACACACTGGCGCTCCTAACTCTGCCCTACCTACACTTTCATGACGTGATTCTTCCTGGACAGGGTCAGGTAAGATACTGACGGCCGCCCACCTGGAATGCAGATTGCTTCAACATCTCCGTGCCTTAACATCTCCCCAACAGCTACATGATATGCTCTCGAATGCACATCCCTGACCTCTGCGGCAGCCTCGGGTATGTGTCTAGCGGCATGACTAAGAGTTGGAATGCAGTCTCATAGAATCATAGAATATCAGGGTTGGAAGGGACCTCAGGAGGTCATCTAGTCCAACCCCCTGCTCAAAGCAGGACCAATCCCCAGACAGATTTTTGCCCCAGATCCCTAAATGGCCCCCTCAAGGATTGAACTCACAACCCTGGGTTTAGTAGGCCAATGTTCAAACCACTGAGCTATCCCTGCCCCCCTTTCATTGGAAAAGCTCCCTTTGACTTCAGCGGGCTTTGGATCAGGCCCCATCTCTAACTGACACGCTACTCTTCCATCTTCAATGATCTCCCCCACTGCCTTAGAGCTAGAGGTGCTGGGGCCAATCTGTCTCATTCTGAGACTAATTGGCTAGGTGCTGTGGTGGGGAGACTGCCTGGGTTTTCTGCTTTGCACCCGCTCATGTTGACACGGGGATCAGCGAAGAAGACCCGCCAGGCATTCTGGAGTCACTGCTCTGGGCACTCAGGAGAATGGGAGCTGTTGAAGGAGACGGAGTGTGGATGGTAATCCAAAGAGTGACAGCACCTGTCTGGTTGGAAGCCGAGGATCTCAGTCTGTGGAGAACTCTTCTGTCTTTGAAGAGCTGCATAAGAGGGCTCAGGAACTTCACTTCTGCTGCGCACCTGGTACAAGGTTGCTATTGAGTCCGACCACTCTTCAGCTGCCATGGCACGTAGTCTGGAGGAACAGCTGTGCAATAGCGGATATACAGAGATAGGAATACTAATCTGAATGTCATTACTTCTCAGATAAAGCAGTTCAGAGATACATCAGAGGATACAAGCTGTGGCCCTCTCGTAATATTTAAAGTTGGGAAATTGTGCTCGTGCTGAGGGCTTGATGGGAAATAATTCCGTTTCACCAAAAATTCAGAGGCTTTGACATTTGTTTTTCTGTGCCAATATGCAACAAAAATGAGACCTTTTTGAATTTTTTTTTTTTTTTTTTTGTGAAAAAATGGGAGGGAGAGAAACTTCCCTACCCTGCAATAGCCAATGGCCCAGTGATGAGGGCGCTCACCTGCATGTGGGAAACCTGGGTTCCAGTCCCTGCTTCAAATCAGGACTTGAACCTGGGTGTCTCACATCCCAAGTGGGTCCCATCGCCGCTGGGCTTTTGGCTGTTCTTGGGGTGGGTCTCCCCCTCTTACTCTCTGGTTTGGACCAGAAATTCCATCCTAGACCTCTGATCAGCTCTATTCGCAGCCAACAACAAGTCAAAGTCAGAGGCCCAGTGAAAACCATATGGACCATATTTCCATGGGGGGCTGAATGGAAAATCTCCGAGGTTTAATCAGGAAGGGGGTTGGCATTTAAATGCCCCTGCAGCTCTTATGGGCACCTCCGTTGGTGCATGCCGTTGCCTATGTTTATTCAGGAAGCGTGGGTAGCTAGACACCGACAGCTGACGAACAATAGGAGAGGTGCTGCAATGATGTCACACTGACTCTTAAAGGACAGGATATACCTGGGTAGAGCATGACCCGTGAGAACTGCAAAGAGATCTAAAACTTCTTAGCAAACTTGAGTTGAAGGAGGCTGGGGTCCTGAAGGTTGGAGCTGATGCTTGGCTTTGGGAGGAAACCTACCACATTTTTTAACCTGAAATGTGGTGTTTTGGACTGTGTTTCACCTTGAATTTTTGCATTCATTCAAAGTTGAAACTCCAAGGGGTGGGAACCCTTGAGACGCAGAAGGGGAAAGGATCTCATGGTCCCTGTTAACCAAAATTATCACATGTCACACAGCTCTAGGGGGTTGCACTACAGAAAGGGGGAAAGCCTTCCAAGATTTGGATGCTTGTCTACATTTATCCTGAGAACAGGCTCCCCTGGGCCAGGCCAGATTTAGCTCTCAGATACACCAATGAAAGTCTGCAGTAACTTCACCGAAGTCAATGGCACGCTCTGGATTTACATCCATTGGCATCGTTCTTTATTTGTAGCACCGGGGCATCCAAAGATCCCAGCCAGGGTCCAGGCCCCATTGTGCTGATGGATATACAAACACAGAAGAGAAGAGAGCTCCAGAGAGCAATGGAGACGAGTGCCAAATCTGACCCATACTTTTTAATGATCAAACGTTTTGGTTTCATGGACTGGGGAAGGATTAAACTCATCATTAATCCAAACCAGATTGCCCATCTCCTGTGTCCGTCACGTTGGGAGAGTGAACTTTAGTGGTTATAGTAGGAGGCTGGAGGGCACGGGCAAGCCTCCTGGGTTCTGTTCCTAAGAATACCACCGACTGACTCCTGACATGAATCTGGGCCTCTGAATTAACTTCGCTGTGTTGCAATTTACCCATGTACAAAACTGGCATACTTCTATACAGCGTCCTACATGAGTGCTGTGAGACTATATTCATTCATCGGTGGAAGGAGTTTTGAGATTCTTGGCTGAACGGAGTTATATGAGGAATGTATAAGCCATTGTCACAAAAGCATCTTGAAGCCTGGTGATGGAGAGAGCTGACAATTCTGAAACAAGAAATGGTTTCGGGTCAACTCCAAAATGACAGTCTTTAAAATGTTCAGCGAATCAAAGAGAAAAAAAAAGTTTGGGGTCAAATGGAGCATGTTGTTTTAATTTTGAGCAATTTTTAACTTTTTAGTCACCTATAATTGAAGGAAATTTCAAAACAAAAAATCATTTAGAAAAATGTCAAAATAAAATGTTTATTTTTCTGACGAACAATTCAGCAACAATGACATGAATTTTCTAAATGTTTCGGTCAGCCCCAATCTGCATTTTTCGCTGACAAAAGTTTCAGTTGAAAAATGTCATCCAGCTCTAGTGGTGAGCAGAGAATACCCATAATCCCAGATCCAGACACCCCTAAATAGCTGAGAAGTTTCGATCTAGATCCACACTTTGGACCTGACCCCACTCAATAATGGACTGATCCAACCCGCCAGATCTAAACAGAGAAAGTTTTGATCCGGGTCTAGAACTGAACTCTACCGCTCAGACCCATCTGTAATAATAAGAGGCAGATGGCACCTCCTGTAGGGAACTGATGGACTTATACAGAAGTTTGACCCAATTTAGAGTGCACACAAGAAATGGAAACTAGCTAGAGACCTGAAGTAGGAACTATGAGATGAACTAAGTTATACTGCACAAACTTCAGACAGATGGAAATCAGAAACTGCCACCGCCTAGCAGAAAATAGTGCTATATTGGGCAAAGGGTGTTGCCAACAGACTCTGAACCCAAGCCAAGTCAAATAAAACATTAAAAAAAAAAAAGTTAGATTTGTTTTAACTGCCTCTAAAATTTCAGGTGGTATATTTAGCTTGGCAGCGTCCCTGGAATGGATATGTGGAGCGTGTTTTTCTGGTGTGGGCTGACGTCTGTTTGTGGTGTGGATGAGACCAACGGGCTTTCTCCCCTCCAAGCCCCACACCCTGCCTTCAGAACGGGTTACTTAGCTTCAAAGGGATTGCAAAAAATTGCTGTGCTTGACGGCTACAAATCTGCCCATGTATTATGGCTATATCATTTGTATCTATATTTACAGCCACTCCTCTTGGAATATTTATTGTGATAGAAACGACTCCCTTCCTACTATCACTATATAGAGACAGGGCCAAATCTACAGCTGGGGTGAACTGCCATTGCTCCATTGAAGTCAATGATGCTACATCATTTATACCAGCTGAGGATCTTGCCTCGATAGTGTAAATTTTCAAATGTGACTTGTGATTTTGGGTGCCTCACTTTTTTGGTGCCCAACTTATTATTTATTATTGGCATTACCCTAGCACCGAGGAGCCCTTGTCATGGACCGGGCCTCCACTGTGCTAGGCGCTGTACAGACAGAGACCAAAAAGACAGTCCCTGCCCCAAGGAATCATAGAATCATAGAATATCAGGGTTGGAAGGGACCTCAGGAGGTCATCTAGTCCAACCTCCTGCTGAAAGCAGGACCAACCCCAACTAAATCATCCCAGCCAGGGCTTTGTCATGCCAGGCCTTAAAAACCTCTAAGGATGGAGATTCCACCACCTCCCTAGGTAACCCATTCCAGTGCTTCACCATCCTCCTAGTGAAATTTTTTTCCTAATATCCAACCTAAACCTCTCCCACTGCAACTTGAGATCATTACTCCTTGTTCTGTCATCTGGTACCACTGAGAACAGTCTAGATCCATCCTCTTTGGAACCCCCTTTCAGGTCGTTGAAAGCAGCTATCAAATCCCCCCTCACTCTTCTCTTCTGCAGACTAAACAATCCCAGTTCCCTCAGCCTCTCCTCAAGCTGATATCAGCTCCTGAGGAGCTGATAATCTACATACTTTGAGGTCTGATTTGCAGGAAGGGATGAGCACCTCCCCTCTGCGAAATGAAGACACTTGGAAGTGTCACTTTTGAAAACCTAACCAATGAATTGAAATATAGGTTGACAATAGATCGAGACAAACACACACACACACGCTGGCTTGGAGCTCCATCACTGACAATTTTTCAAACAAGATGGGATGTTTTTCTACAAGATCTGCTCCAGGAATTCTTTTGGGGCAGGTCTCTGGCCTGTGTGATACAGCAGATCAGACTAGATGATCACAGTGATCCCTTCTGGCCTGGGAATCTATGAATTGCAATCAATGTGCCCCTCCCCCCCTCCCCCCCCAGCCTGACTTTGCAATGCTAACTAATTGCATGGCATGAGTTTAATCATATGGTTTTCAACTTAAATCCCTCCTCCCCCCCAAAAATAAAAAAATAACAGTAAAGGATTAAAACTCCAACAGAACTTGTGCTCAGTCCAGCACCCTGAACGCCATTTCCTGGCAGAAAAAAAATGCCTGCTGGTCTTTTCACTTCTTAGTCACTCCTAGCTTTGCTGTTGGGTTTTCTAATTTTCCCAGGGAGAAGATGAAACACACATTCTACCTCCCACATACATACATTAGCTTTTAAGGACAAGACTGACAGTAATGAGCCACCCCCCCGATCTCTGGAAACTGTAGCTCTGATGGGGCCTTCACTGTTCTAAATACTTGGTGGGTTTTGCTGCTCCTTGCACTGTGAGTGCTTTGCTCTTTTCTCTAATAGCAGGGCCGAGATGGGAAAAAAGAGCGCTTCAGCCATGCAGCGTGAAATCCGGCTGCACTTGAATTAAAGGACTTTTTTAAGGGCCATTTTTGCCTATGCACAGCATCATTATCAGCTTTGGACTCCTTTAGCCCAGGTAAGAGGAAGGGATTCGGTGAGTCTCTTGTCGTTCAGTGATAATGCATGGAGCATTGTAGAAGGGAGCTACGGGAGTTCTTCATAGTTTGAGCCAACATCTTCTATTGAATTTGAAATTATACTAATTGGAATCTTGGCCAGGCATTCAGAGCATTGAATTGTGACCATTACTAATCAATAGGAAAGAAACACAACAGGAACCAGTAATGCCACCTAATCAGAATGCAGTTTATTTATAACAGCCAATAGTATAATTCTGTGAGCGCGGTCTGTTAGGAACAGGCTGATGGTATCTGATTGGCTGGAGCACAGGATATAAGTCTGTCCTTGTTGAGGCTTTTGCATCAATAAAACCACATGGGTGTGATGGGGTCCAGATACCCGTGTTTACTAAATATACCCAACATGGAAGGCCTAATTATATATGTATACACACCGCATCTGTGACTGGTTTCTAAACACAGAACGCAATGAGCACCACAAAAGGGCTCACCAACTATTTAAAGGGATGCTCCTTCACAGTGCAGTCCTCTTGGCCAATCAGGAATGCCTCAGGCCGACGGCTGAGGATTCAATTCACTCTTGGGCACAGAATCTGCACAAGGGCTTAAGTGGGACTTAACTGTTGACCCTATTTTCAAAACCAGAAAGTGAGACCCTTAGACTTAGACTCATGACATGCCCAAGGGCTCCCGCTCTGGTTCCTTTCTGCGATCAGCCCTGCCTGGATGACGTAGATTGAAAAAAGGCTAAATTCTACCTCGTCTCCCTGTGTTCCTCATAGAGTGCAGGGAAGTGAGGAGGAGAGAGACCACCAGGTGCACGCGGACGCCCTCTCCTCCGAAGGGGTCACAGCTGGGGTTTTGCATCGACTAGAGTGGGTCATCGACTCGTCTTGCAATGTTGTTGCCTAGGAAGCTGTGACAAGCTTTGACCCACTGTGGCTGTCGTGAAACATGTTCACTGCGTGATGCGACCCAGGGCTGTGGGCAAAGCAGGTACGCCTGGAAAAAATATTCCGCAGTTATAAAAAACTCAAGTGTTTAGACTGGTGCAATGAAAAACCTAGACATTTCATGAGCCCTGACAGAATTCAGGGAATCATGGGACTGTCCCAGTAAAACCAGGATGTCCTGTCTCTTTACTTAAGTATCAGGGGGTAGCCGTGTTAGTCTGTATCTACAAAAACAACAAGGAGTCTGGTGGCACCTTAAAGACTAACAGATTTATTTGGGCATAAGCTTTCGTGGGTAAAAACCTCACTTCTTCAGATACATCTGAAGAAGTGAGGTTTTTACCCACGAAAGCTTATGCCCAAATAAATCTGCTAGTCTTTAAGGTGCCACCAGACTCCTTGTTCTTTACTTAACTGATGCATGGTCTCATTCTAGCCCTCTAACTCTTTTCAGCGTCTCCATCAAACAAAACAATTTAAATCGACATCAATCCCCATCTGACAGGTTTGCTTGTGTGTCTGTAGACTGGGGAATTTCTTGCACTCTGATTGTTATTTTTAGTTTTGAAACTCCATGGTTAATGCATGTAGATGGAGAAAGGTGCCTTAGAAACAGACCAATTAAATAAATAATGTTCCTGTTGATCAAATCATTCTATTAAAGTCCCAGCCCTTTCAAATGAGATTTCATTCATCTCCCAGAAATTGTTACTCAAGTAACCATTGCCACCAAAGTCTAATAGAATTTACGCGGAACGACATGTAAAAACAAAACACTTTTAAAATGTGTTTTTATGTAAACCCAGCATGGGGTGAGGCTGCCTGCAGAGAGGAAATCTTAGAAGAGAGGGAGGCTGTTGTACAGAGAAGATAACAAAACACACTGGCAAAACAGCGTTCCTGCTGCAGAAAAACAATCCAAAGCCCTGTTTTTCCTGGTGTAAAATCAGGAGTCGCTACACTTAGTTCCAGTGGCATCCATGCAAAGGGAGTTAGGTCCAGAATCTGAAATGAACAAAGGAAATTCCCGGCTGTTTGGGATGACACAAATCTTTACACTAATACATACACTGATGCCCTAATACTATAATCCCCACTACTGCGACTAGTATACACTAGTCAGCACAGCCAGTGCAAGAGGTGTTTTCGAAATGTCCCTATGAAATTAGTTGTGTTCTCGTGAAAATCCTGAATGATTAGTGCCAAGGCATCATCTCTTATTGCTACCAGAGCAAAAGGAGGCCAGCTCTGCCAAAAGCATTCTTCTAAAAAGCAATGTGGCTAACGGGCATTCCTTCCAGGAAAAGACTCTCTGCTAGTTTCTGATGTCATTTATTCTGAAGCCAATGGAATTACTCTGAATCCACGCCGGTGTGAGGGCTTGATCTTGCTTTCCATCAACTGGAATAGGAGCAGGGCCAGGAGAGCATGAACTGGTCCAGTGTATGCAGTTTTCATTGGGTGGGGAAAAAACATGTTCCATCCATTGATACACAAAGCCAATCCCTTTATATATATATGGCCCTTAATGTGGTTTTCCCCTCGCACACCCAACCAGATTGCTTCCCAACAAAAGAAGATAACAAACAAGTTCAGCAACAAAATGTCATCAAAGCCCAGAATTTTAGCTTTGATTTAAAAGCAGCCAAGTGCACAACATGTTCTTCTCATCTCCCGAAGCATTCACAACCCCGGTGTATTAGTGGCTCAAGGGATTGGGCATCGAATGGTCCTTGCATGGCTGAGTTTGACTGAAGGACAGAATGGAAACCTTAATTTGTACTGTCCTGGCTTTGCTCAGTTTCTCTCCCAGCTGTAATATTATTTAACTCTAGTTGGATGCATCTCATTTTCTGGTTCTGGATTTGTTTTGTTTGGTGGGGGGTTTTGGGGGACGGGGAGAAGGAGAAATACCTTTTCACTGACAGGTCTACAGCTGGATGATTTACCGAAGAGCCCATTCTGATTTTAGCAGCGTGAAGTCCACATTTCATGTCACCACGGAGATACACCTAACATATGTCTAGTTTGATAACCAGACTCATATTTTCAGAAAGTGCTCATGGGAGTGAAGGACTCCTAGCACTGACTAGATCTAAGACAGATGATTTGCAAGCTCCTAACATAGCCACTGCACTCCCCCCCCCCCCCTCCTGTTATCTGCAATTATCCCTATTGCAACCCTGGGCCTTTTTTAGTCTAGTGAATGGAGCAGAAGCTGGGAATCAGGACTCCTGGCTTCCCCAAGAATTGTGACAGTGTAAATTCTTATTCACAGGAACAACTTGATTGCAGCATCTGCCAGTGGTGCCCCATGTATCTTTTGTAAGTGAGGCTAGGAAAGTTGCAGAATACATACATAAGACAACATGATCATCTAACATCAAGAGATTTTGAATTGCCAAATAACTAGATGGTAATCAATATGGTGAGGCAGCATCCAATTTAAAAGCTGTGGGTTGATTTTTTTTTTTTTTGGACAGAGAGAGACCAGCTCAAAAATGCATGCTATAAGACTGATTGCACACAAAAACTTTTAGCTATCCAGGCATCTGGTTAAACTGAGTGTGGATGAACCAGATCTGACTGTTGCTGATGTAATCAGTGCAAACACGTACTTCCTCTTGGAAACGCCAGATGACTTCTTCATTCTGGCTATTAGTGCCGGGAACTAAAAGTGAGAGCAGAATTTGCCTCTGTGCAATGCAGCTACAGTATCTTCCACAGGAAGATCTCACAGCACTTTTTTGGCCTCATGTGAAGTAGATAAGTGACACACCTATGGCTCTCTAGGACTTCACAACTGTCACGATGCTTCACATCACAACCACTTGGGAAACTTCACGGTAGCGGGGGTGGGGAATAGGACCCAGATGCTCCTGCTTCCAAAGCACAACCCCCTACAGGAGATTTGCCATTAGCTGTTAGCAGTACACAGACTATGGAACATTTTTGAACAGTCTAACTCCATCCAGGAGGGGGCAGTCAGTAGGACATATACACATGCCATACCATCCAGTTAGCGCATGGCCAGATCATGATTCCTGTTTGACAGTTAAGGAAACCAAGAATTAATGATTGTTCCCGGCAGAGTCTCCTGAGCAGGTAGCCTGTTTCCACGTTTTAAACTCTAGACTACAGTCTAGCCATCTCTATTTTTAAAGACCTTTTCTCTTACTCTGTCCTAGGCCCCGATAAGAAGTGGTACTGATATGATGCAACCGGATAGTTCAATTGCCTTTCTTCTCCTAATGGAACTCTTGTGTTGGCTAATTTGCTGTTTTTAATGGCCTGATTGTTCTGCACATCCCCGGGAAGCCATGTGAGCACTTCAGTGTGTTTGGCAGTGGTCACGTGCTAGGCGGTGCTTGAAGGCAACTGAACCTTGTTGCTCAATAATTGCAGAGCAATTTGGAGACACGACTCAAATGTATAATTTATGGGCGCTTCATTCATCCTGGTCACAAGCAGTTACTGAGACAATTTTTATAGCACAAAAACAATTCCCATCAGGACATGTGGCTGGCTACCTAGACAAGGGCATTAGTTTGGAAAGGGAAGAAATCATCGAGTCGTAGGACTGGAAGGGACCTCAAGAGGTCATGTAGTCCAGTCCCCTGCACTAAATCACTTTGAACTTTCTGATGAAGGTTTCCTCTTCAGCGAAAATGAGCAAAGGACCCTAAAATGAAGAGAGCCTGATCTCACCTGCTTTGCACAGGGTGAGAAGTGGGTGTAAAACGCTAGCAAATCAGAATTCCCACCCGCACCTCCAGGAGAACATTTCACACACACTTTGCACAAGTGTGAATGACTAGAAAAGAAACCAGGCAGTAGGGAACCCGGCCCGCCACCATTCTGATTTGCTAGCATTTTATGCCTACTTTGCACAGGTGCAAATAACTGCATATGGGGCAGGGCAGTAAGAGGAGGAACTCCGGCTCTTAGCCTGCATTGCTGTGCACTATTATATCAGCATGAGCTGGTGGACTACTACCCCAGAGCCCCGTCTTTCCTTCTAGGATGGAACCGCTCACGGTGGGGGAAAGCAGCTGCTGTTGCCACTGCTAACACCATGTGTCTGCTCAGACCGCCTTGGAGATCAATTATTCTCATTAGCCAATGGAGAATTAACAAGCACTGGGCTTAAGCTGCAGGAGGGAGAGGTTAGGCTGAGCATTAGGAAGGAAATAAATCATATTTGGGCCAAATTCTGCTTGTTTCCACCCATATGAATCCATTAATGTTAGCAGAGGTGAGAGCTGACAGCAGAATCTGGCCCTAACCCTAAAATGGAACCAAATGCCAAAGAAAGTTACGGACTAGCTGGCACTGCAGATACTCCAGGCTAGACAATAAACAAGGGATGGTCTAGGCATAATAAAAATCAATGATGATTCCTCTCCAAATGCAGGAGATGGGTGAGACCAGCCATTGCTAGAGCTTTCCTCCAACCCAGGTGATTCTGAGATTTAATAAGGGCATTTGTGGAGCATAGCCCAGAACAACTGATGAAAGCCACTGCTCTAAAATCTGACTTTTCCAACCCTGCCCCACTGCACTGAAATGTCTGATTAGTTCCTCTTGCTTTTAGCTTCATTATTTTGACTGGTAAAGCATGTGACAAACTGTCCTCTGGCTGAAATGCTGATCTGGCTGGCGCTTATTAACTCTGCTTCCAAATAAGGGACGCTTGGGCAGCAGTGTGTTCTGAAGCTGCTTTCCCTGTACGATGAAGATAAAGCCTTCTTCAAGTCCCAGGCTCCCGAGGTATTTCTCACATAGCTCTTCCGATGAGCACTCATCTCCAATGCAGAGGGCTGCCTTCCACTGCTGGGAATGCCGTTTGACTTTAGTTATCAGATGAAGTCCCGTACACTTGTCATTCTGATGACATATTATTTAAGAGCACTTGCGTGTGCATACAAACACACATACGCACGCTCTCCCTCGTACCTGGCAGAGAGAGCTGGAGATCCCAGAGGGAAGCGAGCAGACACCTTGGTGCAGAATAACAGTAAGTGACAGCGGATGCCGTCTTTGACATCGGTAGTAGGGATCTAGGAGAGCCAAGTACGATTCTGACATCTAAAAGCACTCAGGCTACCTACTCTATAAAAGAAACTATGGGAACGGAGAGGCCGTGGAACGTGCCAGATTGGCAGCTCCTGACAAATGTAGTGCACTGTTCATCCACTGAACCAGTCCAGCATGGGCTTCTTGCCCCTACTGGTGTGCCTCAAACCTGGCACGGAGGGTAGGTGAGGCTTCATGGCTCAGTCTTCACAGCCTCCTGGCTGAGTTTGCCAACCAGTGCCAGCTGTGGGGGTGGATTTAGGAGGCGGGCACTTGTCTGCTGGAAGGTGGACTGAGACTACCGAGACCATTTCACCCCCCCCCCCCCGACGCCCGACACACTCAAACCTCCCCAAATACACCCGTGTCTGCAGTGCCGACCCCACACAAGACAAAGCTCAAAAATGAAATCACTTTGGGTTGAATAGGGAATTTCTTGAAAGGCCATGAAGTCAAAAACACCTCCAGTCACTTTACTAAGGCCTACCAGCCTTAGTCAATCTTTCTCCCCCTGCCTCGGAATGATCACAAGGCAAATTCCACAGCAGGTTCGGTCTGACAGTTAGCCATGCGTGACAGGACGCATTGTGGCATCCACCCACGAGCGCCCCAGCCACCACCGCACACTTGTTACATAGCAGCGCAAAGCGCTGGAGGGTGACTTTGCCTGGGTTATTAATCCCAGTTTTGATGGAACAGTGACCGGTAATGAGGAACAGCAGCGTTGCATCATTAGAATGAAGAACCATGGGGGTAGCGTATTCAGCATCCAGGCGATGTAGAAAGAGAATGCTCCAAATAGGAGTTTCTATCTCCCTGACGGTACTTGGTGTTTCCGGCTAAGGAGAGAGAGCCGACGTTCCTGTGCAGAGACTATTTACCCTCGCTAGAGTTAACTTGGATCTTTTGCTTCTGGTGGTTTTTTTCTTTTTATCCTGCCTGAAAGTTAGCATTGCAGAACTCCTTTAATGAGGGTTATGGTGCTGTAAGACCCTCCCACCGGGGATTGCCTTCTTCATCTGTGATTAAACCTGCTCACAGTGAAATTCTCTGAGTGATTTCAGTGCTACCAGAGGGCCCCAGCTTTCTGGTTCTGCACTCGTCCCGTTCAGCCTGAGCTGACAGCAATTGCACTGGAGGTGGGGAAAGGGCGCAGCGTTGGCATTGCACCAATATTGTTCTTACTCTTGGTATTATCGTTGCAGACAGAGAACCGGCTGGAAGGATGTGACGCGTTAGGCTTCACCACTGGACAGGGTGAGGGCTTGGCAGGAATTTGTTGATCCTGTTGTGGCGTCTTACTAAAATACTGTGTTTTGGTGACATGTCACACAACCCCTTATTAAACCAGCCCATCTGTTTGCTTTTCTTCCACATTAGACTAGGGCAGTGGTTCTCAACCTATTTACCACCGTGGGCCGCATATGCAGCTCTGTGTTATGTGGGCTGCCTCCACACAATATATATACTACCTTATGGCCCTGAGGATGTCACATGGGCCGCAGCTGTGTGCTGATTGGGCCGAGGCTTGAGAACCACTGGACTACGGGCTCGGCAGTCAGTCCGCAAAGAGTTTTGCTGGCAAACTATTCAGAAGCTGTACAAAAGTCTTGCCCCCTAGTGGCTGGAGGCTGGGCCGTTGATTTCAACAGGCCTTCTCGGGTGCTTAAAATCAGTCTTGTGCTTAAGTGCATTGGTAGATCTGGGCCTTAGAGGCAGGTCCAGACTGAAAGTTATTGCAACTCAGCAGAGGTGGAGGAGGAGGATCGATAATTCTTTTGCAAGAGCCTTGAACTGGTTCTGTTCCTGACTGTTGAGAGCTTTGCCCCTCAGTAGCCCTCCCATGAGCTGGTGGACTTCTACAGAGACAGCTTGAACTTTTCTGGAGCTGTCCCAGGCCTTGTAGGCACTAAGACATCTCCCGTGAGTTGCACCCAAAGTTGTAATGTGGACCTCACCGTGAGCTCTTTTTTGGAGTAGGAGAATCTGGGGTCACCATGACTTTGTTCCAGAAGAAAGAACTCTGCCTAGACTCTGTCCTGGGGTATGGTTTTCCCCATCCTCTCTCAGCTGCTGCAGAGAATGCAGATAATTGCATCTCGGAGCGAGTGACCTCCAGCACACAGGCCTGATTCAGCACTTGTTTTACATTTCTGTCAATTTTTCACACTTTAGAGGATGTTTAGCTGCAGGAATCAAAGTTGAAAGGTGCCCCAGTTACCCCTGGCAACCGCATAAAGCGGAGCTCATGGCTTGTGAACATGTAATTGGAATCACCATAGCTATTTTGTGTGTGCTGGCTGGGGAAGAGGGAGAACAGAGAGGGGGTTTCCTCCTCCTCCTTTTAATCGATTATCTGTTCATCCAAAGCTGCAAAGAAAGGGACAGATGCAGAACAGCGCTGCCTCCCCTTCAGACTGTTTGTAAACATCCCCCTGGCTGGGGAACAATAAGAGGAGGACATGATCTCCTCAAGACAATTAGCAGAAGTATTAATGGAATATATGCAAATGTGCAATAATTGACCTGAGACTTCAGTTCACAATGGAGAAGGATGAGCTCCAGATGGCTTAATGAGAGTAATTTAAGCCCTTTCTTTATAGTGTCAGAGCCACAAAAGAAATAAGAAAAGCCAGGCTGCATTCCACCCTGGGAGGAGTGCGGCTGGAGATTGTTGTGACACACCCATGCACCACTTGTTGCTTTGGAGGTACAGTGGGGATAGACCCCAGCTCCCCCTGCTCCAAACAGCCCAAGCCCCTGCCACAGAGTACGTCTTCACTACCCGGCGTATCGGCGGGTAGCAATTGATTTATCCGGGATCGATATATCGCGTCTCGTTAAGACGCGATATATCGATCCCCGAACGCGCTCACCGTCGACTCCAGAACTCCACCAGAGCGAGCGGCGGTAGCGCAGTCGACGGGGGAGCTGCGGCCGTCGATCCCGCGCCGTGTGGACCCCAGGTAATTCGATCCAAGATACTTCGACTTCAGCTATGCTATTCGCATAGCTGAAGTTGCGTATCTTGGATCGATCCCCCCCCCCCCCCAGTGTAGACCAGCCCTGACACTCCATTGTTTTTAGTAGCATAGGGCCTATGACACACAGTTAAGCAATTCTAATTCCATCCAGCAGGGGGATGTGGTGCTCAAGTCATTATGTTGCTTGAGAAGATACCATCTATTTTATTTACTCTGGTCATTTACCTTTTGTTTCCACCCTGGGAGGATGGATTCAGTGCTGGGTTCAAACAGGGTGTGTAAAACACCGCCTCCTGCTCGGAACTTGAACCAAACCACAGCACTTTTCCAAGAAAGTTTGAAATGAGATCTTTTAAAAAAAAAAAAACCTCCTGTCGGCGGCTGTCTCTGCACTTATGTCTCCTGTCTAGTCCTTTAATCTCATGAACATTTAGCTGTTAAACCCAGCCTCCAGAATCAGGACAATGGGCGGGGCGGGGGAGTGTACGGGTATGTCCCCAAACTTTTTATTATCTGGCTGATGTGTCTCTCCTCCTGTGTCCCGTCCCCACCCCCCATAATGTGATTGCTGGCACCTGATTCCTCCTCCCCAGAGCTTGCTGTACCTATGTACCCCGCTTCCCCTGAAAAAAAACCTCCTTAGGAGTTATAGCAAGCGGGGCGAATGGTTAAAATGAGAATCTCAGGCTGTCCCTGCTTTGGGCAGCTGGCAAGCCCTCTGGCCTGTATCTGAGGGGAGAGCCACCTTCTCCAAAGAGGAATGTGTGAGTAGCCCATGTAGGAATGAAAGGAGACAGCATGCTCTGCCCCTGGAGGGAGCAGCAGGCAGCACCCTCTCCATATCCTGCTCTAGCTTACCCAGATTGGGGCGGCTGAGATCAGGAGCGTCAGCCCTCTTTGACTGGCGTTGTTGGATGAAAAATAACATCCACCCCAATTTAGGCTTAAACAGGTTTTTTTTAGCCCTTATTATATACAGTTTTAAGACACCATTATTATCACCTATGAATTATAGATGCATGCAAAACCAGATAAGGCAAGAAAAATAAATGATCAAGTTACCTGCCTGGGGGACTAGGTAGCTCTTTTCAAATCCGTGGTCCCTGCTGCGTTCTCCCCATCTCTCCATCTTCACCCTGCTGTTTGCACAGATCACAAATAAGACCCACAAACCAGTTTCCTGGTTTACCCAACCCTGAAGCTGTTTCAGCTAAGTTCTGAAATGCTGCATCAGCAGAGACACACATGAAAAGCAAAAATTCCTTCATATTTTCTTATAATACACTATGGACTATTCATTTCTCTAACATTGATATATATATCAATGACAAACATAATGCATGACACATTCTCTAACAGGGCAATAGGTCAGGCTGACAAGGGGTCCTTGCGGGAGGAGGGGGAACAAGAGCCAAGTGCTGGAACATCTCTTGAAATCTTTTCTCAGTGTTTACTCAGCCCTTACTCAGGCAAAATTCCCATTGAGCCCTGGACAATTTGCTTGAGTGGGGACTTCAGGCTACGGCTCGCTGAGAGGTGCTTGGCACCTGCCACTGTCATTAAAGCCAATGGTGCCAATCCTGAGGGACCTACTCAGTGTTTACTCAAACTGAGTAAAGGACAGAGTAAACACAGAGTAAGGACCTCAGAAGCAGGCCCAGGATGAAGTCTCTGAACTAGTGTCAGGCCGATTCTTGAGCTAATGCTCCTCCCTCATTTGCAGCCTGATGCTAATTGCAATAAAGTTCACACTTACAGAGCAAGAGGTGTTTGAATAATTACTCTGGGAAGCAGAATTAAAATATTTATTTATAATTCACACCATATGTTCCACCAATATTTTGTATTTAATCAACTAAAGACAGATGGCAGAACATTAGAGGCCATTAAACTAATGGCACTTAGTTTTTCCATTTATTTTCTTCTCCTTTGGAAAAAAATTAGGTGGATAAAGGAAATGGAATGACGTCAGCGAGCTTTGATCTCTGAAAGGCCAAGTGGAGCTAGGGGTGAACCAGGGAAAGGAGCGACAGTTTTGCCTGAAGTTAATAGAGCTGGATTCCAGTCTTGCCGACACCTGTTTCACACTGGCTTAACCCCACTGACTTCAGAAGAGTTACTCCTGGGTTAAACCAATGTGAGGTCAGAATGAAGCCGTTAGTCATTCATTAGCAAAAGGCAGTGGATGGCTCTGGCATCAGTACTGTACTCCGGAGCCATCGGTCACCAGCTCTCATCCATCCTCAGTCAGTTGACATTATGACCATCCTCTGAGGAACATTGGCGCTCACAGTCCAGTTCCTACTGACCAAGCCGCACCACAAATGACACTCCAGTGTCAACGAAGAGATCGGGTAGTGATTGGAGCTCTCTTCTTGGCTGGGAGGTAATCAGGACAGGGCAGGATTAAGACACCTTGGAGGGGCTTTGCTGGGGAAGCTTGTGTGAAACAGTGTTAAGCCATGCGTGCAGGATAATACACGTGTGAGGTAATACTCATGCATGGATTATACAAAAGTGTCTTTAACTCAGCGTGCGCTTTCATCCTCCAGTGGCGATGCAGGGCTCTTGCTGGTGTGGGAATGATTGTGCCTGCAGCACAGATATTGTGTAGCATTTCAGCAAAGGAACTGAATTATTGTACAGCATTTGAATTATATTTGAAGCTCTCTTCTCTAATTTTGGCCAGCCTGGGACACCATACTGGAGAAGAATACAAGGTTTCCAGATTCAGGCTGCACAATAGAGATTAGTTCCATTTAGCCTTGAGCTCTGCGGTGCTGTCGTTCGTCTCTTTAGGATAATGCTGGGCAGGAATCGGTTTTCTTCTCCCGCAAGAGTTTTTGAGATTTCAAACTTTTGTCCTGTTCCAACCTGGGAGAAAAGGTTGAAATCTCAAAATTTTTCACAGACTGATCAGCTGGAAAAAAAATCAGATCAGGTCGGTCAAAACACCAATCAAAACATTTTGGTTTCACTGAATCAGCATTTTACAATGAAAAATTGTTTCATCAGAAAATTCCCAGCAGGCTCTACGTAGACCAACAGTTTCACACTTGAGTGCCAGAGACAGGCCTGTAGGGTGGAATTTTCAAAACCCCTAAAGCCCAGACCCATCGATGTATTTAGTGCCTAACTCCCATTGAAATCAACATTCCTCCTTTGAGGACCTGGGGCCTGGGTGACTCGGGAGCCGAGTTCTGGTGAAAGTCAGTGGGCTGGTTTGTTAAGCAGTTTGTGCTGTTGTGATGCCCCACTGAAAGTCATGGGCTCCTAAATCATGTGGGCATTTTTGAATGTTCCACCCCAGACCATTTTAAGGCACCACAGTGACTGATTGCCAGCTTGCTCCCAACCCCCCTAAAACACAATCCACTAAGCCTATGGCAACAGCTTCTGCACAAACCTTGACCCTGCTTATTTAAGGGCTGGCGTGTTAAGAAATTTGTGCTGCAAACACCCCATTTATTGAAAGAGACAATGCAGCGAGTGCTTGCAACGTCCCTATTGTCTGGGCTGCTTTCTTGTTCCCGGGATTCAGAAGGGTAAACTACTCGGCTGCGCATTTTTGCTGTCTGTTCTGTGCATACAAAGCCGACTTCACTCTCCGGGCTGTCAATCGGACCTAGTTCAGCTGCATGAAAATTCACTCTGAAAGGGAGAGGGAGGGGAAGAAAAGTAGTTTATTAAAAAGAAAATGTGACGAAAGGCAGCAATCAAAAGGGTTTTCTTTATAGTTCCTGTTGCATTCAGAAAGCCCAGCCTCCCGTCCCCCCACTCTGTTAGTACACATTCAAGATGAAAATGATTCACAGTTGGATCAACAGCTCTTGGAGGTGTTAACATTTGCAATAATCTATTGCTGTTCTTAAAGCAGAAATTAAAACCTTCAGTCTGCAACTCCCAGGCCCCCAGCCTCTGGGGCTTGTTGGGAGCAGCCTTTCTGAGAGGCAGCAGGGGAAGAGACAAGCCCTGCGAATGTTGCAGGAAGCTCGGTGAATAATTCTCTTGCACATCAGCAGGATGACAGAGCCCACAGTGTCTTTGGTTTCCCACACTTCCCTAAATCAGTGGCCTGTGCTGACAACACCTGGTGGCTGGAACCGCTGGGCAAGAGCCGTCTCCCTTAGCTCTGTTGAGTTCAGTGAGGTTACTTCTGTCTGGATTTCAGAGGCGAATCAGGCTCATTATGCTCCCAAAGCTGACCCTCTACCCCCCCAGTTACTCACTGCCAGATCGGAGTGGGAAGGACTGACCCCTCTTTTGAATCGGTGGCAATCGCTCCATTGGGGGTAGGGTGATTCGGAGTTAAAAGGCAGCCTTCTCCCTGGGCGAGCTGGCTGGGCCATCCGGAGCGCTGACCTTTGCCCCTTTGAGCCAGATTCTGCTCTCACTTACTCTGGTGTCAGCTGGGGTATCTCCCCCGGAAGCCCATGGAGTTCCTCTGGTGTAGAAATGGGGCGAGGTCAGAATCAGACCAATTGCACCGTTATGCAGACTCACCAGCTACTCGGCCACGGGTTGGCACCAGCAGACATAGCCCCCAGAATAACGGTGTAGCCCCAAGTTCAGCGAACCAAAGTTCAGGGGCTGTTTATCCCTGAAAGGGCACAGGAGCAGCTCCCTCCAGGCTGCATGGGTTGCTGTCACCACACAATTTCCTTTTCTCCCAGTGGCGGGAAGAACAGAGACACTTCCTGAGATGAAAGAACCTCCCTCCCCCCACCTTCCCAGGGCTGTCTATCTGCAGGCCAAGGAAGCCCTGTAGGGCCAGCTGTTACAGTACTCCTCAGCGGGGTAGCTTGAAGGTCAGCGTTGCAGCTACGCCTCTGACTGAAGGCAACAGAGATGCTCACATGAAAGATGTAATAAGGACAAATGCAAAGTACTCCGCTTGTAAGGAACAGTCAGTTGCACACATACAAAATGGGAAATGACTGCCTAGGAAGGAGTACTGTGGAAAGGGATCTGGGGGTTATAGAGGATCACAAGCTAAATATGAGTTAACAGTGTAAAAAACAACAACAACAACAACAACAACAAAAAGTGAACCTCATTCTGGGATGTATTAGCAGGAGTGTTTTAAGCAAGACACGAGAAGTAATTCTTCTGCACTGATTAGGCCTCAACTGGAGTGTTGTGTCCAGTTCTGGGCGCCGCATGTCAAGAAAGATGTGGCCAAATTGGAGAAAGTGCAGAGAAGAGCAACAAAAATGATTAAAGTCTAGAAAAACATGACCTATGAGTGAAGATTGAAAAAATTGGGTTTGTTTAGTCTGGAGAAGAGAAGACTAAGGGGGGACATGATAACAGTTTTCAAGTACATAAAAGGTTGTTACAAGGAGGAGGGAGAAAAATGATTCTCCTTAACTTCTGAGGACAGGACAAGAAGCAATGGGCTTAAATTGCAGCAAGGGCGGTTTAGGTTGGACATTAGGAAAATCTTCCTAACTGTCAGGGTGGTTAAACACTGGAATAAATTGCCTGGGGAGGTTGTGGAATCTCCCTCCTTTCCACTCCCCCTCCAATACCCCATTCCACTAGTGCTTAGAATCATAGAATCATGGGACTGGAAGGGACCTCAGTATGTCATCTAGTCCAGACACCTGCACTCAAGGCAGGACTATGTAATAACTAGACCATCCCTGACAAGTGATTGCCTCCTTGGATGGGTGCTCAGCATCTGTCAGGATCAGACTTTACCGAAACTTCCCAACTCCTTGTTGGTGCCATCAATAGTCCCCTCTTGCAGCACAGAACTCAACATGCCTTTCACCAAGCTGAGCACCTGGTACACAATCTACCAGCATGCCAGGGCCACCTGCACACAAGAACACTCAGCTAGAGCAGCAGCAGCAGCCGGGAAGAGAGCCTTGGCCAGCACGGCATCAGCGGCGCGAATCAGAGATGGCCTCATGGTACTTTCAGACCAGGCAGCGGAAACATCTTCTCACATCCGTGAGATGGAAAGTCAACTCACTGCTTGGCGAAACCACCTGTTGGTCTCTAGGGATCAATCAGTCCTTGGCCGCTCTGCTGAGTCCGCCCACAGTGGGGCCTGTTGGAACAATCACCTTTCCATCAGCCACTGGATTGAGACCATCAGCTATATCGCAGAGGCCATCAAACCGCTGTAAGGTGCCACTGGACCTTTGTTTGCTTGGGCTGGATTCAAACCCAGCAGCCTGGAGGTGAAATTCTCCGTATGCCATTACCAATCCCCCATAGCCAGCTAGCCCCCACCGGCAGGCTCTCTTCTTACACTGCTACTGGCGGGAATGCTGAGCCGTCCCCAGGAAGTAACGGTCCTTCAAACTTTTGATACTCACAGGTCATCAAGCCACGAAAGAGAGGCGCCGACTGACTTGTCTTTTGTGGGGAAGGCTGGCACATTTCTGAGCTCTTCGGCGCCGCAGTAATCTATGCTGCTTTTCAAATCGGAGGGTAGGAAATGTCCCGTGGGCGCAGAGAGACATTTGAGTGATAGAGAATCTGGAAAACATTTACAGTGTGTTTAAAAAAAAAAGTAATAGCTCAGCTTGTCTACTTGAATTTAGGAAGGAAGAGGCAGGGGGAAAAGCCGGGTGAGAGCTGCAGACAGTCTGTTATGTGTTTTTTGAAAGCTGAGATTGACTAAAACTTACATTGCGATGGGAAATGAGCCAGTGTGCATGCAGAAAGGGGCTGTGTGCCTGTCAGCAAGCCGGTCTGGAGGGTGTGCTGAGATCCAGCGCTTTGCACAGATTAAATCATTTAGAATGTTTCTACAGCAAATACGATGTGATAATGCGCTCCGGGCCGCCCTGACATTCTGTCAGCATCACGTGACACCCCGAGCTGCCTCTCTTACTGGGAGAGATGGTGCCCTCCCGGCTGGGCATTAGGAGAACCCCAATAGGCTGTCGGCTTGGGGTGATGCCCCGGGGAGCAGCTGGTACCCTGCTCCAGACCCCAAGTCACATCAAGGGATAACCCCAGCAGAGAACTGCCCGTTGGGTTCTGGGGGGGAGGGATATTGCTGCAGAGGGATGTTGGCACCCCATTCTGCCCGGTGCCCCCAAGGAGCTGCACTAGATATTAGTCCCCACCGTTTGCAGAAGCATAGGAAGAACTCTAAGCCTAGGTGGACAAAGAGACGCTTTCAGGCAAAGATGCCCCATTAGCAGGGATTGGCCCCCTGGTCAGCAGTAAACGGTTTATCTCTCTGGTCAGGCGCTAACAGGAGAGTCCGGCTAGCACACTGACTAGGTGGCGGGGGCACACAGGCAAAGCCGTGCTTTCCAGGCCCAGCCCCACGTCAGCGGCGGGGTGGAGATGCATGGCCCAAGCAGACAGTTCCTTCTAGAGCTCCAAAAGAGAGGTGCTGCTAAACCTATGCACGGATGTAACCTATGGGCCCCCAGTTGGCCAGCATGTCGGTCTGTGTCGGGAAGGAGGGGATGGGCAGCTGGTTTCAATGGGAGACACCCAATCCAGCCTGGGAGGAGCAGGGCTCAGTCACATGACAAAGATTAGGCCCCTACCAGAGAGGGGCCTCCTAACCAGAGCCAGTCGGAATGTGTTCATTAAAATATGTTTTTTTGTGAAAGCCAAAATGTTTTGCAGAGACTTATCGGTTTCTGGGTCTGGGGTGGGGAGAGCGGGAGACTCCGGCAGGTCCTTACTCTGTGGCTTGGGGGTTTGAGGATAGGCTGGGACATGGGACACCCAGGTTTGAGTCCCTGATGCAGAGTGATCTAGAATTAACCACCAGAACCATTTACTGAGGGTTGTGGTGGATTTTCCATCACTGACAATCGCCTGGGAGGCAGCAGCTGGATGTTTTTCTAAAAGTTCTGCTCCAGGAATGACTGCGGGGCAGGTCTCTGACCTGTGCTACCCAGGCAGTCAGAGCAGAGGGTCAGCATGGTCACTCCTGGCCTTGAAACCTCTGAATCTCTTCCCTGTGGCAGCTGGAGCCAGGTTCGCCTCGTCTGAAGATAAGTTGCAGCAGCCTGTTGAGAAGGAGGCTGTTTCAGGTGCTCTCCTGCACGGCTGTACGGGAAGGAGCTACCTGGTCTCGCTGAATGAAGCCGCTCTCCATTTCCTCGCAAACTCCTCTGCAATAAGGGGCTCTGGTGCTGCTGGTCTATTGCCCAGGGGTGAATCAAAACAGCTTCCGTCCGTTTTAGCTGCACAATTAATTTAGAAAGGGCTTTAAAAGGCCTAATCTAACTAATGAGGATAAGATGTGGAAGGTGATTACGCATCTGCCTCTCCGATCAACAGGGGCACCTGGCAATAAATATGCAGATTTGGACCAAATTCAGGCAGCCACGAGCGCTTCGCTGGTATCTGCAGAAACGAGCGAAGAAGAGCTCGGTGGGGCTATCTCAGGAGCAGAAGTTATTCCCTCACCCAGTTGGCTCTTTAAGTAGAACACTGGGAGACAGGAGGCCCTGAGTTCAAATCCCAGCTCTGCTACTGCGTGACCTTGACTACGGACTCACCTTTCTGTGCCTAAGGGTCCCCCTCATTAAAATGGGTGTGTGTGGGGGGGGGATCATGATAGTAGCTACCTCCCAGGGATATTGTGAAGCCTGACTGGTCAAGACAAGATTGTGACCTGGTTGCTGGGGTGGGATGGTTGAGAAGCAGGCTGTAGTGCCCTACTCTCATTGGACTCTGGTGTGTGTTGGCACTGCAGAGATCTGCAGTTTTCTCCCGGTAGCCCTGCTCTGTCACATACACTCACTGGGGTGGTTTCTCTCTCTCTTTCTGAGCCTCCTGTGGTATCGCAAAGTACCACGGATACATCCCAAGCAAAGGTACGTTTTTGGTCCGGTAGCTCCCGCGACAGACAAGGGCAGATGAAATAAACCCAGAGCCGCTCTGTCTCTCTCATCGGTGGCCCAGAGCAACTCTCGTCTCTCCCCCACAACTGCTCAGTGAAATATGAAAAACAGGCATTTTCTTGTCTGAGCCTGAACATCCCAGCAGCCTGATGACACCAAAAACGCAGACGAGATATGTCTTGCTGCTCAAGCCTCACCATCTGCTTTCAGTTCTGATGGAATCTGGTAGCTCCCAGCTGCTTCTTCCACCCCCCACCCAGTTCCCACAACCATGCACCACCTTCCTCCCCATGGCCCATATTCCTCTCCCTTCCCCACCGAGGTCCTGCTACATCTCCTCCACCCACAGCTTCTCCTTCCCACAGCTGGGTGGGTCATTGCTGCCAGTCCCGGTCAATGTTTCCTCTTGCCGGTCCATTTCTCAGCAGCGGGAGAGTTCGGTGTTTATTTAGTTCTGGGCTCCCTCCCCTCTGCTGTGTTGTGTGAGCAGCGTTGTGTGGAGCTCCCGGAAGGGAAGACTGAGATATTTTGGGGTGGGATGATTGAAGCTGTACTTGTAATTTTGTTTTTGAGGCCACTAGGAAATTTCTTTTGCTTGTTGATATCCCCTTCCCCCCCCCATTTCCCCACAACTGTACATTCACCTGGCACCTGAGCTAACCATAAAGCATGCCCTGTTGCACTCTACACGGGATCGTTATTACACTAACAATTTAGGCTAGAGATGGGATTTTTACCCATATCAAAATAAGATGAGTATCAAAGCAGCCGGCTGGATAAAATTGATATCTAGCACTTCATGTCGTAAGTACCTCACACAGCTACAAAGCAGTTTCTACAGGGGAAAGATATTGGTTGTAATAAGGGAAAGCAAAGCGCTTCGATTACACGGCGTTCATGAATATGGACGACACAGCACGTCCTGTAACATCTTCTTCCTTGGGGAACACCAGCTACACCTGTCTAATGAAGGAGGGGGTATTAGCCAGAGGGTCAGCTGTGATCAGTGAACGGAAGACTGTCATCAGCTTTGGTAAACAACGGTAATACTAAAATAGTAATGCCACTATTCCTATTGAGTGTTTCTAAGTAGGTAGCATTGAGAGGCAGTGTGGGCTAGCAGAGGAGGCGCTGTTCCCAGCTCTGCTACTGACTCACCGTGTGACCTTGGGCAAGTTACTTCACCTCTCTTCTCTGTCGCCCGGGTCTATTTAGACTGCAAGTTCTTCAGGGCAGGGGCCCTTCTTATGCATCTGTGCAGCACCTAGCATAACGGGGTTCTGATTTCAGTTGGGGCCTCTAGGTGCTACTGTGATACGAACAACAATAATAATATGAATACTCCCCAGGCATCTTCGCTATCAGACCAGCACTCCAGCGTGTGCCAACCAGACAGCAGCACCGACTGGATTTTCATAGACAGCATCTCTCGCATCCCTGTCATCTGCCCACAGGGGCATTTGTTCACTTGCTAGAGGCTCAATGGACCAGTGAATCTTGGTGATGTGAATGAACTATATCTGCTGCTTATCAACAGCGTACGGGGAAAACTAGTGAGTGTCCTGGAGTATGATCGTTTCATTCCGAATTTTCTTTGCTAAGGGGGTTGCTGGTAGCAGGGATTGAGCCGGTGACCTCTGGATTTTAAGGCATAAGCCCCTCCTGTTTGAACTGCAACCCAGTTGTATTAGCCCAGCTGGGCGGGAGCAGGCTCAACGTCTAGCTATGATGCGGTCACTACTAGAGGGGGACACAGCACCACACCAAGTGGGCATGGCTTGCAGAACTTAGCTCTGCTCTACACCCAAAAGCCCTGGGGTATGAGTCCTCTAGCTAGGTTCTCTCATGCCCCAGTCCTTACTTGGAGGGACCAGCCCGAATGGCTAGTGAGTTGAGGCTGCATGGGCCCCTTCAGTCTCTGCTATTTCTGCAAACCAAGGGGCCAGTCATGATGGGCCACTTTTCCTTTAAGAAGTGAGTAGATAGATGCCACCTGGTGAGGAGCATGGTAGAAAAGCAGCTGCCATGAGATCGCTGAACAGCCGTCAGGTGGGAGTCAAATCCTAGGCTGGATCTGAAGTGAGACGTCTCTAATCTCTCTCCCCGCCCCCAGCAACCAGTTAGTCCATTTGCCTGTCTGGAGACACCTGGCCTTGCTGAGCCTTAACCAGCATTTTACACTGTGTGGTTCTAATCTAGTGCGATAACCCTGGACAAATGAAATGCCTTTCTGCTTGTGAAGTCAAGTCAAACCCCATCCCCTTCCTAATTCAGTCCCAAGCAAAAGGAGCTCAACAGGGTAAGAACATGCCATATGCAAAAATGGCAGCTAAAAACTAGACCTCTTCAATGCTGCAAGAGCCACCGGCCTGGTGATTTTGTCCAGCTGCCGAGGTTTCATGAGGCAGGACGGTGGGCTGGTGGGTTGAGCGCTGCACTGAGAAGCAAAAGTTTCCTGCACGGCCACACATCCCCCTGTGGCCTTGGACAAGTCACTTGTTCCACCCTGTGCCTTGGTCCCCCTCTGTACAAGGAGGATCAGACTGCCCGGCCTCCCAGGATAAAATCCATGCCTGGCTGGGAGGTGTTCAGGCGCCGTGGTGGCGAGAACCATGTAAGTAACTAGAGGGCTCCTCACAAGTGAACCCCTGGAGTCAATCATTGTTATTTCAAGTCCTGTGGTCATTATTCAGGAAAATCTTCCACTGATTCCTGCCCAGGGTCACGTCAGGACCCTGTAGGCTGCTGGCTTGTCTCCCAACCCGGGGAACCCTAAACTCCACACCCCAGAGTCTGCTCAGACCCTTTCTCCAGCACACCATTGACCGCCCACCTACAATCTCCAGCAAACCCCATAAACCAGTTCAACATAACTCCAACAGCCACCATGGCACAGACCTCCCTGCTCCTGGCATCTCTTCCCCACCCCTCCTATAGACCATCTACCTCGGCCTTTCCCATGCCAGAGAAACCCACCTACCCCCTCAAGCTCTCCTCCTTAACTGAACTCTATCAGCCTTTATAAGATCCAGGTGCTCATCAGGCAGTCACCTGATTCCTGCCCAGCTGGGACTTATCATCCCCTCTACCTGGCCCAAACCCTGGTTCTTACAGGGGCTCTGCCTGGCCCTGCCACAGGCCCCGCGTTATTTCTTTCTTTCCCACAGTGTGTTCACTCCAAGTAAGGAACCGTGAGGTTCATCTGCAATAGAGATGGGGAACCAGTTTGGAGAAAATAAGAACTGTACTGATGCAGAAGTAAAACCCAGGTGGGAACTCGCTCTGATGCCTGCTGAAACTCAGAGGCGGGTTCTGTTGAATATATAAACACCTTCTACAAGCGCAGTAGTGTCCGCGTGCATGTATACTAGGAATGGGCAAACCGATTTGAACCTCCGTCCAGCACTTGCACCAGCTCCAAGTCATTTGGGGAGCGCTGATTTCAAGTGTGAAACGTCCTTACGTGCATGCTTCCGAGCTGGTGATATCAGGCGAGCATCCCCGTACGATCGTGGTTTATAGTCACTGTAATTCTCCTTCCCTCTGTTGAGCCCTCGAAGAAGAGTTGCTAGGGATGCCTGGGAAACTGAGGCTAGCACAGTGCTATCGTCCATGCCTGATCAGGGGTTGAATTTCATCCCATCCCAAGCGGCCGCCCCAAGGGAATGTGGCGATGGCAATCTGAAATAGCCGAGCGTTTTCAATGGGCTCTGTGTCTATCCAGGAGCCTGATCTCCCCATTCCCAGCACTGCACAGGGCTCTCCAATATGCTGAAAATGGTATTAAAGAAAGAGTTAATGGCCACAGGTACTGCTATGCCTCTTGCTCCAACAGGCTCGGCATAGTATTGTACCGTCAGCCAGAGCTGAGTCAAGAGGACTGTGTTCTTGCCTTGCTGTTGCATTGGATGCAATGCCACAAAGATATTGTCCTGCAAGATCTAAGGTTTGCGCTGTCTGCAAACTTGGGGAAATAAGGGAGACTCATGCACAGTCTCCCTAAAATCCCCCAAACCCTCCACTTTCCCCTCCTCCTCTAGTCAGCAGAATGCTAAAAAGCTGTGGTATGTAGCCAAGAACATAAGCAGTGTGGAATTTGCAGCTGATCTGAAACACAGGTGGGAGGGAGGGAGGGGGCATTACACGATCTGATCCCATTTATTGACGAGCAAAGCCATTTTCCACATCACATAAAGAGGAGGCTGGAAAATCTGCTAGTGAGTCAGACTGAGAAGCAATTCTCGTGCCCTCCTCCAGAACTGCTCGTGCAACGCTGTAACATGGGTGATGGGGAGAATTCCCTCCTGACCCCGAGCTGGAAATGAACTTCTGCCCTGAGGTATGAGGATTGATTGTATCCGAGCTAGCGTAACTGCCCTGCCTGTTCATGGGAATGCCTGATAGACAGTATCAGCATACAATCTGCTCATGCCAAGAGCTTGGTCCAGGCCTATGAAGGTGTATGCTTGTGTATTTGTGTGTATGTCCGTGCTGACCCGTCTGCATTGCACACTACATGGCATTCTCTTTGGGCGAGAGGGGCGACACGGGCGCCATTAGAAACTGAGCATCCTTGGATCATTGAAGGGCAAAGGCCTGTCTTATTTGTGACCCTTTTCAACACCTCCGTCTCCTGTTTATTCTTCCCACCGACCCAGAGCAGGGCAAAGGGGAGAACAGAAGCTCATGCACCAGCCAATCATTTTCAGGTCAGCAAGCTGGGCACCAGCAGAATGGGCAGCGTGTTCGGGCCATGTCCTAATGGCATGTGGGGCAGATTTTCATATGTGGGCACAATGGGTGCATCCCTGAGGATGCATAGGAAGGTTGGATGCCTGCAAGCCACTGCATGGCTGTGCACAGACGAGCCATTACCTGCTTTGTATGCGCAGTTTTGGACCCTTTCAGTGGCTCTTTGACTTGGGTAGGCAACGGGGCAGGCGGATTCTGCCACCGCCATTATCCAGGCTGAGTGCTTGTGATTATGTAGCGCTCGCCTGACTGGTGAAATAACAGGGGAAATGTCGTATAAGGTGGTTCTGGTTCTTGTGACAGTCAGAAAAGAGACTCCTGCTTTAGACTTGCTTGGTGCTCTCCCTTAGGCCACCTTAAATATTTGGGGGAGGGGGGCTGAATTCTCCTTCACAATGCATTGCCGCAGATGTCAGGACCAGGTGAATTCATTCATATTCACCACCCTAGTGGCATGCAGCCATTCTCCTCTAAGGGAAATCCTTGGAAATTGGCCTTTGGAAGGCTGGGAATCGAATATTTAGAACTCAGCCACTTCCCAGCAGCAAAGATGCAATTTACAAAAAGTTAAAGTGAAACCAAAGTACCCCCTGAATTCGAGGGTTTTCATCGATTTCTCCCATTCGTTCCGACAAGGCCATGATTAACGGTGACCTTTTCCCTTCAGCACCTTTGTGACCGAATAGCTGCCGGCTCATTAAATATGAATCTGAATTAACAGCCAATCAGAAGAGGGGTTGCTGCTGGGGAATGACTGAAGCCCCTTTGACGACTTGGCTGTAAATTTGCTTTTCATTCATTTGTGGGAGCCTGGCCTGAAGCATGACAGTCTCGAAGGGCTGTGATTAACGGGATGGTGCAAACGGCTACCCTGGGGATCAGTCTGCAGAGGCCTCGTTGCATACCAGGGACGGGAAACTCTTTGCCTCATTTCAAACCCAGCCGAATGTCCAGGCCATTATCGCATTTGTGTCCGGCTTTGGAAAGACAGGGAGGGGACGGGGGAGAACAGGAGAGGAGAAGGGAAAACGGTTGAAAGACAGACCCTACTGCAGCAGAGTGAATAGCAAATGTGCACGGAGTGTGGCACAACGGAGTGGAGGGGAAAAGAGTGAAAATGGATGCTGTATGTACATATATGTTGTACACCGGGCAGCTACTGATGTGTGTCTGTGTGCGTATGGCTGTGTGTATATCAGTGTGTGTGTGTGTGACTGTGTATATTGCTGCATGAGAGGGTTATTCTATTCTTGCTAGAAAAATTCAGTGGAACTTCCCTAGCAATCGAATGGCATTAAAAAACAAATGTCGTCACTCTAACTTGTCACCCTTATTACCAGGCATAAAGCCCTTCTAGTCCCGTAACACACCCTGGGGCTGTCAAGGCAGTCAGTAGCACGGCACATGTCTCAGCCCTCACCTGGCTGGCCCATGTCCCCAGAGGCCACGTTGGCCTTGGAAACTTTTATGTTGCAGATACACGGATACAAGTCTCCCTTCCCACCTGCTAATCAGCTCATTCATGAAACTGGCAACCTGCAGATAACATTCCATTGCCCTTGTAATTCAGATGGTTAATTGCTTTTGGCTACTTACCTGGTCACTTTTTAAAAAGTGGTGTCAATTCCTTCCTGACCCGAAGCTGGAAATCGCTTCTGGCCTGAAGCATGTGGATGGATCACACTTGTGGTTTGTATCCTAGCTAGCATAACTGCAGCGTTTAGTGCTCATACCTGATACACAGTATGGCCTTTTTATAAAGGCCTCTAATTTTGCTTCCTCAATGAACCATAGCCACAAGCAACAGAATATGGATGCCTGAGTGCTTGGTTACCCCTTGAACAGAGACACAGGCAGTCAAGCATGCTTAGTTAGATGGAATATCCTGCGGTACCCCTGACCTGATGCCACCCATCACTAGTATCTACTGCAGAACACAGGGAAATAAGAATCTTGTGAGAGACGCTCTGGGGTGGGGCTGGGGATGAAGATTTTGGGTGCAGGAGGGGGCTCAGGGCTGGGGCAGGGGCTTGGAGTGAAGGGGGGTGAGGGCTCCGGCTGGGGGTGTGGGGCTGGGGATGAGGGATTTGGGGTGCAGGAAGGTGCTCCGGGCTGGGACCAATGGGGTCCGGAGGGTGGGAGGTGGATCAGGGCTGGGGCAGGGGGTTGGGGCATGGTTGGTGGCGCTTACCTCAAGCAGCTCCCGGAAGCAGGGGCATGTCCTGCCTCTGGCTTCTGTGCGGAGGCGCAGCCAGCAGCTCTCGGCGCTGCCCCATCCGCAGGTGCCGCTTCTGGCCAATGGGAGCTGTGGGGGCAGCGTGCGGAGCCCCCTGGCTGCCCCTACGCGTAGGAGCCAGAGGGGGGACATGCCGCTGCTTCCGGGAGCCGTAGTGAGCCTGCTTTAGCCCCTCTATGCTGCTGACCAGACTTTTAACGGCCCGGTCAGCGGTGCTGATCGGAGCCGCCAGGGTTCCTTTTCAACCAGGCGTTCCGGTTGAAAACCAGACACCTGGCAAACCTAACATCCACATTTACATTGTGGGACAAGGGACTTAGCAAGTCTGCCTTGTAGCAAAGCAGAAAGAGACAAAACCTTCACTCCAGCAGACAGAGTCAGCCATCAGAGGGCCCAGCACAAGGCCAGTGATAAAGCTCCATTTAAATCCATGGCCTGAAGTAGGATGCAAGTGATGCATAGACCTTGTGCTGGTTTCTCTGCACGGGGTGAATACCTCTCCATGAGAGCCAGGGAAGCGCTGCAAACAATGGGCCTTGGAGAGTTGCTCCCAGGTGAAATAAATTGGTTTCAGCCGTGCCTGTGCCCCCTTTGTGTCCATCCTGCAGGTGGGTTTCACTAGCACGAAGGCTCCCGTAAAGTAAATTTCAATGCCACCTGGAGGAGCTGAATTTTAAATCCACACAAGGAAGTGGTCACACTTGCTCAATCATCCAATCAGGGAACAGGAACAATGCCATGTGACTGATCTGACCACTCTTAGCTACTTGGGATTGGCTACGCTCAGATAATTGTTTGTGAGCAACCTGGGCAGTTTAAAATAAAATGCAAAAAGGACATGTTCAATAACAAACACGCAAGAGGAAACTGTGATTTGCTTGGGGACACTCAGCAGAAAAAGTGATCAGTTATCTGTTGTGAGTTATTGGCCCATCCCTAAGTCATTAGTAATAAGAGCTCATTCAGATCTGGGGTGAATAGGCTGAGAGCAGCGGATAGAAATTGATTAGAGCATTAGAGTACACTAAATGCAATGATAATTAGCATAAATCCATGCGCCCGTGCCTGCTGCCTGGCCCTCGGTGTGATGAAGAGGGAATGTGAAGAGGGAAAGACCTGAATGAACAGAAAGAAAGCCTGGAAAAGGAAAGAGATCACAGTGGCCTGCCGCCCTGACTCTAGGGGGAGCTCCCGAGACACTCCCGGGAGGCTAGCAGTCAGTTTTGCACTGTTGTCCTTCGCGGGACCAGTTCAGGGTTAATGAGTCTTCTCGCCACGTTTTCTGTCTGCTACTAATTGTCTCATTTGCATCTTAAAAATCTTTCTCACCCCGTTGTAAAGGCTGCTAACTAGTAGTGCAAACCCCAGCGAGGAACCCAGAGCTGCAGAGGGATCTGGAAGGCCTAGCTAGAGACACGCAGTAGCATCTGCATACAGATAGTCTCTCTCTCTCACCCCCAGCAAGGCAAAGGGCTGCAATGTAATTAGACCTTTCCAAATCACACCCACTCCTTGGGGTTCTGTGGCTTGATGACGCCATTTCCAGGGGTAATTTTCCTGGCACGAGCTGCTTTTGGGTACATTCCTCTTGCCCACAATAAGAACTTGTGCCTTTTGGGACGTGGGGCCCAAGAAAGTTGAGACGGTGCCAGACGTGTCTGGGGTCCAGACGGCTCTTGTGTGGCCGGAGAGGAGCCAGGACAGGGGCTGGAGAAGGCTACTTTCTCGTCAGCGTAGAGGTGGTAGCTGAGGCAGCAGAGATACCAAGGCTAAGAGCCAGGCTTTTAGCAAAGCCTACGTAGCCCCCATGTGCTGAGCAGCTCGTCTGAAAATCGAGCTGTAAGTGTCACTGTGGGAGCTGCTGGGAGCGGAGCCAGTTTGTGGGGGCTGAGCTCGTTTGAAAACCTGACCTCCCGTGGGAGCAAGTCGCTAGGAAAGGGGCCCGGGCATTGAAGGAATTCACACAGGTATCTTTGCACAACAGAGCAATAGACACACAGCTAGGGCAGTTTGACAGGCAGGAGCGGAACAATGGCTGGGTTGGCTAATCCTGAGAGAAAGGCCAGTTTTGTGGAGCAGCAAACAGGAGAGCCGAGTCCTATCACTTACTCTCACTGTGCCTCAGTTTCTCCATCTAATAACACCAACCTATCAGGCCGGGGTTTATGAGGCTTATACTGGTGAAGTCTGTTGAGATTTTCAGATAGCAGGAACCCTGGAAGCGCAAATTGTCTATGGCATGTTACTTTGATTAGGGAGGGAAATATGAATGTAAAATCCATTCTTTTTCTAAGTGCACATAACCAAGGAACATCTGTTTGTTGGAGAGCATTAATTGGAAACAATGACCGTGACCGAACCTCCCTCTGCACTCAGATGTGTGCTCTATTAGGCAGGCTGCAATGAGGAGTTTGTTGCCGATGCTGGATGGCTTTGCGGTGGAGGGGTTTCTGATGGCTGCTTCTCATCTGTCATGCAGAACGGCCTGGAAAATGCAAGAGAACGACCACATTTAAAGAGCGCTTCATGGGGCTGTCCAGGTCCGGGTGTTTTTTGGTCTGGAAATAACCTATTTCTGGGTTGCATTGGATTAGAAACACCAGGAGAACAGCTGAGCCAGCTACATGTTGGTCCTTAATATTTCTAGTCTTCAATGAAGCTAGGGGCAGAGAGACACATTCAGTAAAGAAATAATGGCTGGAAAGTTATTGGAACTGTAATACCCCCCGGTTTGGGTTCAAGGAAAGCTTTAGGCAGAGGTTTGGGTCACTTCTGCTTTTCAGTGAACTAGCCAGTGCATCCCTACATAGGGCCAGATCTCCAGCTGGTATAAAGTGATGTTGCTCCATTGAAGACAAGGCTCCTCGGTGTCATGCAGGAGCAGCAGCTCCGTGCTTTCCCAGAGGCACAAGGGAAGACCCATGAAGCACAGACAGCTGTGCAGATTTAGCCCAGCTGAGGATCTGGCCCATTTTGTCAGAACCTCCTGTCTGGAGCCCAGGAGCGAGTATGGCATTTGCACAAGGAGAAGAAGCCGGGTTGAGCTGTTCAGGTTACACTCTTCGCTTGTGGTCCTACTCTCCTTTTTCTGTGCTTACGCAGGCTGTGTGCATGACCTGCATGCCCCCTATGCAGCACTTCAACCCTGTGTGTGCAAAGAGCCTAGTGCTGGTGCTCTGCTCTGCCCGGAATTTCACCTCTCGTTTTCCCCTCTCAGCGCATCTTGGGGCTTGTCTTCACGTACAGCGCTACAGTGCAGAGTTCTCAGCTGTGCCACTGTAGTGCTTTAGTGAAGACACTACTACGCCGTTGGTAGAGCATCTCCCGTCAGTGTAGTTCATCGACCTCCCCGAGAGGCGGTAGCTGTGTCAACAGGAGAAGCTCTCCCGCCAACATAGCACTGTCTACACCAGGGCTTAGGTCGGTATAACTCTGTCGCTCGGGGTGTGGATTTTTCATGCCCATGAGTGACGTAATTCTACTGTTACAGGTCTGGAGCGTAGACCTGACGTTAGTCACAAAAGAACCGGTACATTCTCTGGGGGATGGTTTTGTCACCACCTCCTCAACTCTGGAATGGGAAACAGGGAGTCTCTTTTGTCATTATGAGGGAGCTGAACAGGTACCTGTAGCACGGCCACCGTGGCTTATGATTGTGTCTGATTTAGCAAGCGAAGGCGAATCCAGGCTGAGCAATGCTTAGATGGGAGACTTCCAATGAAATCTCAGGTTGGGGTTCAGTGGGTGGTAGTCTGGGACCAATTGAACTGAGCCACTATGAACCAATGGGGGGAGGGAGAGCTCAGTGGTTTGAGCATTGGCCTGCTAAACCCAGGGTTGTGAGTTCAATCCTTGAGGGGGCCATTTAGGGATCTGGGGCAAAAATCTGTCTGGGGATTGGTCCTGCTCTGAGCAGGGGATTGGACTAGATGACCTCCTGAGGTCCCTTCCAACCCTGATATTCTATGATTCTATAATGCCACCACATGATCCTGGGGAGAGCAGGAGGGCCTGTGCTGATGGGAGTTGTGGCAGAGGTAGGGTGACCAGACAGCAAATGTAAAAAATCGGGATGGGGGTGGGGGGTAATAGGAGCCTATATAAGAAAAAGACCCCAAAATCGGGACTGTCCCTATAAAATTGGGACATCTGGTCACCCTAGGCAGAGGTATAATCCTGAGGTTCTCTGACCGCTGCGGGGGGCATTCAAGATCCAGAGCCCGTTAATGAAGCAGGGTGTTAATATGAAGAGAGCGATTTTCAAAAGTGCCTTGGGAGCCTGCAGCATAAAACGTCATTTGCATTATGGTCACCTGACCATGGACCGGCCCCTTTGGACAGAATCAGAGCCAGGTCACTGCTATTGGTTACTAAATTACTCCCCCGGCTCTAGGCTCTTTCTCAGCAAAGAGGCGTCCTGCCATCAGTGGGGGTTTTATCATCAAGTGCATGAGAATTTCATCAGAAGAGTCAGCCCTGGTTGCTTCCAGCTGTTGTGCTCTAAGAACTGGGAAATTCCAATGTTGCTCTGCCCTTGAGGCCTCTCGCCTCGGGTGAGGGAGGCAGTCGGGGGCTGAGATACAAGACAATCCCTCTGAGTCAGCAGGGACTTCTCAAAGCAGCGCATGGTTTCGATGAGGGGATCGGGGGCTTTGCGGTGACACATTTTTGAGGGAAGTTGATCCTCAAGAACTGAATGGCCTGATAGCAAAGGTTGGATCCAGACAAGGTGCAGGCAGGTGCTGTGCAAGCTTCTCATTTTAGTTCCGCCAGTACATTTGCAGCCTCCCCCGCCATTGTAGCCCTGGGATGTTCCCTGCACCGGCTCTGCTGCTGATGCCCTTCCCCCTGCTATGCCAGCCAGGAGCACCTTCCTCCTGGCTCTGCCAACAACCCTCAGTTTTGACTGGGCTCTAGGACACTGGTCTCTGCCATTCTCCTTTGACTCTCTTGTGCAGGAATTCCCCGCTGTGCATGGAGATTCGCTATGATATGCCTAGGACTAGCAGCCTACCAGCTTCATAATGACCTGACCAGGCTTGAAGTCCAGTCTTCAGCCCCAAAAGGCTCACACATGCTCTCCAGAGACTGAAAATCAGAGCTGGTTTAAAAGATCTTGCCTGTTTCACAGCAACCCCTCACGCTGCACCTCAGGCTCAGCTGGAGAGCCCTTACCATCCCTTTTGCTCATAATGAGCACAGTTTAAGGAGGTTTAGCTGTCCCTTTAACAAGGCAATGTTGGTGAAAATGTAGACAGCTAATCATTCCTCCATGTGGAACCATATGCCAGGCCAACAGGGAGTTTGTAGGAACAATAAGACACATGTGCTTTGAACCCAGTCTCATCGACCGGTTGGCTGGGTGTTCTCCGAGAAGTCTGCCTTTGCTCAAACTGTGACGGGAACAGATGCAGGCAGTTGTGTGGGGATGTGGCTTTCCACACACCATGGCAGGAAGGCGATGCACAAAGATGCGCTTTGTATGAAATGCTGCAATCCTCTGCCAGCTGATTGAAAGATTTAGCATCTGTAGAGGCTTTGGAGTGGAGGGAAAGGTAATTAAAATATAACGCAATGCGAAAAAGGCTGGTCAACAGGCTGGAAACATCAGAAATCCTGCTCCAAATACTTATATAGAAAAGTGTCAAACATTCTGATCCAATTCTAAGGATTCAAATTATTTGGAGAATCTGCAGACAACTTAGTGTCACAGTGGTATTCATATTATATTGTGATGAAGTAGGTAAGTAGGTAGGTAGAGAGAGAGAGAGAGTCTCACTATTCTCCACTTGATGGCATCATAACTCATCTGTATGACATAGGCCCTATACTGCTGATAGCTAATAGGGATTCTCCCTTAGCTAGCAGGGACCTGTGCTTTCATAGCAAGAGAATCTGAGTTCTATCCTGTCTGAATCCAGGAAATTCCAAGTGGTCGCAGTGTACGACACAGTGACAACTGTGACATGCCTGGACAGTCCTGGATTTCTTATAATACTAGGTTAATTTGCAAATATCCCAGACTGCTAAGCTTCAAAAGGAAAGAAGAGGATTTGTGTTTTATCTTGACTGGGATCTGTCTCGGGGAGGGTATGCAGCTTCAAATGCTATAAATCTGTCCCTGCTAAAGCCTTCCGAACACTTTTCTAATGATTGTCTTTCCTTTTGACTTGCAGGTGGAGATTTCTTGTCCTGAGACCAAAATGAATGGAGATTCATTAAACAAAGGGCTCCAGTCAGTATTCCGTACCTGGAGACGCATCCAGGGACCTTTCATTCTTTCGCTGAAAGGGAGACCGTGCCATTTCCATTACAGAAATGCCTGCAAGAACCAGCGCTGAGGAGCTGAAAGCGGAGAAAGTCAGTGAAGGGAGCCGTGTCAGCTGATCAGCTTTCAAATCGCCTTCAAAGACTCATTTTTCTTAACATGATCCCGCCATCAATGGAGTCTCCAGAGCACCCCTTAGGAACGTTAACAGGAGAAGAATAAAA
This sequence comes from Emys orbicularis, assembly GCF_028017835.1. Classification (NCBI taxonomy): domain Eukaryota; kingdom Metazoa; phylum Chordata; order Testudines; family Emydidae; genus Emys; species Emys orbicularis. Next base: position 29,010,877 of record NC_088698.1, read on the forward strand.
TGGAGCCAAATGGTACTGTGATTTGCTTTGAGAAATACCTTGTTTTCTTAGCACAAAACGGGAACTGAAAAATAGACTTTCCATCCCCTACCCCAGCCCCTTTGGACTTTATAGAATTCTCAAATATTTTTGTATGAGTTCAGTATGCAGTCCCGTTCTGCTTTAGTGGCTACTTATTGATCCCAAAATAATACCAGGGGAGAATACTTCAGCAGCTGAACCAGTGCAGCGGGACGGCTGACAAAAGGCCATTGTCCTCCCTTTCCCACTTATCTTATATCAGCTGGTTTTGACCCAATCTTGTGCACTTGAAGAGAGAGTGGCGAGACTAGAGTTGCTGTCTTTGCTCTGCGACTTCCCACCCAACACAAGGCGAGTAATGAAGGCGCTATGGCCAAATTACTGGTAAAGTTCCAGCGTTATTTTAGGCGGAAACCCGTGCGCTTCTTCACTCTGATCGCGCTGTACCTGACGGCCGGGAGCCTGGTGTTTCTGCACTCTGGGTTTGCAGGGGAGCCCACCATCTCAGAGAATGAACCCAACCCCCTGGATGGCACCAGCGAAGGGGCAGCGTTTCAGTACCTGGGGGTGGTTCAGCTCGGGAGGGGGTTCAAGGAGACCCCGGAGGCTCGGAATTCTGTCCGGAGGTATGGGCCGTGGTTCAAGAGCGTTTCCAAGGATACGCCAGAGAGGAACAAAATGGGGGACTATGGCGGGGCCTGGAGCAGAGCTCTCAAAGGGAGGAAGGTCCGTGAGAAAGAGGAGGACAGAGGTAAGATTCTGATGGGGCTGTGGGAAGAGAGGCTGAATAGCAGCGTATATTCACAGCAGGGAAGAGGCACAGACTCATAGCAAACCTTCCGGGCAAAATCCTGGCCCCGCAGGAGTCAAGGGGAGTTTTGTCCCTGATATTTGCTCCTCCATCCCCTTGTAAGGCATTTTCTAGGGCTTTAGCGATTCTGGTTTTTGATAATTCACCCAACCCAGCTTCCCCCACTTCTTTTGGGAAATGATGCCTCCAGCCAGGAGAATTTCCTCCCCAGATATTCAGCCTGAGGTTTCCTTTGCTCATTTTCATCTCGTAATAAGTCCTAGTCCAAGGGCCTCAGACCCAAACAATCCGCCTCCCCTAGGGTGTTTATAAGTGGTGCTTGCAAACATCCAACGGACCCTCAGGGAACTTTCAAGAGGATAACTGCTAAGAGAAGAGAAACACAAGTTGAATCTTAGGTCCAATTTATGTCCCATTGGCCCCATGGATTTGAATATGCTCTTGTGTCTCCTGCATTGAGCGAGTCTCATTTGCTAGGCACACCTGGAGCCAGATTCTGATCTCAATTACACTATCTTATGTCTCCATTGGCTTTGGTGGGGTTACTCTCAATGTACGTTGGTGTAACTGAGATTAGCAAGGGTCTTCATCTTGCCCTGTATTTTTACTGGCGCCAGCCTGCAGGAACACTAATCTGAAAACAACCTGAGCTTCTCCCCTGGGGGTGCGTTGAAATCCACTCATTTTTAATGGTCCCGCTGGATGCCTAATTGAAAGGCTGAGGAAGACCGAAACCCACACATTCAAGTGAGTTTCTGTTTCCCAAACATTCTGTGCATTGGAGCTGATAAGGCAGCACTGCAGTGGATCAGTGATGTTTCTAAGCAAGCCAAAGAGCTTGCACCAAAATCAGCATCCTCAATCTCTTTGTGTCTATATGAACTATACATCCCTGAGCTGTTCAGCTTTGGCACCATGACGGGGGACCGAGAGGGCACTGGGGACAGACCAACACCCGTCAGTCCCTCCTAATCCCCTTTTAAACATATATTATCTCAGTTTTAAATGAAACCTGCTACTGATTTTACCCTCAGCTGACAGCGTCTTTTGCGTGGTGACTTATTGCGCGGCTTCTGATGTGCTTATCGTCTCTGAGAACCTAATTTACAGGACTTGACAGGACAGTTATTTTATGAGGGATGCAGAGCAATCATAGGTTCTGTTTCTTTACCGAGCAGGGTGGCTTAGCCGGCTTTGTCTATTCCCAGTCATTATTTCCATTCGTGCCAGAGGGTGTCACAGAGAGGCAGCACGTCATCCATTTCTTTAGCAAGAAAAGGCATCCTGCATCTTTTTGCTTAACGCTGCCCTGCATGGGTGTTTGCTGCGCGGAGCAGACGGCAAGAGCCAAATAAACTCAAAACCTACTTCAGAAGCTACCTGATTTCCTCCGCCTGTTCTGAACATTCCCGCTGCTCCACAAGGAGTTTCTAAAAGCATCCGTGCCATCGGTACGAACTGTGAGACGAATGGATCACCTCGCTCCGGTGCTGTAGTTATAGTGGTCTTGTTGCTTACCCTGAAACATTTGCCAGACTGCCAGCCCAGAAAGACACTGACATGCCTTTGATCATGAAGACACCTTACCAATATTTATTGTTATTAATACTTCTGGTATGCCTCACGTGCTTAACGTGGGCATTCTGGGTGAATGGGTGGATGCAAATTCCTTCTAAAGTAATGGGAAATTAAAGTACAGCCAATGACATTTGCAGTAGGCTCTCAGATTTGATGTCTAGATGTCCTGATATACCAACTGTCCTTCTCTCTGTAGGTAAATAACGTACAATTTATTGTGGATCGGCTAAAATGTTGTTAATTACCCAGGATACGCTCATTTAGTCGTTCTCGTTGGTTTTTAAAAGCTCACGTATTTACCCGTCGGATGAGTAAACGCAGACAAACACGCACTCACTGAGGTGCTCTAAGGTTGCATTTTCAGAAGCGCTCACTGCATCTGGCTCGCTCCGTTTTGGGGCCTACGCCAGGAGAGCGGGGGCTGTTTGGTACCTTGGGAAATCAGGCCCCAAATGGCTCAAGTTGAGCACCCAAAACTAGTGGCCACTTTTGAAAATCCCGTCTCGTATGCCAGAGTTAATGCTTCATACCCGGGATAAGCCTCCCTTTAGAAAATTGTCCTACATATGCTGATGGCATTAAATATCAGACGACAGCAACAGGATGAGGTGTCAGGAGAGTACCCAATGATGACACAAAATTACCTGCAATCAGTGTTCCCAGATCTGAAGATGAACGGGAACGGTACATTTACAAGGCAGTTAGACTCTGCAAATACACTTTGCCTTGAGTTCTCAATCTACTGTTTTTTCCCCCATGAAGCACTAACTTGCATCTTTGGTTGAGTGTGAATGCTGTTACAATTTGTTGTCATTAATAAAGTGGGCTGGTGAGAAGAAGCAATATAGCATATTGCTACAGTACAGTGCACCTGTGACAGCAGCATAATAGATTGCCTTGGTATTTAGGGAAATAGCTGCAGTATTATCCATTATGAGAACCCAAAATGAAATACGAAATAGCAGCAGTAACTACTGATGATGGCTCCAGCAGCAGATTATATTTTTGAAGATGATTTTTTCCATAGCTTTTCCCAGGGAAGGCTTATGTGGACCAGTAGTTATTGCAAAAACACATAGTTCTGTTCTGTTGCAAAAACACAGAGTTAAAAATGTGCTGTGTCCACAGGAACGACGAGACCGCCTGCAAAACCAGACAAACCCATAGTGAGGCATTAGGAAGCAGAGCATGTGAAGGAACGTTGGTAGCATTCACATGTCCCCCTGTTGTGAACTAATTCAGTGTCTCTCTATCTGTTCCCTGAGATAGTTCTGTGAGTGTCCTGCTTGATTTAGCATTAATGGGTGAGTGTCCTGCAGTTAGCAACGCTTTTCTCGTCATTTGGAAAACGAGCTCAACTAGTTGAGTCAGTTGGTTACAAGCCGGTAATCTATTCCCAGGCGTTTCCCCTCTAGGTCATAGGCTGGCATCTGGCCCATACAAGCTGCGAAAAAGGCTCAGCAACAATTGCCAAACAGATAAAAGGTTTTAATTCATTCACAGCGAATGTTTCGACCAGCTCTGGCTGTAGGGATCGATGTTGGTGGTTCTGGGCTGTGGAGGTGCAAAGGAGGACTGGAAAAGACATAAAGGAGGTGGGATGTACAAGATACCCAAGAGGTGATGGCTTCTCTTAATCTGTTCACAGAATATGATCCCTGTGTATTTGCTTTACCTCTGAGTCCCTGGACATTTTGCAGCATCAGCCCCTTTGTACAGAATCTGAGCATCAAGGGACAATAAATGTTACAGGCCAATTCCGATTAACTTCCACCCTCAGCTCCCAGTGGTGTGGGTGGGAATTGTGGTGCACAGCAGCCCCTCAGCAAATGCTCTGCACCAAACAGGATTAGGCCCGAAACAATACTCCTAGGTGCTGCATGCTGTGTGTTCGAATGGCTGCAGCAGTGAACCAGCCAGGAACTCACCTCTGCACCGTGGGTGCAGCAATGATTGTTAATTGGCTGATATTTTGTGTTTCGTTTGGAATTCCCCTGCATTTGGTGTTTGCTCTAGAATAGCAACTGTCACTCACGCGACAAGGAGCTTGTGTAAAACGTCCACACACAAAGCCACGGCAAAGAGATGATGGACGTGCACAGCTCCCCTCGCAAGCTGGTGCCATTCGCTGAGCATGCCGCCCCCGCTACCTTTCATCTTGCCAGATGTGCAGACAGGAATATGATCTCACCAGTGTGCATGGGAATCTGTATGTATAACTCCCAGGGACAGTGAGTATGGAGATGACAACATACCCCCAGTTAGTCGGGATTTCACATTAATATGCCAGATGAGTAACCAGTGAAACATTTAATTTTCCACAGAAGTAACCTTCCGTGGAAATGTTCCACTGAGAGGCTGAGTATGTATTTCTCGGGGGGGGGGGGGGAAATGCTGTCATAAATCTGTGGCAAGCTAGGAATTTCACAGCTCTCACTATGCTGTGCACCACGGATCTGCCTCTCAGGTCCTCGGTTTCCAAAATCACATCCACCAGCCGCTTTAGCTCAAGTTGGATCATCGTTGGCAATTAGCAGTATAGGGCCTATGAATCACAGTTGAATGGTTCTTATTTAATCTAGTAGAGGATAATGATGCAAATACTCTCTAGACAGTTCATTGCAATGCTCTGTAGTGGCAGCTAAGTCATTTCAGGTCGCTCCAATCCCCTACTAAAGAAGCTTTTCCAAAGCTGGAAAAAAGTAAATTCCCTCCAGCCAAGTGACTTTCATGTCACATAACAGGAGACAGGAAATATAATGCCCAAATCAATAATCTGCCCTTTCCCCTCCAGCCTTGTGGTGTTCTTACACTTACAACCGAGGAATCTGTGGAAACCCTCTTCTGAAACGCATTTGGTCGTGTTCATTAGATTAATTTGGATTGACACGCAGAGAATCTCTACCAGATGGTTAGCGAGAATCAGCTGTCTGTCACCATAAAAAACCATGCAGCATTCCTGTTCCTGGCCATATGTAATGTGTCCACTGCAATTAACTGCTGATAAAATGGCTTCTAATTCCTAACGATGGAGGTGGGGATTGACGCAGGGAGATGCTATTGTTATCAGTGCACAGTGATGCTGGCCATGAGCGACAAGAGTTGGACTCCACACTTGCGTCAGCAACTCCTAGAAAAGGGGCTACTTTGTGTGCAGTGGGAAAGCAGATGCTGCTACCACTCAGTTTATATCTTAGTTCCCAGCAAGTGACCGGCCCAAATAGTATTCAGAAGAATCTTTGAGTTCAGTAAAGCCAGTTCATCCGTAAGAAACCTCTGCCGGCTTTCTGCTAAATCACCAGTAGAGAAACAGCCCAATCCGAGACGGGGCTGCATGTGAGACAGAGGGAGACTTTGGGGCTGTATTCAGTACATTCTGGCAAAGCCCCATCTGCATCATAAGTTTCCCTGCATTTTGAAGCGCAGATATTGTACATGCTGCTGTATTTATTAGCACTTTCCTTGTTTGTTTTATAGTGGAACTAGAATATTTGGTTACTCAGGACAAAAAATCAAACTGCTCAGTGCTCGGACTGGGTATAAGCAGCTATGGCCATAATTAACAAGAGTAAGCGAGAGCCAGCGAGGCCCGAGTGAGATGCTTGTGAGCAAATGGAGCCTGAACGAGATCTGAGTAGACCAAATAGAGACAATCGGGTGGATTCACCAGTATGGACTGGCAGTAACCACACCCTACTCAAGGGCCTTCCATAGGGTGAAACCGGTGTAAGGGAGGACAGAATTGGGCCCAGTGTGTGTGCCCATGCTCCCTTCTTAATCAAGGCTCTACTGCCTAACCTGCGAGCGCTCCTTCTTCCAGCTTGGGTTGACATACCTGTGCTAGCTTTGATCACAGGTATGCGTCGCAATGTGCAGCGGCATGGACTAGCTGCCCAAGTATGCACCTCAGGTCTTGGATGGGATTATACTCGAGCTGTTAGCCCATGCTGCTGTTTTTAGTGTGCGAGCTTGGTCAAAGTTAGTGTGTGTATGTCTATCCGAGCTGGAAAGGACACCTCCAGTGGCACTGTGGACATCCCCCTAGAGTCTCCAAGTACATAAAAGGTTGTTACAAAGAGGAGGGAGAAAAATTGTTCTTCTTAACTTCTGAGGACAGGACAAGAAGCAATGGGCTTAAATTGCAGCAAGGGAGGTTTAGATTGGACATTAGGAAAAAGTTCCTAACTCTCAGGGTGGTTAAGCACCGGAATAAATTGCCTAGGGAGGTTGTGGAGTCTCCATCATTGGAGAATTTTAAGAGCAGGTGAGACAAATACCTGTAAGGGCTGGTCTAGATAATACTCAATCATGCTGTGAGTGCAGGGGACTGGACTAGATGACCTCTTGATAGGGTGACCAGATGTCCCGATTTTATAGGGACAGTCCCGATTTTTGGGTCTTTTTCTTATATAGGCTCCCACTCCTTGTCCCGATTTTTCACACTTGCTGTCTGATCACCCTACCTCTCAAGTGCTCCCTTCCAGTGCTACGATTCTATGCTTCCTTTGTGCCCTCCATTGGAAATGTGTCCCTCTGTTCTTCAGCCATTCACTGCCCAGATGTGCGGCTTTTCAGAGAAGCGAGCTGTGTTCCTGTAACGTATGTCGCAGTCTGAGGGTCCGAGCACGTGCTCTCCTGCAAGCACCTCATTCAGGGGTTGTCTCTTTGCTGTGTCTGTTTGGCATTTGGGGGGTGGTTGGGTGGGGGTCAGTTGCTTGTGATGTTTGGGAGCTTGGACTCGGTGATCTGGTGACCCCTTCTGGCCTTAAACCCTATGCCTTTATAACACACTCTTGGCAAAATTCTCTGCTGGGCAGAGGTGACAGCACAAGGCCCAGGCCTCACCTCAGACCAATTTTGTAGGGTTATGCGGTGCCTAGTCCTTGTGTGAACCTCCCCACAGAGGTGAATTTCTCCAGCTGTGAATTGCTGATGACACTAACCATGACCTTAGGAAAGGAGAAACACCCTTAACAAGCTGGCTAAACGCACCCCTGGCGGTACGTCCCCAGGCTGTAACTTGGTGACACTCCTGCTAAAATCACAAATACCAGTCCAGTCCGTCCTCCTGCCCCATTGCTGGAGGCTTTCTGCTACCCCAGAGCCATCGGGCGCAAACCTAATAGCATTGCATACAGCAATTAGTGTGTAAACCCTTTAGAACAGAACTGTATTTAGGCTGGAGAAACTGTGCGTACCAAACACGCAAGGCCTTTGATCTGCAGCCTTCAGGATAAGGGTAGATATTTATTTTAACGCCACCCTAAAGCTAAGCCCTGAGAAATTCTTTCATCCTGCTTTTAACTAACAGTTAATGCCCCGTGAGCCAGCAGAGAACGTGGAGGAGCAGACGCAGAAGCCAGCGCAGCCGAGTGACTTCTGCCAGCTCCGAAAGGCAGACCTCGGCAGCATCCACGCCTTGCACTTCCTTAGCGTCAGCTGTCTGGGGATCTCAAAGTACTTTGTAAACATTAGTGAACTGGCCCCATGATCCTTCCCGGAGGTAGTGGAATATCATCAACCCCATTATACAGGTGAGGAAAGTGAGGCATCGAGAGGTTAAGTGACCAATCCAGGGTCATGCTGAAAGTCAGTAGCAGAGCTGAGATTGGAACAAATGAATCTTGCTGCCCAGCCCCTCCCCCCCATCCCCCAGCGCTCTAACCACTAAACTGCACACCCCACCCAGAGCAGGGTATGCAAGTCAGCAACCTTGACTCATACAGTTTCGCTTCTTCTTTCAGTCACTACATTACTCTACTTCCTGGGTGTGGTTATAGAACCCAGGAGTCCTGACTGCAGGTCCCCTGCTCTAACCACGAGGAACCCGTTCCCAGTGCCAGGATCCCTAGGCCAAGAGAACTGTCTGACTCAGCTGTAGTCAATCCCACTGAACGCATTCCTGGACATCGCGAGTTTGTTTTAGCGGAGATGGTGTCACATGTCGTTATGTCCAGATGCCAAGTAGCTAGGCCCAGAGGCTCAAAGCTATTTAGGTGCCTCCTTTCCCATGGGAGTTAGGCACCTAAATACCTTTGAAAATCTGGGCCGAAAAGCCTTGCCTGCTGCAAGCCCTTCCTTGGCGCAGCAGAAAAGCCTCTAGGGGCAGCAGCCAGATAGGAAGAGCCTGGGGGGTTGAGACTCCACTTTGCAACCGAGTGACAGCAGGCGGTCAGGTTCACCTTCGGTCCTGAGGAGAGCACGGGAGTGTATCAAAGTCCGAGTGAGATCATGTGCTGCTTGAGCTGTGCCGCAAAAATTACCAGACTGGCTATTGGTGTGAGGGGAGGGTTTTACTCCGGGCTTGGTATCGTAAATCAAAGGCCCCTCTAAGTCACCGTCCCCATGCAGAGAGGCTCTCAATATCCATCACTAGCCGCCGACACAGCTGTCCCCTCCAGGTGATCAATGGCTCTCTGGGGCAGGGAGAGGAGCGGCTTGTGGAGAGCAGGCTCTCTCCACATCAGCCTCTCAGATCCCTGTATTACGGGATGTAACCCAGGTGGCGGCACCAGGGAGAGTTATTCCAGGCGGATGAAAATCACCGTATAGGTCTCGTTATTTGTATTACAGTCACATTCTCAAAGGGACTGGAAGTGAACGAGAGCTGGATGCTACCTTTGCTTTTTAATCCCTTTTCCCCCAAATCCATAGTGAGGCTCCTAAATAAGTGACCAGGTTCCCATATGTGCTGAGCCCCCACAGCTCCCACTGAAGACAAAGGGGCCCCGATATGAGGCTCCCCGGTCCCAATTCTCCGTTGGCCTAATTCAGTTGATTTCAAGGGAATTGCACCAGCAGGGAATTTGATCCTCAAGTTTGAAGTGCTTGGTCAATGAACACACCCACGGAAGTCCGGATCGGTCTATGGACCATCCGAACAGGCTAAAAAGGGCGACGTTCACAACGGTGTAATAATGATTCTGTGCTTGTAAAGCACAAGTGCACCCTTTGGGTCACTTTTTATTTATTTATTTAAGACAATCGTGCTTGTTCTTGTGATCGCCTCTTCTTCAACCTTCCTACCACGGAATGTACCCATGGAGATCTCTCTGGTCCTTTGACAAACTCGCTGCAGCGCATCCACTCTTCGCTGAAGAACGAACATCCCTACATCTGCTGCTTTCAGTGCAAAGCAAAATGCCATTTTCCGTGGGTGCTGGAGATGGATGGAAGCAGCAGCAAGATTTTGTGCAAGTGATAAGATATGCAAAGACTGTGGTTCCAGCTAAGGACAACTCAGTAAAGTTCCGACCAACTAGATGAGTCTCTTTTTTGGCTTCCTTGACTGAACAGATGTCTACGCACAGCCAATCGTGGCCATTGGAGGTGGGACTCCAAGCGTTGGCAAAGCCAGTTCTCGTGTCTGGCCACATGCAAAAAAGACATTGGCCCTGATTCTACACTACATGATCAGCTGCTATATTTCACTGGAGAGGTGGCTGCATTTCAGTGGGGGACAAAGTGTATTTACTGCATGGCCTGTAAAGTGCTTTGGGATTCTTTGGGATGAAAGGCACAATCTAGACAAAACGACATTTACTATGAATATGGCCATTGTATTTACAACGCTAATGCCACTTAACTACCAACGAAGCCATCAGATGAGAAAGAAGTAGGAGGAACGTGATTTAATACATATTTGCTGGATGGCTGTTTTCCAGCAAGTCAACATGGTCCAAATTCACTTCTGTTCCATTGACATCGGTAGAGTTACACCAGGTCTGAATTTGTCCAAATGCATTATTTATCAGGATTATATCATAGTAGCTGTGTTATTAACTCTTAGCTTCTGCTATTCCAACTGGGCTGTACTATGCTCATCATGCCCCTCTTAGCCCCTTGTTAACTCATTATCCTTGCATTTCCCTAATTATTCAGTAGCCTTCCTAATAAGTTGCAGTTCATCTATGTCAAGAGCAGTGTACTAAACATAACGCACATCAGTCACTGGCCCGTTAAAAATTACTGGAGTAATCCAATATCAGTTGGATTTATCATGAACAAAATTAGTTGACCTTCTGAAACCTGTTCAGCATTGTGGAAATGCCAAGTTATGCTGAAAATAATTGGAAGCAATGAGCTATTACTATTCCGTGGTTAACGTTATCAGGGCACATTTCCATCAATCTTCCTCCCGTCTTCTCCTCATCCTCCAAAAGTCTTTTAAGAGTTTCTAAGAGGATCTTTTAAGAGGTCTAAGAGGATCCGACAACCTTTAACTGTTCAAGTTGAACCCAAAAAACCAAACACAGTCGGTATTGTCCCTGGGATGCACTGTGGTTTGGATGGCACCCATGCAGTGGGGTGTGGAGAGTATGGATTTTGGCTTAGGTAGCTGTGATGGTTGCAGACTCCAAGCAGGAGCTGAAGAATGTTATCCGTCAGGAGCACGGGATGGCTTGGTATTAGCAAGTTCCATTGCTGCTGCATCTGATACCAAGGTGATGGATTTGGCGTATGAATTTAGACAGATGAAGAAAGAGAGAATGAAAGGCCCAAATAGTTATAATTGTGCATTGCAACGTGCAGAATTCTTTCCAAGCCAGAGTGAGCCCATAATGAAGCTGTTCTATAGGTCTGATCCAATGCCTACTGCAGTCAATAAAAATATGTGCTTGGCGCATGGGAATGATGGGGTCAAATCACTATGGAAGTATACAGGAACACAGGCAAAGAGGTCAGATTATTCTGTTCATAAATGTATCAGGCTCCATCTTCAGACTACTTAGGGTGTGTGTCTCCACTGCTCCCATTGGGGAAAAATGTATAGAAAGAACCAAGTCCCCCTTCTGTGATTTGCCCCCAGTTGGCTCCACATTCTATGGGCCAGATCCAGGCCATTAACTTCAGCTGAGTTACACTAATTTGCACCCTCTGAGGCTCTAGTCCGATGGGTCTGTGGTCTGTGACACTATGCTTCAAGCGCCTCAGGACTGGGTCTAGATTTGGATCAGTTAATTCAGAGTAAATCAGAGTAACTCCAGTGAAGACAGCACTGGTTTAAAACCAGTCCGAGATCAGATATAGGCTTCTTGACTTGTAATTTGCCCTGTAAATCATCCCGATTACCCCGGCAGCCAATAAATACATGAATACTATCATTAATTGGCCAGATTCTCATCTCAGTGTCACAGGAACAAATCCAGAGTAATTCCACTGCTGTCAAATAGGTTCTACCGACCGGCCTGGACATGGGATGATCTCACCACAGCAGGATTCCCACGTCAAAGCTACAGCTGGGAATCCATAGTTAGGAGGAGGTTGAGTCTAGGCTATAAGCAAGGTCAAAGGCTCCACTTGAAAGGAGACACTGAACGTAAACGGTATTTGTCTGTGTGTCTTTGAATCCCAGTACTTGTGGCCACATCCCTGCTGATGGACAACTAGGGTCCCTGCTCACCTGAGGCTAACAGGTTTGCTCTAGGTCTAGGCCCAAGACAGGGCTCTGACGCCGTCGCCGTGAAGTAAGGGGTAACTAAACAAACCCAGAGATAAAAGGGACTTGACCCCTGTAGGATTCAGGAAAGTGTTTTAAAGAAACCATTTGACTTCTGCACATTCAAGAGCAAATCGGAGATATGTTCAGAGTTGCGTGCCTCGGGCGACTCCTGTCCTAATCAGTAAACTGCACATCGCCCGTCAAAACAGATTAATAAACGTTACATTAACAGATTACCAAATAGCTGACTACCCACCCAGCACTTGGGAAATTGCTTTTTTTCTTCCTTTAAAAAAAAAAAATCGTCCCAAGAAATGGCTGTAGGCTCAGTTCGCTGAACAAACATGTCACGTGACTCTCATCTGCAATGTAGCTTTTCAGCAGAGCATGTATTTTGTCTCTGATTAGAAAAGAAAAGGCGAAGGCAATGAGAATTATGCCGGCCACACTTATTAGTGGTGATACAATACCCCAGACAAAGCATCTAGCGTGGGTGCCTGCCTGCTTTAATTTTGACTGGCTCGGGTAACTGGTGCACAATGTATTACCTGAGTACCAGAGCTTCCCTAGTCTTCAACAATATTCTCATTCATAATTAGAGCTGGCTGAATAGTGCAATATATTTTCCCTGACTATTCCTCTGAATGTTTAAATGAATCCACCCCAGCCCCGTTCGCCCCGTTCTGCGTACTCTTTCCCAGTCCCACTAACAATGGAGAGACCGAGTTTTGCTGGCATGAATGTGTGCGGGAAACAGGTGTGAAGTTTCGATGCGTGGCTGTTCCTGGAAACCTAATTTCTCAGGTGTGCATGTTAGCACACAGCTCATCCAATCGGGGAACAGAAAAAATACACCTGTCACAACCAAAAAGCATCCAATCAGGGACCATAAGCAATATATGTGACTTGACATATCTGACCAATCGTGACTAGCCAACATGACTAGCTTATAGGGTGTATACTGAATACCATCAGAAGCCTGTTAATAATCAATCCACAGAGTTTTCAAAATGTTAGATCACTTCCAATAATGAATATGTTTAAGGCGATTCTTATTTGCTTGCAGATCACTTTGAAAAAGGCTAAATTTGTCCAATAAACCATTTCTTATGAATTATGTATTCAACTCTATCCCCATCCACTGACACGTTCCACAAGTACTATTCTTTGTCCTAGAACAATCTTAACTCTGCCCTGTACTGACCCAATGCAGTAACCATACAATGATGATAAAGGCATTTTAGTATATGTGGTTCCAGATTTTTAAAGGCGCACTAGATTTTTTTTCATGCTGTTTCTCCCCACATGGCCTCATTATGGGGCAGAGTTAAGGTTGTTTGGGTGCTTTAACTGGGTTTTCCTTACATGCTTGGATTTCTTGCACTCTAAATATCCTGAGTTTGTAATACTTAGTTTTGAGACTATTTCAACATCCTTGGCACATGTTCACGCTGACTTTACGGATACATACTTTTAACCTTTTCACACTATCTTAATCTCATCTTTGTCTGGGGATAGAAAAAAATATTTTAGTGCGGTACGGTCATGACTCAGACCGCTATGGTAACAACATCACAAGCTGTAGGGTCCATTCTTGTAGGATACTGTGTCTTTTAAATATAAAAAATGTTGGGGGTGAGAACCCTTCTTTGAAAAGCTTTCTAAGGGGTGTTTGAATTGCAACCTGCGGTGTAACGCACCTTAGAGACACACAGGACCAGATACTGACCTGCGGTCAAGGAGAAATAGCTGCATCTCAGGAACAGAGCAGAAAGGTTACTTTAAGGCACCTTCACGGTCCCCTGATACTGGGGCCTTCCTGGCATCGCCATAGCAGTTCTGATGCAAGTGCGATTTTGCAGATATCACTCCATCACCTAGGCTGGCCTGATTCTGATCCTACTGGCAATTTACATGATTGAGTGCAAGATTTGTAGATTCCAAGGCCAGAAGGGACCATTGTGATCATCCCATCTGATCTCCTGTGTAACACAGACCAGAGAACTGCCCAAAATAATTCCCAGAGTAGATCTTTTAGAAGAACATCCAGTCTTGATTTAAAAATGGCCAGTGATGGAGAATCCACCACGACCCTTGGTAAATTGTTCCAATGGTTCATTACTCTCACCGTTAAAAATATCTGCCGTATTGCAGCCTATTTTCTCCCCTATATCATGCTTTGGACATGAAATGTGGTTGTCTATCTACACCATCTCAGGACCTCCACCTCCATTAAAGTGACAGACAAATTTACATTTCGGCCATTAAAACTTTTTCTTCCTTTCAAATAAAGGTTTCTCTTTCAACTTAATTTAAGATATGTGAATCCATCCATTATTATTAGACAAAGATCTGGGACAATTGGTACATTTCCATAAAATATATTGATTCGCCAGCCTTGGGAAAGTAAAGGTTTTGTGAAATACATCAATAAAATAAAAAGAGAGACCAAAAAGAGCATTTCTTTGAAGTAAGTGTTTGCAGGTGCCAGGTCTCTTACAAACTTCCCCACAGCCAGTTCAGGCCTAATAGAAGATCGACTCTATCACTTTTACAGCGACTCAAAGCAATGCTTTCCCCAAGCAGTTTTCAACAGTTCCAACGATACCGGAAGCAGGAGATGCTACCTGAATGCAGTCTGTATCCAGACGGAATTGAGTGTTCATTACACCCAGGGCCCTGTCTATGTGTGTGGGAGCACTGCTGTTCATCTCAGAAGGCAGAGGTCATGCTGTGATAGTGCCGGCCTATTTCACTCTGCCTTTCGACAGGAGAGATGGCGTAGTGACAGAAAATACACTTCTGGCAGATCTGAGAAATCCCTCATTGAGGATACACCAATCTATGACCCAGCTCTAGCAACTCTATGTGAGCTCCCCGAGGCTGCAATGACTGTGTTAGGGAACTGTGTATTGTCCCATCAGCCATTTCGAGCAGCTTTCCCCATGACACCCTGCCGTGAACAAGCGGCTCACATTGAGATGCTCGGAGTTGGCAGAATGCAGCATTGTGTCTGCAATGAAACTGTATCGTGACGGGTTCAGCATGCAGCACTCATGGATGCCAGACAGACGAGGCGAAGGCACCAAGGTCTCTGCTGAGCTTCAAACCAAATGGTAATTGTCCCAGTGCTGCAGCCTCATTTTCTGCCTGTTAAAATTAGCTCAGTGTCGTTTTTGTCCCTGCTTTGCAGACTTTTCCCCCAACTTACTGGTATTGTAACTATAATTTCCTATGGACGGAACCGAAATTAACTCCCGCTCAGTTCTTCAGCTGCATAAAAATGCATGACAGAAAGAAAGACACATGGCTAGAGATATAGAGGTGACCATACCTCGTCCATGCTAGCTGCCTTATTGTTTTTTAAAAGATAGCACGTTCTGGGTGACTTCCTGGCTCAGCGGATCTGTATTGGCATAAGAAGTCTAACTTCCACATTGCAGGTTTGAATGTGGCCATGGTCTGTAATGATCAGAAGCTATTATCCAGTCTGTTTTCTGACCCAGGGGAAAGGAGTTGTATTATGTCCATTAAGTTCCTTATAGGCAGATGACCATAAAAATTACCCCCTCATTTGGTACAAAATAGGCCCGGTCTCATCAGAGAAGTCAAGGACTTGAATGGGCCATTCAGACTGAAATCCACCCCTTTCCCCATGGTCAGGAATCAGTATATTAGGAGGACAGCATGGGGGGAAGCTTGCTTTGTTGATGTACCTTTTTGGTGAATAAACAGAGGACTTCAGTCTGACAACCCGGTCCCTTTCTCCAGACCAACATGAACCAGACAAAGGAGAAAGCTATCCCTTGTGCACTTTTATAGTGGGATGAGGTTTGTGTTGCCCTCACTGCCAAATAAAATACATCTCTAGGCCCATCTTTCTATTTTTGCTAATAGCAGCTGCTTGCACTGTTATTTGATTCATGAACAGGTTTCAAATGCAAATCAACAACTCTCTAGAGGAAAGAAAAGGGAAACACAAAAAGCGTGGGTAACTGTGAGAGGTGCTGGCCTCTCCCATTGAAAGGTAGCACGGAGAGATTTCATGGACTCAGACAAAGTACATCTGCTGAGAACCGGAAAGCTCCTTCTAGCCTGGCTTGACGTTAAAGAGCAGTACAGTCAGAACAAGCAGAAACAGGTTTCAGTAGACAGCAGGTAGTCAGTGTGTGGACTTCCCGGTGAAGGAGTTCATCAAAGCTGGTCTGGTTAATTTCAAGACCACCCTTAACATTTTCAGCTCCTGCGTGCAGCCATGATCATGTGTTCGATCCCTGGCACACTTCACAGCAGATGGGGTGTGGAAGCCAGGATGCAATTCGCCCGCCCCCCCCCCCAAAACAACAACCAAACACAGCACTGAACATCGTCAGATACATTTTCTTTTTTTGCTGTCCTCTGGATATTGGCCATTACTGAGGCAAGACTACATGCACATATGGTATCTCTTCTGCTCCTGTATTAAAGGCCTTCTTGACAGATACTGCCCTATAGATCTTAGTGAAGAATCGAGAAGCAGAACAGAAAGGACTTCAGTTTAATCCCTTTTGTAGAGGAAAGAAAACCTCCTTAGTGTAAGACTCCCACATCTTGTCCGCTATCTGTATTGATTCTTCTTCTGCTTTAAGTACCTCTCCTAGATGGCTTGCAGCTCTCTGCACCATCGTGTCTGAGGCACGTTATACTCAGAGCATATATTTAAAAAGCAAACAAACAAACAGGATGTTTTGCTGAACAGCTCGACTTAAAAGAGAAAGCAACGGCTCTGCAGGTGCAGTGTGCAGATGTTCTCCGAGCTGTATTGCCTCTTGCCGCTCTCCCATGTGTACTTGAGCCACATTAAGCTCCTTCCGACTCCATTATTCCTTCGCCAGTTGCCTAGTCAGTGTGGGGAATGATTGACATTTGTCAGGAGTCTGATGGCGGCACAGACATTAGGCACTACGTTATATGCTAGTTTGCATGCCGAGCAGTCTGGCTTTTCACTGAAGCACCTGCACGGATGCTGCCTGTGAGCTACCCAGGCGTCTACACGCTGGGCCTCCTCCAAAGTCGGCCATGTTTTATTGTCAGGCGTGACCAGCGCTGACAGATTATCACTTTTCCTGTGGGGGCAGCGTGGTCCAGTGGAGGGGCACTGGGCTGGAAGTCAGGACACCTGTCTTCTGTTCCTTGCTCGGATGCATGGCCCTTGGGCAAATGGCTTCACTTCGCTTTCCCCTCCTGTTCTTTGTCTGTGTCTTGTCTCTTCAGATGTAAGCTCTTCGGGGCAGCGACTCCCTCGCATGATATGTAAGCACTGAGCTCAGTTGAGCCCTCTAGATGTTACTGTCATACAAATTCCTCCTCCCCCTTGTTTCCAACTTGGAGACAGCTCTGCTTTTGGGGAGCAGAGTTTCTGAGGGGGGTTCTCCAAGGGTCCCAAGGGAGTTAGGCACCAGCTCAAGAGCTCAACAGGAGTTGGGCATCTCATGCCTTTAGGCCCCTTTGCAGAATCCAGCTTTATTTCCTAAAGGATATAGCAGCTGGCAACCCACTTAATGGCCGGATTGTCATACTCTACCCACCTTCCCTGTGGAATTCAGAGCTCCCCCGTGTTTGTGACGGCCACTAGCTCATGCTCTCTTTCCTCCCTCCCTTTCCACGGTGCTACATAAAGCTACGCCGTGGGCTTCTCTTTGGTGATTAATGCAGCAGATATGCAACCCCGAGAGAGACACCCAGACCTTCGGCAGCCTCATTATTTGGAATCTATGAGGTGTGCAGGCAAGTGTAATGGTCCCCACAATGCATTATTCATGACCCATATAAATCCTGAGCTGGAAGTATCAACCTTTACACAGATGGAAGAGTAACTAGGACTTCTTGATTAAATGCTGCAAGCCTGTGGGCTTGATCAAATGCCCCTCCACTTCCACTGAAGCATGCCTGTGTTTGTAAGGGTAGATGTGACAATACACAGCCACCTTCACAAATGTGCTGTGTGCCACGTAGCTTTTCATAAAAGGTGTCTAGTGCCTGGGACAGAAACTGTCTTCCTTTGATTACGCCTACAGTGACTTAACTAAATACACTTGCACACAGGATTCCATGTGCAGAGTTGGCTGTAAAAAATAATTGTGAACAAAAAAACCCTGGCTGTAGAATGAGAGGTTGGAATAACATCCCTTTGGAAACTTGTCCCCTAGTTCACACTAGGGATAGTGCCCTGCACAAGTGGAACATGTTGCCTTTGTACAACATCATCCAGGCCCCAGTCCTGCATAACTTTACTCAGATGAGTAGCCTATTGGCTTCATTCATGAGTAAAGTTCTTCATATGAATCCGTGTTTGCATGATGATGCACAAGATACATAAAGTATCTAATGCTTTTCTACTCATCATAACTTAAAACCAATGTAAACATTTAATTAAAGTCTTGGAGGGGGGAAATATTTGCTCACGAACAATGGCTTGTAGCAGGGAGCAAATTTCCTTTGTTGGGCATGACCAACCTGACATTCCTTTAAGAGCATCATAAGCCCTGGATTGTCACTGCATGATGCAGCGAGAACAGGATGTGCATGATGCTGCTAGCACAGAGATTACTCTGCCTACTGCAGATTTGCTCCTGCTCTCCTTTCTCTCTCCCTGGCCCCGTGTGTCTCCCACTTCCTTTTGCATTGTCCAATAATTCTGACCTTTCCTATCTGCCTGGTCCAGCTGCCTCCAGCTTCTCCACCTGCCCAAGCCACTTCTTGCCTTTAGAACAAAGAAAAGCAAATACATCTCCGGCCACAGGAGGTCAGAGTCAAATGCTGTGGCTGTATTTTAAGAAGGGCGAGGTAACTTTATGTCCATTGCTAGCATTTGTCCTTGTGCATGCTAGGCTAGGGGGAATCAGACCTCACTTCAGGATAGATCTTGGCGTCTAGAGATTGTTGTAGGGATGCATGAGAACAGAAAGCCCCACCTAACAGAATTCCGGGCCTGACTTCCTTACACTTTAGAAACTCCTGGGCTCCATGCCCTGTTTCTGAAGAGCTCCATGTTGCAGAGTGAAAGACGGAGTGGGCTTCCTTCCTTGTGCATTAGGCCCTCGAGCATCTCTGTGATTCTCTGCGGCGTGCAAGATGGAGCACCAAGCACATTGCCTTTCCCTGACTCCCTGTTCCCTCCCCAAGCCTCGTGTAAAACACACACGTTTGTATCCTGGAACAAATGTTTGGAGAATGTCCACACCTGCTTCTACCAAGGCGCAAACGGCCCTGAGCTAAGCGGCAATCAGTTAACTCAAGGTAAAAAAGACTAGGAAGCAAATGCCCCCTTACAGGAAATGTCACCCAGCAATCAGGTTAATTTCACCCTTTTGCCCAGCGCACAACGTCCTCCTCGAGAGGCTGAGCCAGCAGATCTGGTGACAATCAAATGCACCAATAAAAATAAAAAGCAAAGACCGAGAGGCGCCTCGGTTTCTCCTCGCAATTTATTGCCATCTCAGCCCTTGATGTGGAAAGCTGCTTCATACAGTCGGGGCCAGATCCTCAGTTGGTGTAGCTCAGCATAGCTCCACTAATGTCAATAGGCCGGTGCTGATTTATGTCCTTGTTCAGAATCTGACCCTTCTTCAGTATTTTAAAATTCATTTGATTCACCACCATTCTATCCTCTTTTCCTGTTTTTCTTCTTCCAAGCCCTTCTAGTAAGAGCATTTTTTCTACTAGTGAGACTTCCGTTCTAAAGTTAGCCATGGTTTATGCGTAAACTTATGAAAAAATATGATGACTTTACTGTAATTTTAAGAATTGCTGCTTTTCCATCAGGGAAATCATGTAGTTTTTACATGCAAATCGAAAAACAATGGACGGATCTTTTTGTAGGTGCAAGATTTAAGTTGCACAGCGCAGCATTTGAAACCAACAGGCAGGGCCAAATCCCGAAGACCTGAGTGGGTTTTTACTCAGTCCTTGCTGAGGCAAAGACTTCTGTTGACTTTGATGGGGTAAAACCTGGGTTTAATCCCAAGCCTGCTGCCATCAGTGGGGGGAGGTGGGGGGGGTCTTTCGTTGTTAGCACTGATGACTTTGTTCCAAAGACGTCTTTGCCCAAGCATGTGTGACGGCTGCCATCTTAGCTGACAGGCCAGGAATTGAACTGGCGACCTCCAATGCTAAAAGCCTGCGCTAAAAAAGCCATGCTTGTTACAGCCATCGGGGCTGTAACGATGCATTTCCTCTGCCAAGCGGCACGGTGGGGGTCCTTTGACACATGCTCACCAGAGGGTTACACCTGCACTCTGTGATTTATCTGCTGTAGCTCTGTGGTGCTGATGGGACTTGTGCACAGTAGGTGGGGGACCAGCCCCAGCCTCACCATCTGATTCCAAGTATTCGCCGTGCCTGCTGGCACTAATTTCCTAAGCATCTCTGCCGTGTTGTCTCGGCTCTCTCACTTGAAGTGCTAGGTATTGTGCCTCAATCTGGGATGCGGAGAATCAACTGACTGGTGCTAAACATGATGGATTGAGCCATCTTCTTGGCCGTATTTTTTTTTTAATGTAAGGCAAGTCCTTGAAAGGACTGTGCTAATTATATAGTATATAGCTTATGGTTTGTATGAATTAGCCCTGAAACAACGGTTCACTCTGCAAATACAAGGAGCCTTTGCTCTGAATGACCTGGGATATTGTTAGCTGATAGGTAAAAAGAGAATTCGTCCCCTGATAGATAGTGCTGTCAGGCTGCTAGAGAGAGTAAAGAGCGGGGAGCAGCAAAGATAAGCTGAGCCGAAACACCCGCAATTAGCTTGTGCCTGCAGCTACTGGAAGTGCCCTCTTCAGGCAAGGGGCTTGCCCTAGACTCTCCAAAATTCACACTTACTGTTCAGAGCCAGAATTGAATCCCGTAGCCACAGGCTTGCCCATAGAAATGGGTGAAAACGGGGGGAAACAGAGGAGAGAGAATGCAAATACTGGAAAGTGTCCTGCTCTACCTGTATAGCTGTGGCATGATCTGCAGACCCACAAGGAAGAGACAGCACCTGGCTATGTGCCCCATGCCGAACCTTGGGATACAGGACCTGTCTTCACACCCATCCTTACGTTGTGCCTGAAATAAGGAACCAAAGCTCAATTGTGTGTAGCCCTTTGGCCCCTTCACACCATTCCGGCAGCATTAATTCCAAGGGGCTTTCCACTGGGAAATACCTGAGCGTAGGGCTTGCCCAGGTTGTGTCCAATTTACATAGCCAGCCTGACATTGTCCTCCTCTTTACCCTCTGCCCTAGGGGATATAGCTGGAGCACTTCTCTGCTTTGGCTAGTCTCAGCTGCTGCAATGTATTTTCTACTGGCCGGCTCTCAGACACTACAGAGGTGAATGCAGTACAAGAACCTATATAGATTCAATTTTTAAAATATAATTTCAAAGTATAATATTGATGTTTATTTGTAAGCATTTTTTATCCATTTAAATATTAATAGTTGCACATACAATTTTGATCTATTTAAATTTTCACGGGAAATTGGGGGTGGGTCAGACAATAATTATTTAATGACAGCAGACATTGAAATTGAAAAAGTTAAAGCTGTAGAACTGTTAAAACACAAATTGTCAACATCCCCTGTCAAAATATACCAAGTAAAAGTCCTTAAATCAAACTCTAAGTTCTCAAGCGGCATTTTTTTTTTACTTTGCCTCTCTGTAAATGTAGATGATTATCAATGGAGATATTTTTCATCGGTTTGCATGTGCTTGGTAAAATCAGCGTTGACTGACATTGACCAATAAAAATCTAATCCTTCCAAGCTTAGATATACAATATAATAGAATAGGGGCTGTTGAAGTTAAGTGTAATTTAGAGCAGCCTTGAGGCTGATCTAACTTATGCTGGGGGCCAGGCCAAGAACAGAGGGAGGTGCCACACTGTATGAAGCTGCCTTTGCTGCCTCTCTGTTCTTGCACCAAGTGTAGCTCAGCTGGAACTGCCCACTCTGTGTTCATGTCCCCTGCCTATTCCTGTACTGCATCGTGAGCTACACATCCCAGGCGTTGCATCCACTTGCCACTGGACCTGTTTCTGTGGTTCATCCTGGGACACAGGCCGTAGCCTGATTCTCCTCTCATGTACACCAGTACTTCCATGGACGAGAATGGAGCTACTCCTGGTTTACACGAGCACACTTGAGGGGGGTGGTGGAATGAGGCCTATTATTATCACACCCTCACCTATTTCCGTGGTGCGTCTTGGAGGTAGACCCGTTTCCCTTTGCCTGCAGGGTGCACCTTCGGCTGGCTGGCAAAGCACTTAGCTACATAATCAGGGGAAGGAAAACCCGCCGAGTGATTTGGAGCCAGGCAATGTTCTGTCATTAAACTCTGTGAGCAAGGTAATCCCCGACCTGAAAGGAGCAGGGAAGAGGAGAGGACAGCGAGGAGAACTTCAGAACAAGGGAAAAGACGGACAGAGCTACGCGGCTCATGTCGGGCAGTGTGTGAAGACATCCCATTTCTTGGCAATCCTGAGCAGCGCAAATCACAGCAGCCAAGCGTTGCAGTTTTGCCAGCAGCAAAGCAGCAGAGCCTGCCAGTCAATTGCCCTTTGCATGCCCCCTCCCCCAGAAGCTGATCCCTGAAAGAGAATGAGAGGGGGAAATCCAACGCTGAACAATGGCAGAGAAAGCAGCCGAGATGCTAATGACCGTGCACAGGGCTGGGATTCTGCAGATGGAAAGGGGAACTTGTCCCCAAAACCTCAAAGGGAAGAAAAGTCTGTTCAGAAAGAGAAGCCAACAGCTGTGAAATGGCAACGCCTGCAGTTCTCTGTGCTACCCATCTAGTGTAGTGCCCGTCACCCCATTAGCAGTGGAATCATCTCTATTGAAACAAACAGCAGGTAACCATTTAGGGTTGCACTGCGCCTGGTCCGTGGTTTGTGTGTGTGTGTTGTGTGTGTGCACGTGTGTGTGTGTGTGTGTGGGGGAGGGATAAGGAGTCTTCCTACATCCTCCACTTATAAGGAGCAGCTCCAGTAGGGTTGCCAACTTTCTAATTTCTGAAAACCGGACACTACAGCAGGAGCGCCAGAACCTCCCCCGGTCCCGCCTCTTCCCCGAAACCCCGCCCCTGATTTGCCTCTTCCCCAAGGCCACGCCCCTGCTCGCTTCTCTCCATTCCTCCCCGTCGCTCACTGCTCTCCCCTCTCACCCTTCCTCGTCGCTCGATCCTCTCCACCTCCCTCCCCACGCCGGTTGGCCTCTCTCTGCTCCGGGGCTGGGATGGGAGCTGCAGCCCCTGACACACAGCCTGCCTACCCACGAGATGCAGGTAGGGGGCTGTCCCAGCTGGTACGGGTTGATGACCCAGTGCGCCCTCACCCGCGGTAACCAGACTTCTGGTGTCCGGTCAGTACATCTGACTGGACACTGTATAGGTTCCCTTTCGATTGGACTTTCCCAATAAAAAACCAGACAGCTGGCAACCCTAAGCCCCAGTCATGTTTCCTGCCCTCATAGAGGCAAGGAGAAGGTTTGGTGGGTGCAGCTTGGCCACGCCTGTGGAGAGGGGAGCAGGGGTGCACTCCCTATGCACACTGGACAGTCTTGGGAGTTATTCTGCCCCAGTCTGGCCCCTAGTCACAACATGATGATACAGGACCTGATCCAAAGCCCACTGAAGGCAAAGCAAATCTTTCCACTGAATTCCAGGGCTCTGGATCAGGCCCGCGGAGAGGACTTTGCGTGTGGCAATGGTTGTGGGGATGCCCAGGGTGGCATGGCATCGAGAGAACCAGCACTGGGCTTGGGATGTTTAGCCCCCTGTGCCCATCCCTGGATGGAGCCGGGACGCACAGCAAGTAGCAGGATTCTGGGTTGTGCATGGAGGTTTGTCTCCAGAACCCAGCTTAGAAGTTCTGATTGCACAACTGGGAGGGCTCTAATGGCCATGGCGTTCTGCCGGCCGGGAACCAGAGTAACGCAGCCATGAACCAGGCCCCGTCTGGATTGTGTTTCTAGCCTCTGCATTCTCAGCTTCCCAACGTTGCAAATTACCTCCCCAAATTCAACCCCCTTAGCCCCTTCCCTGAGCCCAGTGCTGCTGAGGAGAGCAGAACCTCCCACTGAAATATGGGCTATTTCTTTAGTGATGGTTCCTTTGCGGACGTGCAGCGACTGGAGTTAAACAAGTGAATGAGTTAAGCATTCGGCCTTCCAGGGCTCTGAAAAACTCATTTTGCTTCCCTTCCTTCTCAGGAACCTGCTTTATTTGCCTGTGTATTCATTCCTTGCACCTACAGGGGTGCTTCGCTGATGGATTCCTGCTCCCCCTCTCCCTCCCCTTGACTTGCATTTCTAGGCCAGCTGAACTAACTCATGTTGAAGAGGTGAAAAATAATATTTAGCCAGAGGCTCGGATTCGGAGAGAGAGGGAGACATTGGGAGTCTCGTAACAAGCCGAATTCTTCTTCTCTTTCTTTTCCCCAGCAAAATACATTGGTTGCTACGTGGACAACACTCGCCGACGGGCGCTGCGTGGCGTGTCCTTCTTCGACTACAAAAAGATGACAGTGTTCCGTTGCCAGGACAACTGTGCCGAACGGTAGGGTGGTAAATGAACACAGCGTCTTCATTAATTTCAGCACATCAACAGCGTCTCTCTCTTGTCGGCTCAAGCACTCCAGTTTCTTGGCCATTTTCCTTCTGTCTCTACTCCACCCCCATCCTTAAATCCCCCCCCCCCCCCGGGATGTTTTGAAAGATCCTATTTTTCTCACCAGGAAAAGGCCAGGGCAGTTGATGTTTCTCATTTGGGATGAAAATGCTGTCCTGATTAGAGGGGAGCCTGAGGCCCTTTCGCTGAGCACCACCCACTGACAAAACCAAAACCCACTGACCAGATTTTCCAACCTCCCCAAACTACCCTGGTTTTAGGCCCATTTGCTTTGGATGAAATTCACCCTGTGCAGCAGGCACTTCAATGCCACGTACGCCCTCAGCCCAGGGTACAGCCCAGTGCTGTACAGGCCGCGCGTTGGCTCTCTGCACAGGGTTCCCCTTTACACAGCATGAGAACCAACCAGGACCCAATCTCCAGGCCTGGAGGATACACCTTTAGTGCAACGATTGCACTGTGGGCCAAGCTGCAAGTCACAAGACACAGGCTAGTGACGTGGTTTCACATGAGACAGCCGGCATCTTTCCAGGCTGCTCGGTGTGGCCTTTGAATAGCAGTAATTGCCGCTCACCCCTGAATCCCTTTTTGTTTTGGGGAGAGGGTGGGGAAAATACAGTGATCTCCAGGTGAATGAACGTCTGAAACCTTTTATTACATATGTGGCCTGGAAAAGCTCTTCTGCCCCGAGCATCGTCCCAGATATATAATGTGATTCCGTTGCCTCAATTACCATAATATCTGCGCATCTCACACATATTTACCCTCCCAGCACCCTGATGAGGTAAGGAAGTGTCATTAGCCCCATTTTTCAGATGGCAACTGAGGCCCAGAGATCTTAAGTGCCAGATTTTTAAAGGAATTGGAGCATCTAAAGATACAGAGGGTAGGCACCTAATGCCCATTGAAACCAGTTATTGAAAGCCCACTAGGGACCTATCTTCATCTTTAAACGCTTGCATTGCTTTAAAAATCTGACCTTATTCAAGGTCACCCAGGGAGTCTATAATGGGGAAGGGGGGGATTGAACCCTAATTGCTCACATCCGAGTATCAGTAGACATGGGGGCGCCTTCCGTGATGCCTTTGACCAGAACTTTAAGCTAAGCGCTGTCTAGGTTCCTGTCTGAATGTAAAGCTGGAGGGATGCATTAACACAGAGCGAGGAAAGGAATTTGGAAACAATTTGCTGCTTCTAAACATTCCACCAGCCACTCAGCGTTCCACGCACCACCTCCTCCATTGCCGGGCCTTTGAAATGCACTGAAGAGGGTCTGTATATTGCCAGATAATCCCTCCTCTAGGCTCCGTAGCAGACATTATCACTCCTGTGTCTTCTGTAAAGTCGAGAGGCCAAAGCCCAGCACGCGGAGCCTACATATGCCTGTGACATTCTTGAGCTTTTCCATTAGTGCAGCCATTGATACAGCAAGTGGAGTCCTGCTCGCTGATCCCCGGTTCCTCCCTGCAATCTTTCCTTGCAACGGCCACATCAGCAGGGCGGGGAGACAGAATAGGAACTGAATGATCACCCATTGGTCCAAACTATATTGGACATGCAGGGATAAAGCTGCAGCTGGACCTCTAGCTCACTGCCTGTTGTGCAAGTACCCGGCTGGATGGGCACAGACTTGTGCCTGCCCTTTGCAGGGGCAAACACCTGCTAAAACATCTAATGCTTCTGTGTGCCCTTTACACAGCCTGGGAGTCCACCAGTGTTAGCATCTGCACCTTAGAAAGGAACATTGCCTCCTGTTGGGTTCGTGGGTGCAAATGCTAAGATGTACCCCCGGGCAGCCGTTAGACAATTGAAAAGATGCATGCAGCGTTGGGACACGCACAGGTGTTTGCAGATGACAAATGCAGCTGCAGGGTCATGTGCATGCAATTTTGCACATGTGCAGCTGCTGGCTGAGTGCTAAGAACCAGCGTGACTGGAGAAGTGACAGTGTGTCTCTTGACTGAGTTGCCACACAATACACCACAAGATTATTTGGATTGTAAAGTCCCAGGTGCGGGGATCTTCTCAGCTCCGTGTTGTACACAGCATTGAGCTCAGCCCTGCTATTCAACAACTAATGATAATAATAAAATAATCGGAGAGTTTGCCCAGCAGCTCTCTTACTCAGCAGAATTGCTGCATGACTGGCTCTGCCTGGAGAACCCGTGTCACCCCTCATGCTAGTCGATTTTCTGTGGCAAGCTCTGACCCTTGTCTCTAAAGGCAAAGGGGTTCATCTCTATGTTCACTTTTCAAGCCCACTCCTGGTTCAGATAATGTTGCAATCTCTTCTTTTCAAACCCAATCGGTATCAACTAGTGGAGCTTTCTGACTCTGAGGCCCTGGAAAGTCTTGTTATTTCACCCGCAACACATATAATGTCCTTTTTGCCTGTAAGTAATGTTGCTGTCTCTTGCTTTATGATCTATAAGATGCACTAAGCACTTTTTCTTTGAAAGTGATGCTACTTCCAGCTGGTGTCTAGTAAATCATCAGCAATGGACACACACATCCAAAAAAATCAAACACACTCTTGTTCAGAGAACTTTAGCTGTAACATGACTGCTGTGGCAACCAGAACCCTGAAATGGCTTGCGGCAAGCTGATCTCCCATTGTGCCCAGTACTTGGAGCAATTTAGATTGACTCTAGAGTGGCTGAATTGTTATGGAGAATTCTAAATGCAGCAGAATCCAGGTAATGCCACAAGCTGGGATTGGACGACAGGGGATGGATCACTCGATAATTACCCTGTTCTGTTCATTCCCTCAGAAGCACCTGGCATTGGCCACTGTCGGAAGACAGGATACTGGGCTAGATGGAACATTGGTCTGACCCAGCATGGCCATTCTTATGTTCTTATCAGTATCTTAATCAGTGTACCAGCTTAACTGACGCAACAGCCAAGCAATGGATTCCAGGCTGGCCTGCTTCTGATTCAACGGGTCTGATTCTGATCTCACACCCAGTTGACGCTGGTGTAACTCCGTTTCCTTAAAGGAATTACTCCTGATTTGCTCCTGTTGAAGTGAGATCAGAATCATGCCTGGTTTCGCTAAATACTGGATAAATAGTGCACTGGTCAGTTTAAATGGCTCACCTGGTGCAATCTGGATGCCTGAGTTAACAGATGTGACTTGGGGCTTCCTGGTAGAGTTTATCCAGGGTGTTCTCCCCAGCACCTGTTGTTCACCATTGAGGGCCTGATCCAAAGCCCATTGAAATCAGAGAGGTTAGGACCAGGCTTAGGAAAGTCAAACTGGCCTTAATAGAGGTTTCCAAACTGTGCAACTGTTTTTGCATCACCTATTTTGAGTGCAGCTCCTCTTGATTTGACAAGCATCGACCTGCCAGGGCAGTGTGCTCCCCAGGGCCACCGGGAATGGGATGTGCCTGTGATGGGCATATTTCTCTTCCCCCTGTGGTCTGTGTCGGGGAAGAGCCCAAGAGTACTTGGAAGGAAAATCCACCAGCTATTGAGCGAAATTCCCCTTGCAGATCTGCACGTGAAACTCTGTGCATAACCAGGGCTGCTGCAGATAGTCGTGGGAAATCTGCACACACAGGGCCAAATCTTGAGACCTGCTAATGTGAGCAGGAGAGGTCAGCACCACTCAGGATTCGGCCGATAGCAAGAGCCAGGGATCAGAGTTGCAACCCACTGTGTGGAGCGGAGGGGAGAATTTATGCAGGAGAGACTTTCCACCACGTCTGTCTCGTGCGGTGGGCTCTGAGGAACCTCAACCCTTTCCAGATTAAACACGTCCCGCACTGGGGAACATTGACATTCCCAGCTTCTTGAACTGCTCGCCCACCACTGCTCTCTTTAGGGTTTTGAACCGTCCCCTCTGGCAGGTGCAAGAACTCAGGGGGTCAGATCCCCAGTAGCTCTACTAACTTCCAGTAGGTTTACCTGGGCCAGGCTCCTCCTTCCGCCTGTCTCTGTTGTTTCACTGTGTAAGGGATGCTGCTCTGACTGTGGTTTCTACCTCCAGGGGTTATTTGTACGCCGGGTTGGAGTTCGGTGCAGAATGTTACTGTGGACACAAAATCCAGGCCTTAAATGTGAGCGAGTCTGAATGTAACATGGAGTGCAAGGGAGAGAAGAGCAACATCTGCGGAGGTGTGAACCGTCTCTCCATTTACCGGCTGGAGCTGGCCCAGGAGTCCGCCAGGAGATGTAAGTAATAACTGTGCCGCTGTCGGAAATGGAAGTTAATGAAAATGGATGGGCAAGTACAACATGGAAACAGGGAAAGTGCCTGGCTGGAAGCATTTGCATTTCCCAGAGCTTCGTGCCCACCTCTTTGGGTGAAATGCACTCCGTGGGCTTACCTTACCTCCGTGGGTGCATTTCATCCCTGGTGATCACAGCAGCTGGGAACACTGCACTCTCCTCTTCTCATGCTCAATTCATGCTGATGCCTGTAGCCCAAAGTGAATAGTGAGACCCAGGCTGGGGAGCCAATGTACCTCACTAGTTTGGGAGCTTGGCTTTGGCTGGGCTCTGATGCTTTCCTGCAATGTTCAGAGGTGTCTCTGAACTATCCGGACTTCCCCAGCTGTGGATGACTATGAGCTCTCTGGCAAGAGCTCCAGCACCTCTTGCTTCTGGCTGCAGGGAGGAGTTCAATGAGGAGAGAGCAGCTCCGGAAGGGGCATCCCAGGCACAGAGGGGCTGGGCTCCTCTCTTAACTGGGATTGTTTCCAGAGAAATTGCTGGGGTTTATTTGGGGGAACGCTTGTGCCAAGAGGCGTGGCACACATTGTGCCCTCAAGGTGGCCAGACTTAGGCTCCAGTGTTAGGGACAACCCCCATACTGCCCACACCCCCTCTCTGAGACAGGGGAAGCCGTCTCCTGCAGTAAGAGTGAACTATGACCGGACAATAGCTTGGCTTTAGACTCACACCCTCTAGGTCCTGTGGTGCACTATACGGTCAATGTAGGGCCACTTCAAGCAGCCATTCTGTGTCCTTCTACTATAAAGAAAGGGGAACTTTATATTCTTCCCATCAACTTTGCCTGGCCTCTTTCTCTTTTCCAAGCTTCGCCTCCCCCCACGTTCCTCATACGAGTGCTGGGCAACTTTGAGCCATAAACCGGGGAAAAGAGGAGATGGGGGGGGAGGGTTTGATGAGCCCTGGAACCCCCCCTTACTGGCTTTCCTAAAGCCCCAGTTAATCTTCTAGTCCAGTGCATAGTGCACTAGACTGGGAATCAGGGGACCTGGGTTCTGTTCATGCTGCTGACCTGAGGCAAATCTCTTAATTTTTCTGCTCCCCATCAGTAAACTGGGGTTAAAGATATTCACCTTCCTTTGTAAAGTGCTTGGAGATCCACAGAGGACGAGCACTATAGAAGAGCAAAGTGTTATTATTCTCTTCTGTCATTCAGGAGTCTGGAAAGGGTGATGGATCGAGTGGTTTGCCACTGGGGAGCTCTGCTCTTACCTGCTCTTGTCATTCTTCACAAGGAAAGATAAGGAGGGGCTCTCATTGCTGGTCCTAGATTCTGAGCTCAGAGACACTGATGTGTATCTGGAGTAACTTGAGGGGAGTTACTCAGGATTTAACCTGGCCTGAAGTCAAAATCTGGACACAGGCCCTTTAATTCCTCTTCATCCCGCAAGGAGGGAGAGACCTTTGAATTAGGAATGTCATGTTGTTCCATTTGTCCTGCAGAAATGATGCCTGCGGAGCTGTGGGTGGGCATCAGAACTGAACGTGGGCACTTGCTGTTCCTCTAGGAGATGAAGAATATACACGGGCTCCAGAAAGGAATGAGTGGACTTCCATTCCGCTCTCCTTTGAACACATGCTCTCTCTCGCTCTCTCTTAAAGGGACTCCTTTTGGCTTCCAGTTAAGTTGCATAATACTGTAATTACCCCCCATTCTAAGCCTTTTTTCTGACACTCTTTGGCGGAAGCTGCCAAGAACGGTGTCGTTGTGATGGTAAAGTGTGCAGCAGCCGTCAAATTACTCCAACTGGGGTCTTGCCATAATCATTTTAATAAGGATGGATTGACTTCACTGGCATAATTTAGCAACAAATAACGAAAAGAAGAAAACTCGATGCCGTGTGCTTTCTGTGATGAACTACATGCCAGATTTTTTTTCTTGAAAGGAACCTTTACAAAGATACAAGGCAGTACGTGGCTAACATGTAGATCTGGGCACTGGGAAGCCCTGGGGTTTGAACTACAGGAGAACAAGATTCCATATTAATATCAAGTACCATGGGGCAGTTGTAGAAGCAGAAATCTGAAGAGCGGTAAAACTTTCATCTCATTTTGGGTGTTGGCTTTAGTGTGCAGGTGTTGGGAGGGGGGTGTTGGTGGGCTGTGATCGGAGGTCAGCTGAGATGATCTGGTAGTCGCTTTTGGTCTATGAGAGGAGGCAAGGGCCATGGCCTCAGAACAAGTGCAGAATGATCTCTAATGCACCTTAGGCAAGACAGCCAAATGGTGAGAGACTTGCTCAGGTCAGCAGCAGAGGTGGGAACAGAATGTAGGTCTCCTGAACACCACTCCAGTGCCCACTCCCTGGCACTCTGTTGCCTCTCATTGTGTCTCCAGGCAGGGCCTGATTTTCCCCCAGTTCTCTGCCTGGCCTGGCTGAGATCAAAAAAGGCCAGGTCACTTGCCCAAGGGAGCAGCCCATTCGATCCACAACAGAGGTTCTCAAAGTGTGGAACCATGGACAGCAGAGCACACGGAGAACATGGTGCTGGCTCCCAGCGGCTAACCTGCATGAACAGAAACTCAAAATCCATTCACTGTTTCCCTACTGTGACGTTTTCGGGTTGACAGGCACGCGGTTGCCACAGGGATGTTATGGGGTGGCGGATGAGAGGGAAAGTGTCTATGAGACAATCTGAGTGTCGAAATGTGGTCCGCCCAGTGAAAACCTGGGGGAATGCCTGCATTGCCCAGTGATGTGCACTTTGCTTGTTTCGGCGCATCCCACTGTGGTTGTCCAAAGCAAAGTCTGCAGCAACCTTGTGCTCGTTTGTGTCTTCCGTTGTAAGTGGTGAAATGCTCTCCATTAAAACTGCAGCATCGGTGCATCCCCCTCAGCAGCTGTCCTGAAACGTTAAAGATGTTACAAACCTATAGGACACTTCTTATAATCAAAGGGCCTTTCCCTTGCAGTGAGCTGGCATTAGCGTTTGCCAGAAACAGAGGAGTGGGGAGAGAGAGAGAGTCTTGGGGAGCTGACGTTCTCTCAGAGAAGCTGTGTTATTAATTTACAGTAAAGGTGTGTCAGCATGGACCTGTCAGACCTCATTAACCTTAATGCTGAGTTGCAGATGTCAGGATTATTTGCAGTATTACAAAAGAGCTGTGAAATGGTCTGTCTGAATCGCATTGCATACTTACAGGACTTTCATAATGAAGCCAGCACCGGCTATGCAGTGAGCCTGGCTAATTAGTTCATTCCTGCCAGGCAGACCAAAGTCTTCCTGAGTGATTGCTTGGTAAATATGCCAAACGATTTGATTTCTCGGATTGAAAACAGAGGCATAATCGTTCTTGTTTGGGGCAGACAGTGCCTGGCTGGAATGTGAGCAGCATGGAGCATACGGATCTCAAATGACGTGCGTCTGCAAGTCAGACTGGTTTAGCAACAGATAATAATAGATAATGGATTCCACTTTGATGTTACTACTTATTATTTGAGGTGGCCCTACAAGTTGTCTATACTATTGACTATTTGTGCTACTGTGGTACCTAGCGGCCCCAGGCATCGGCCAGGCCCCCATTGTGCTAGGCCCTGTACAAACACAGCACAGAAAGCCAGTTCCTGCTGCAAAGAGCTTCCAATCTGAGTGTGAGACAAGAGACAACAGATGGAAACAGACGGACAGGGGAGCAGATGGAAACAATGAAATAATATTGGTCTGTATGATAGACAGCGGTTACAGCACAGAAGTGTCCTATAGCACTTTCCATCTGGTGATCTCAGATAGCTTTTCAAGTACTACTGAATTAAGACTCCTAAGCCCTCTCGGTAAGGTAACTCAGAATGATCATCCCCATTTCTCCAGGGGGGAAACTGAGTCACGGAAATCGGAAGTGACTTGTTCGGGAAGCCTGTGGCAGGTCTGGGGAAAGAACCCATGTCTCCTGACAGTCTCAGGCCAATACATGAGATCTGAAGAACAGCTTGTTTGTTGTGTGCTGATAAGGTGATAGCTGAGGTTGTACTAAGGTATGATCTTCACATCAGGTTACCTCGGACTTTCCGGATTTGATTTTATCTGTACGAGTGTTGCCTGCAACAAAATGTTCCTCCCGGGCTGAGCTATTCCTGGATGGAATGGGTGTTTTATTCAGATGTTATTTCATAGCTTATAAAGCCAGAAGGAACCACTGTGATCGTTCCTATACAACACAGGACAGTGAACATCCCTGAATTAATTCCCCTTTGCCCTGGTACAGATCTTTTAGAAAAATACCCAATCTTGATTGAAAAATTGCCAGTTGGTAAATTGCTCCCCTGCTTAAATCCCCCTCTGTGCCTTATTTCTAGTCTGAGGGTGTCTACAGCACAGCTGCTCCAGCGGCACAGTGACAATGTTGCAGTTGTGCTAGTGCACACTTCCTACAACAACAGATGGAGGGGGGGTGTTTCTCCAAGAGGCAGTAGCTAGGTTGACGGAAGAATCCTTTGGTTGACCTAGCCACCTCTACGGTGAGGGTTAGGTCGACCGAACTGCAGTGCTCAGAGAGTGAAATTTTTCACAGCTCTGTGCAACTTCCTTAGGTTGACTTACATTTTAGGTGTAGACCAGGCCTGAATTTGTCTAGCTTCAAATTCCAGCCGCTAGATCTTATTATACCTTGGTCTGCTAGCCAGAAGTGTTCCCCACGTAGACACTTCTAGACTGTGATCAAGTCACTCCTTAAACTTCTCTGTCTTAAACTAAGCAGATTGAGCTGCTTCCATCTGTCGTTATAAGGCCGGTTTTCCAATCCTTTAATCATTCTCCTGGCTCTTCTCTGAACCCTCTCCAATTTACAAGCATCTTGAATTGTGGACACCAGAACTGGATGCAGTATTCCAGTAGCAGTCAGTGTCAAATACAGGGGGATATAATCTCCCCACTGCTACTCGAGATTCCCATTTGTACTTCAGTGATCACATTAGCCCTGGGAGCTCATGTTCAGCTGATTACCCACCTCGACCCCCCCAAGTCCTTTTCAGAGTCACTGCTCCCTAGGATAGAGTCCCCCCGTATGCAAGTATGGCCTACATTCTTAGTTCCTACATGTACGACTTTACATTTAGCTGTATTAAAATACCTATTGTTTGCTTGTGCCCAGCTTACCAAGTGATCCAGATCGTCTGTATCAATGACCTGTCCTCTTCATTATGTATCACTTCCCCCAATCTTTGTGTCATCTGCAAACTTCATCAGTGATGATTTTAAGTTTCCTTTCACATCATTGATAAAAATGTTAAATAGCAGAGGGCTAAGAACTGATTCCTGCAGGACCCCACGGGCAACAAAGTCATCCCCCTTTTAGAGTTACTCTTTGAGGCCTATCAGTCATCCAGTTTTGAATCCATTGGATGTGTGTCATGTTTATTTTGGCCCGTTCTAGTTTCTTAATGAAAATGTCACATGGTACCAAGTCAAACGCCTTACAGAAGTCTGAGGCCTTGTCTACGCTACACTACGAACAGGGGAGGTGCACACACTACAAAGCTACTTTTGGCGGCAAAACTCTGCTGTTTTGCCGACAAAATAAAACCACCACCACAAGAGGCATAAAGCTTTTTGCAGCAAAGTTAAAGCAACAGAGCGTCAGTGCAGACTCTGCTGTTTGTTTTGTCGACAGGACTGGCTTCCCCCAGTATCCCACAATGCCTGCCGTGACCGCTCTGCTCACTGGTTTGATCTCTGCTGCCCTGCAGGCATGCGCCCCTCCCCTTTCCGAGTTCCGGGAAGTATCTGACAGCTGAGTGCGCTGCTCCCTTTGGGGAACAAAGAGCAAATCATGGAAGGCTCCTGTTGTGCCCTGCCCAGGAGCACAGCGGCAGGCAGACTGCTGCTGCAGGGATGGGGAGGAGAGACTGCTGCGCTGCGTTGACAATCCTCAGCACGGAGAGCTCCCAGAGCTACTCAGGATGCCGCTCCCCGCAGATGAGGAGGCTGTGGGAGAACTCGGAGGGAATCACAGAACCAATCACAGAACCATAAGCAGGCAGAGCGGGCTGCTTCAGGAGAGACCAGTGTGCCAAGGAGAGCCAGGGCCTGATGTGGGGGTGGGAGGGTGTCCCCCTCACCCTGCCTCAGGATAGATCAGTCAGCCTGCTGTCTCCCCCGCCCCAGACACACCACTCTCCCCCCCCCTATTTCAGTTGAAAAGCGGCTGACAATCTACTTGGATGCCCCTGGAAGGATGGGAGGAGAAACCTGCATCATGTGACGTTATCCCTGCCCCATGAGGCATTGCAAACCCTTCCCAAAGCACCCTGCGGCCAGTTGCACAGTGGGATAGCTACCACAATGCACTGCTCTCTGTGTCCATGCAAGAGCTGTTAGTGTGGATGCACCCTGCCGACACAAGGAGCTAGTGTGGACATGCGATAGCGGTTTTAATTAAAGCGCTTTAATTAACGTGGCATAACTTTTGCTGACAAAACTCATTAGTGTAGACAAGGCCTAAGTATATTCCATCAACACCTTTAGAGCCAAATGTGTAATCTCATCAAAAAAGATATCCTGTTAGTTTGACAAGGTCTATTTTCCATAAACGCATGTTGATTGTCATTAATTACAGTACTCTCCTTTAATTCTTTCTAGTCAGTCCTAGATCAGCCATTCCATTAGTTCGCCTGGGATCTATGTCAGGCTGATAGGCCTATAATTACCCAGGTCATCCTGTCTACCCGTTTTAAATATTGGCACAACGTTAGCTTTCTTCCAGACTTCTGGAACTTCCCCAGCGTTCTAAGACTTATCGAAACAACACTGATGATTCAAACAGTTCCTTGGCAATCTCTTTTAAAACTATTGGATGCCCGTGGAATGTTTAATTTCAGGAGCTGCAGCTGAATATCGTCTTTAGTTACTGGTAGAAGGGAAAGTATTTAATCATCATATGTTAATATGACGACATTGTCTGTTTTTTCCCAATTACAAAACAGAACTGTTAACTGAACTCTCCTGCCTTTTCTGCATTATTACTTCTATTAGAGATTGGAGCATCCATTTGAATAATATAAGAACCAGCTTGAAAGTCTGTCTGTCCAGCAAACCTGAATCTTTTGGGAACTTAGAGCTCTAGAGGCAAACTTTCTCAAAGACCGCCAGTCTGTAACAATCAGAGCTGGACTGTGCTGGCCAAAGATGTTGGGATGCCCAGACAGTGAATCCACCTGGTCTCCGGCTCTGAGGATCCAATTCAGCAGGTTGCTCTGATGAGAAGGTCACCTGCTGCTCCAGCCCCTTTAGGAGAGTGATTCTCTGTGAAAACTTTGCCGTCTTCACCAACTGGAGACCCCTCTGGTCTCCATTCTGAATCAACAGCTTTCTCTTGGCATCCCTGTTGGCCTTTGCTCAATCAGCCTTGGAGAGCAAATATAGCTTCTCTTCTACTGCAGTGGTGATGGCATTTCCATTAGTTCCTGATCAGCTCCTGAGCATTTATAACATGGACTGGGAGAACCACATGAGACATGGACTGTCAGTTGGCTGCTGGGGGGGGAGCCCTGGAAATCTTTTTGCTCCTCAGGCAACAAGCTCCCCACACGCAAAGTGTGACATTCGGATGAACAAGGATCACCTGTTTCCCTGACAAAGGGTCAGGGCAGGTCCAGGAGAAGAGACAGAAACTGAAGTGCTTCTTGCCCTACTGTCCCCAGGGCACAACGCGGTGGGTATCCCAGGAGAGGATAAAAATAGAGACAGACTTTGCTCCTGGGCTTTCGCTCCTGTTTTGTGTCATAAGCAACCAGCAAAATGCAGCAATGTGAGTCTCACTGGAAAGCCTCACGCAGAAGGAACGAAGCTCATTCCGGCAAATTGCTTTTGCCCTTGTTTTGTCGTAGCTCAAAATGACTCATTCAAATGCCATTAGCAAATCTAGCTTCACAGCCATTAGGCGACAGCAGATCGTTATCATAATAGGACACAGAAAATGCTCTCCGGGCGCACAGAATCTGAGGGGTTTGTGGGGGAGGGGAAGCAGATGGAAGAGGATGTGTAGGGATTGATCCCTGTCTGTGGACTGAAATGGCAAAGGAAACACTGCTGATAGACTGAACCCTTCAGTGAAAATGTGGCTTTGTAACTTTTCTCTGCCTTTGTTTCCCCACCTCACAATGGGGATAATTCTACCTATCTTCCAGGTGGGGTGTTCCCCTCATTCACAGGGCTATAAAGTGCTGTAAGGATGCAGCAGAGAGGAAGGACATTCTTTTGGTTAAGAGACAACCTGGGATTCAAGTGATCTAGGTTTAGTCCCTGGCTCTGCCACAGACTACCTGTGTGACCTGGGACAAGTTGCTTAATCTGTGTGTGTTTCAGTGCCCCACCCATAACGTGGGGGTGACTGTACTTCCTTTGTCTGTCTGTTTAGATTGAAAGTCCTTTGGGACAAAGATGCTCTCGCTCTAAGGGTATGGACAGGACCTAGCACATTGGGATCTCAACTGGGCCCTCTAGGAGGTACCAGAAGAGCCGTAATGAGATGAAAGGGGCTATGGAAGTATGAAGTTTTCTTCTGCAGTAAGTGTCTCCTCGGTGAAATGCCATGAATTAAAGGGCTAGGCTCCCCACTTCACCCTCCTGCCTTTGACAACGGATAGGAATCTCTCTCTGGCAGAATGTTCTCAGTGTCCTTTAAGAGTCCTTCACGTCAGCAGTCTCCCATGGAGAAGGCCTACCATGCTTGGAAAGGAAGTATTAACCGAGTGGCCATGCATCAGCCACTTGACTAATGAGGTTGGTCGATGAGCTTCCAGAGGGATGCGAAATTCTGGTCACCTCCACTGCAAAGAACTTCAATCCGATGAGCTCACTCCAGAGGGTGGTTTAGATCTCAGGAAACAGAAATGCTCATGAAAGGGCAAAGGCTGGAGGTGGCTCTGGAGAGACGTCGTGGCCGATTCAGGAGAGCGGTCAAAAGCCAGGTCGTCTCCGTGAGGAGGAGGGAGGCCAGGTTCAACTGGCTGGAAAATTGAGCTGGCATCTCAGCCCACTACCAAGCAGTGTCTGGCTTCTCCAGCCAGCTGGGAGATCATGTGCCAGAGCAGACAAGGAGGTCGCAGGATGCACTCATATGGGAAGCAGGCGTGAGTGGTGGCGAGATTCCTACGAGAGACCCATGTGCTATCGGGATATTGGTGATGCGCTCTGTCTTCTCTACTGTACCAGCCACCGAGGTAGCTGAGCCCGCAGGAACAATTGGAAGCACAGGCTCTGAGGGGGATTTCTATGCCCTGTTAAGGTGCAGTTCCTCACCCCGTCACTCGGTGGTGCAGGTGGCCTGTGCTAAATCATAACCTGGCGGGCACACTGATTGTTCACTCCACTAGTCAGTAAAGGTACCTAGTCTTTCAGTCTCCCCACCCTGTCTGATTGCTTGATCCATCTGTTGTGTCCTGCCTGATACTTCTCTCTGGGGCAGGGCCTGCCTTCTTTATTTGTTTGGCGCAATGGGACCCTGATGCTTTGACTGGGACTGGGAGGCACCTACCATAATAACCATCAATAGGAAGGGCAGAATTTGCAATTTGCAAGTGACACTGCATTGAAACTATTTGAGACTTGCATTCTGATTCCATATGTAATACAAGCTTTGTACTCCTGGGTGCTGCGCAGGAATCCAGACACAGTGTGGAATTAGCTGATTATGAGAGTAGCCAATAGTCACTAAAAGAACCAGCTGATTGGTCCACGGGAAGTTAGACCCTTTCAATTCATTGAGCGTACCTCTGGGCCCAGGTAGCCTGTAACAGCTTGCTGATCAATGCCCTCTTTCCCCGCCGACCGTCTCTAATGGAGCAGAAATGTGTTTAATTACTCAAGGGATGTCCATTTTTTAATATCACAAAGGATTCGTTCTCCCATGTTTTTGTTGACGAGGACTAGTTATTACAGGGATTTCCCGATGTGGTAGGTTTTATATAAGAACGTAAGAACATAAGAATGGCCATACTGGGTCAGACCAAAGGACCATCTAGCCCAGTATCCTGTCTTTCGACCGTGGCCAATGCCAGGGGCCCCAGAGGGAATGAACAGAACAGGTAATCACCAAGGGTACCCACCGGATTGGCGGGTAGTGATCGATCTATCGGGGATCGATTTATCGTGTCTAGTGTAGACGCAATAAATCGATCCCCAATTGCTCTGCCGTTGATTCCGGAACTCCACCACGGTGAGAGGCGGAAGCGGAGTCGACGGGGGAGTGGCAGCCATCGATCCCGCGCCGCGAGGATGCGAAGTAAGTGATTCTAAGTCGATCTAAGTTACGTCAACTTCAGCTACGCTATTCTCGTAGCTGAAGTTGCGTATCTTAGATTGATCCCTCCCCCCCCCCCAGTGTAGACCAAGTGATCCATCCCCTGTCGCCCATTCCCAGCTTCTGGCAACGGAGGCTAGGGACACCATTCCTGTCCATCCTGGCTAATAGCCATTGATGGACCTATCCTCCATGAATTTATCTAGTTCTTTTTTGAACCCTGTTATAGTCTTGGCCTTCACAACATCCTGTAGCAAGGAGTTCCACAGGTTGACTGATAGCGGCCTCAGATCTGGATTAGAGGCCCTGCCTGTCTTATAATTAGCTAGTCACTTGACATCTAAAGGAATGCATCTGCTGTCTTTGGCCCAACTATCTAATAATGTAGTTCAGTAAATGTATATGTCTTGCTTGTTTTCAGGGGTGTCACCATGTAGGGTAGGTCCTTTGGTGCCCTCTGGAGGGGACCCCCTTGTGATACTCCTGCATCGCAGTGACTTCCCTAGAGGAAGGTCATGCTGAGCCCAGAAAAAAAGGTGTGATGGTTTGGGGTTAAATCCCAGCTTCCTACCTACATCTGCTGGGCAGGTACAGTTGAGCTTGGGTTGTGCCTTAAAAGGCGGCAGTAGAAACAAACGATCAGAAACCAGCGTGAAGGTTCTGGAGGCGCAATGGCTGCTTGGTTTGGTCTGATATTGTTTGTTGGGTGTTAACCGGCTGTTAAAGGGATGCCATCAACTTGAAACTCACATTTCCTAGGTGGGTGTAGCTATCCCCTGGTGATCAGTGATGGTGGCAATTTTACACCTAGTGACTTGACCAAGGTTGCACAGTAAATCTGTGGCAGATGCTGGACTTGAAACCCAGGAGTCCTGCCTTCCAGTTCACTGCTGCTCTAAACACCAGACTTTGTCCAAAATACTGACTGTTCCTTGAGGGAAATTTCCCCATTTCAGGAAAGTAATTCACCGGTGCATGTTCTAAGTGCAAGGTGACTTCAGCAGATCACTTTTGCTGCCTGGAAAACCCATAACCTCCCTTCGAGATAATAACGACCCACTTTGCATAAACGGAGCCAGGGTTGTGAATGGAAGGGGTGTAACCTTATTAAGTGATTTGGACAGGCGGATGAACTGTAACACAGCCAAAGGAGAGGGAAAGAAGAGAGAGACAGAAAGGCAGAGGCATCTGTGAATGCAGAGTGTTTCTTTAATGAGTCAGAAATGGGTTTTTGATCTCTTTCTGACTTTTTAAGGCTTTTGTGAATCTTGCCTGTAATTTCGTATTCATTGTATTCAGCCTCCCTTCATCTTTAAGCCCTAGACTTGTGGGGCTCATTAGCAAGTACTTAAATGTCAAAGGGAGAGAGAGAATCTATCCAGTCAGGTGAATGATCATTTACGGTGATACTTGGATGTGTCTAAGATCCCTGGGAGGAATGGTTTGGGGTTTTTGCCAGGTTGTCCCACAGGAAAGCCAGCAGAAATCAAATTAGAAAAATGCAAATGAACACTCACAAATTGTTCATGGCACTGGCATTGCTCTGAGACCAGAAGGGAGTGGAGTACTCCAAGCCGTGCTTTGCTGCCAGCATACTCTGGGAAGCTAAGACTCTTCGCTGCAAAGCCATTGTTGATACAGACCTACGGCAGGTTTCCATTATAAAGTCAGTTTTAATCAACAGTTACCCCACTGTCATGTGGCGTAGGCAGCCATGTACCTGGGATGACTTCGTTTTCTGTGTACTGCTTCTTTATATTTCCAAAACATCAGCCATTTTGTTCTCAGAGTCGCTGCAGCCTGTTACCGTGAGGCACATACACTGTGCTCGCTCTGTTTCTCTTGTTTATTTTTATTCACTCACCGAGTTTTTCCTTAATCTAAACTAGCAGCCACTTTAGTTGTAAGTAAAAGTGTATGAATAATGGATTTTTTGCATGGGTGCTGGACCAATGGGTATAGTGGGGGTGCTGAGCTGAGAGCTATTGTACCAAACTGGAAACCACTTCAAGCCAGGAGGTCTTCCACACTCTCAGAACGGCAAGGTTCAGCCCCTATAATTTTTTGGTTTACTGGCAATTCAAAAACAGGGGAAAAATCACTTCGGGTCAAACCAAAATTGCATTAAAAATTTTTTTTTTTTTGGCAAATTAAAAAGTTGGGGAAAAGTTCATTTACAGTTGAATGAAATGTTTCGCATCAAATTTGAGCACGTGAAGATGTTTTTGAATTTATTAAACTAAACAAAGGAAATCTCTAAACAAAAAGTCACTTCAAATTGAAAAATCAGAACGTTTCATTTTGAAAACGTTGAAATGAAATGTTATGCTGTTTCCAGAATTTATTTTTGTAGGGGTTTTTTTTATTCTGATTGAAACAATTCAGCAAAACTGACATGAATTCACAAAATGTTCAGTGGCACCGAATCTGTGTTTCTTGTTGAAAAAAGTTTTGGTCAAACAATTTTGCCCAGCTCAACTTTGAAGCTGGTTGGTTGGTTTCTGTGTGTGGAAATTCATAACATACAATATCTGAGACACCAGAGTCATTTTCTCTGCCATGTATATGTTCATACTGGGGTATGTAAGCTACCACACTATGGTCACTGGGGGCAAATGTTGATTTTTTAGGGATGACCACTGCAGATGTTTGTTCTAAAAACACATCAGAATAAACAGAACACTCAGACAGCAGAACACCCTGACCTTTCATACAGGACACTACAAAATGCACTTTGCTTCTGAAACCTCAGTTGAAAGGAGCTGTTGTTCTTTCAAAGATCCGTACAAATGGATTCGCTTATTGGGTTAGATTGTCATCATGCAGGAGTTCAACCCAGAAAGCTAGAAACAGGAGGAGAGAGGTCCATGGCAACCATGAGTTGCCTGATGCATGTTTTCCCTGGCGATGTCACTTGGGCTTTCAAAATCCCAGCAACCCAACAGCATCATTTTGCTGATAGAGATATTAAAAAACAAAGAGCCGGAGAGAGGGTTAAAAGTGGCCAGCAAGTGATGGAGGATGACAAGGGAGAGAAAAAAAAGGAACTCAGCCAAGTATGTTGAGTACCCATGGGAGGAACAGGGCTTCAAGTGACGGTGATGCGTGGGGGCGGGCATGCAGGGTCATGTCATCCCCCCCAGATTTGCTGTTTGCCTTGTACTGAGCATGCTCACATGGACTAAGCATGCTCAGTACCACCGCTGAAGCCGGCTGCCCTCACTCTGCCCCTCCCCCCCCATTATTGACAGTCACGGGTCATCTCTGGCTTCAAGCAAATCAGGCCAGAGACTTTCCAAGATTCACCCTGCCTTCGTGAAATGATGGAGATTAGACACAAAGTGCCAGGCTAACATGTAAGTGTATGCCAGTGGGTGCACTCAAACAGCCCAGAGCCCGGGGAGATACGTCTTCCTCCTCCAGCATGGCATTCCAATTGACACCCTTTCTAGGCTGGCTGGAGAAAAGCACAGAGTAGCTGAGTGAGGGGCTCTGGTGTCCGGAAGCAATAATCCTTAATCAGGCTGCTCAATACTCTCCTTGTAGAGCAAGAGACAAAGAAACAATGCATAGAACAGAGGATAAGGAATTAAACAGCAAAGAAAGTCTCATTGAGTTTGTGCTGCTGTTTGTTTTCCGGATAACCTCTCAGTACAAACATGAGGCGTTTGCATGTCAACTGGTGCATTTTTATTCAAGGCAGCAAAGAGTATTTTTCCGGGTAATGTTCTAGGTGCTTTCTCAGAGTACAGCTAATGGCATTCAGTTAGAATTGGCTCCTTTACTGTACCAGAGGCTTCTTTAACTTAAAATTGTCATGAAAGTTGGATCGTTTCCTGAGAATAAGGGGAAGGGTCCTTGATAAATCCGCCGTAGTGAAGAGACAAGATTGCTCGAGGGATTGGAGCCTTTCACCATGGATTCAGATCGTGATGAGTTCAATGATAGCCAGCCCTGTTACCAGCCAGTCACTGTCCATTGGTCTGTTAGAGATATGTAGGTGGTTGCAGACTCATTCATATTGGCCCTCTCTTCATGGAACTAGCCCGAGGTGGTAGGGAACTGCATGGAACCGGCATGCGTGGCAAGGGTCTGTAACCTATCTCATGCCTTTGTGTGGAGGAGGATTTGGAGTGGAGGCTCTTTGCATCAGTCAGGAGGGTTTGTTCAGTTGGGAGGAGGGTCAGATTACTTGTCGCTGAGGATAGCGTTTGCAGCCAGAAGGACTGGGTTTGGGTGGATTGACTGCCCAGGTTTCGTGGTGGGATGGGTGGCAGCAGGTGGAGAAGACCATGAAAAGCTCTCAGACAGTCTTGACTCATGTCTCTTTGCACTACAGCCATTGTTGCCAGTGAACCAGACTTTCCATCTTCCGTGTCACATGGACCTTTACTAACCAGCTCTCTCTGTTCCAGATGGCAGCGCGATATTCCGCGGATGCTTCCACCGGCCGAACAACGTCTCCTTAGCTTTGCCTGTGACTGGGGTGATGCTGAACATGTCTGTGGACAAGTGTGTGGACTTCTGCACTGAAAAGGTAAGTAGGAGAAGCGAATGGGGCTCTAAGCGAAGGACCCGGCACACACCTCCAGTTTGCAATGATGTAAATCAGGAATAACCTCACCAGAGCCAAGGAAGTGACTGGTGTAACACGGGTGCAAGTGGGGAAGGATCAAGCTAAGAGTCCTTCCAGAGCTCTGCATTTGCTTCAGAATAGTTATGTTAAAAATCATACTCAATCCATTTTAATCCAGCGTAATGTAATAATTGCTTGTGTCCAAACTACAAGAGGTGAAATTTACAGCTTGTATCTTTGCCCGACAAAAAGTAGGTTCTAAATCCCAGGAGAAGGCCATGCTGAGGATCACTAAATTTCTCCTTTCGCTTAATCTGTAACCTGCCAGGGTTTTATCCCCTGGCGGAAGCTTTACCTGTACAAATCCTATGCATGGACTTTCTGGGAGATTTGTATGCGGTTAGCCTGGCAGTGTCAGGATTTGACGCCACTGTTTCTAAACAACAAGTCACTGCTTCCCGTTTTAAAATGGCGGGACAGATTCTTAGCTGCTGTGGTGGCCATCACGCCACTGAAGCGAATGCAGCAAGGCTGATTTACACCAGCTGAGGGTCTGGGTCGGGGTCAGTTCCTACCCATGTTCTTGAGGTTGCTGGGCAAGTTTCTTCTCACTGGACTGGAGAGGGGAATAGGAAAAGTGTGTATTCCCGACCTTGGAATGTGTGTCCCGAGGGGAAGAGAGCAGAGAAAACAATG
Source organism: Emys orbicularis (assembly GCF_028017835.1). Taxonomy (NCBI): domain Eukaryota; kingdom Metazoa; phylum Chordata; order Testudines; family Emydidae; genus Emys; species Emys orbicularis. The sequence continues at coordinate 29,055,123 of NC_088698.1, forward strand.
ATCCTGGAGGACCGTGGAGGGAGGCGGAGGTGGGAAGGAGAGGGGACGGAGGAGTGGGGCCAGAGAAATTGTGGGACGGGGGAGGGAAAAGTGCATGGGCAAGAGAAAGAAGATCTAGAAAAAGAAAGGGGCTCTTGAATAAAAAATGCGGCCTTGGGAAAGAGACCCAAAGAGAGGAGGATGGGGCATAGGACTTTCAAGAGAACAAATTGTAACTCAGCTTAACCTTGAGGGGGAATTTTGCCATGAATGGTCCCATAGTTCCATGAGATCACTGAAGAGTCACGCAGCTTATTCTTCAGTCCTTGGCCCCTCTGCTGACACTGCCAACAAAGGCTGGGGTTGATAATCCTGGAGACCCCATTGTCTAGGCTTTGGACATAGGCTACCCAAGAGCCTTTAGGTGACCATGAGCCCACCCCATGACCCAAGAGCCATTAGGCTTCATGAGTTTGGTCACACTGGTAACCCAGGGCCAGATTTCACCCTTGTTGGTTCTTATTTTATTCAAACAAGTAAAGGGGCTTGATGGCGGAGGGAGGATGTTCACCCAGAGCGCTACAGAGGCTGAGCTGAATACTGCCCTGTGGGCAGTCGACGTTCTGTCTGGTGCTGTACCTCAGCCCTGCATGAAGGAGATTTCCTTGCTATCACCCACGACAAACCCATCCCTCAGGACAATCAGCAGCTGAGTAAGAAGGGAAGGAGGAGTGGGGCTGGACAAAAGCTTGTTTTCTTTCCCTTAATGCCCTGAAAACATGGGCAAGGACAGCTCCTGCTTAGGCGGCTCCCTGCCATGTTGTCAAGGCCTTTTCCCAACCTGCGCAGACACAGTTCTGACTTGGGAATTGCAGGGTGAATTGGTTGAACTTGCATCTTTGGGATAATTTGGCGCCTTCTCCCAACTCTGCTCCTCGGGGGAGGGAGAATCGACTTCTACTTCAGTGTAGCTCCCTTGGTGTCAATGGGGCTACACTGAATGGGGGTAGCCCCATTGACACCAGCTGAGACTTGGCCCCTGGGGTAGGGTCTCTCTGGCCCAGACTGCACACCAATCAAATGTCTTGCTGAGCAGTGAAACATCTGGGTGGGAAAGTAGCAGCATTATGCCAGCCCGTTACAAGGTCAACTACCTATCTCGATGCTTTAATCCATATAGATGACTCCATAGGGTCTCTTCCATGCCAGACTTTTACTATACTGGAGCGCGCAAATGTTAACATGTGCCGCGAGAGTTTTACCAGGGTTTAATCTATTGGATTTGAATGTTAATTTTTAAAAAATGAAAGAAAGAAAACAAGCAAACAAGCAAACTTACTGGTGGATCTCTGACCAGAAATAACAGATTAATGCTTCACCTCCAGCAGTAGACTGGTGGCCAAGAACCTGACCCCCACATGGGAAAATGTAGAATGTGTTAGAGGAAACTGCAGATTCCATACCATAGTAATGGGGAAAGGTAGTTTCCTTCCTGACCCCAGCTGTGGTCACAGTTTATGTCCTGAAGCATCAGGATTGTTCATTTTTCTGATAGCTCATATAACTGCAGATGTTAATTACGTAAAGGTCGAACCATCTGCAGCAGGGAGTTCATCACCAAACAATCCCTATAGCTTCCATAGGGCTACATCGCCACCCCCAAAACAGGGAGCCGTGCATGGGGAGTTCCTTATAATACGCTGTTACGAACCAATGAAACTCCATTGTCTGGCTTCCTGGGACTCAGTTGCTATGAGCTCTAAGGATGCCCAAACATATGCTTAAATGGCTGCCCTCTAATGAGGCCCTCCCGTCCTGCATCCGCTGACACTGGAAGTCTCCCTGCTGTGGCATTTCAGTGCCATAGACGGACGTAGCTCAAACAGATGCCTGGCAAATGGGAGGCTAAGAAAGGGATTTGAAAACAACATATCTAGACTCCGCAGCTTTCCCTGGCTGTGTCTCCATCTCTACCCCAGTGAACATGCTCCCTCAGCCGCTCGACAGACCAGAGAGCCCCTCTAAAAACCATTAGATTCCCTGCACTCTGTACAAGAGCAGCAGCTCCACACCACAGCCCTGCTTTGTTCTTGCTCCCCTGAGAGCTTGGCTCTTGGAGGTGTAAATAAAATCCTGAGCACCGAGCCCCTTGATTAACCCAGCGCCGCCACAGCCCTGGGTGTTAAATTGCCTGTCAGGCTCTGAATGTTCCCTCATAACTCCGCACTTTAAAATCCAAATGAGGTCACAGAAGATGCAGTCTGTGGGCTTTTAGTAACCTTACTCTGGGTGACAAACTCACAAATTACCAGAGCCGCATCAGGCCATGATTCTAAGAGGGGTATCATAGCTCCAGATATATTACACCCTGCACTAGCAAATAGCTCGGCAATTTCCAGCCCCGTGGTTTGGAATGCAGGGCCACAGCTGGGCGAGGAGGCGCTGGACATGCTAGAACTCGGGTTGGGTTGGTTTCTGTCAAAGCCAAGCTGCCGTTGCTAGCGATGCAGCGTTGTGACGGGCTCGCAAGGAGTAATAACACCTCACCCCTCGCCCGGCTCCACTCCAGGCCTGGTTACAGAGCTCATGGCAGCAGTGGAGCTGACAATGGAAGTTGCCCACAGAACATTTCATTTCCAAAGCACTGTGTGCCCTGAACCGAATTAGCCCTCGCTGCGTGGAGAGGGGTGTGTGCCAAGACAGCCAATGGGAGATGCCAAGGAGAGGGGTGTCTCCTAAGGCCCACCCAGTGGCACCAGCAAAGGCACTTACGGACCTTTTAACATGGAAATGTAGATGCCTAGTGAGTTTAGACACCTACAGGGTCAGATGGTGGGGGGGGGGAGGTTGTACATTGCAGTGGTGCCAAAACTGGGGTGCCTTTTGTGCATCTAGGCCTTAGTCTCGCTGTGCCTCTGTTCCCCATCTGTACAATGGGGACAATAGCAGGCATTAAAGATTGTGAGGCGCTCCGGTGATGGGGGCCACCGAAGTACCATGGATAGATAGAGAGCAGTCTGCCTGTGTAGATCGCAGGGCAGAATCAGGGCCTAAGAGTAAACCTACCCCCCTGGGATTTAGCTAGGAGCGGTCACGCTTGTAATGCACAGCACTTTTCCAGCTCCTGACCCAGAAAGGAGTCATGAGAGAGAGAGAGGGAAAAGCTTCTGTCACCCCAAAGCCTTGTGAACTGCCCCCAAACACCAATGCCATTATTCCTGTTTTACTGGGAGGGGTGGGGCAGCTTCTGGACAAGTACAACTGCAGCTCAGCTGTAAAACCCAGCTCCGGATACTCATCCTCCAAAGTGACTGTGGAGAGACTCCAGCCTCCAGGGCTGTCAGGCAGCCTCCCAGCCCGGCTAGACAGAGTCGCACTAGCAGGACTCCAGCTAGCACACTAAAAATAGCTGTGTGGCTGGGGTGAGCCCCCCAAACTCACACCCCAGCTGAGCTAGTGTGAGTCGACACGGGCCGGGAGGCTGAAGTGTAGCTACAGTGTAGACAGACCCTTTGATAACCACTGAACTTGGAGAACGAAAGGAACCACTTTCCCAGGCCGCTGTACTCAATCCCTGACCCAGCGTTAATAAGCAAGGGCCTGACCATGCTGCCCCTGCAGATGATGGGAGCTTTGCCCTGAACTCTGATGGCAGCAGAAATGGGCCCTATGTCTGGGGCTGAGTTGGTGGGGATCAGGAAGCCGGTGGGCGCGGGTGGCAGCGGGCAGGCGGCAACGGGCTGCACATCCCAGCCTCCTGGCCTGCTGCAGGCTGCTCAGGCTGAGCGGCTCTGTCCCTTGCTCCCCCCAGGAATACCCGCTGGCAGCCCTGGGGGGGGCCTCCTGCCATTGCGGCTTCCCCACCACGCTCTTCACCCTCCATGAGCGCGAGGACGAGCAGCTGTGCGCCCAGAAGTGCGGCGGCGAGGAGTTCGAGAGCTGCGGGACCGCCGAGTACTTCATCGTGTACCAGACGCAGGTGCAAGGTAGAGAGCGTCGCGCCGGGCTCTTGGCTCTGACAGCGTGTGTCTGCCGGGGAGGCAGCGGGAAAGGTGTCTAACTCTCCTCTTTCAGCAAGAGCAATGACTCCGGGAACCCCGGAGCGCGGCTGCTCAGCTGGAGTTCAGCTAATGCTGGATAGTTATTGCTACTTGCCTGTGGTGTCTTCTTCCCTGCAGAGGGGCTGGAGAGCTGGTGCATGCTGAACTCAGCTGCTCGCGCGATACTCCCCCTTTAACAGCTTTCTAGCAGAGCCAGGTGGCTATCCGGGCTCCACCCCCTCCGCTGAGAATAGGGCCATTCCCTCTCTGACTCACAAAGAGTTTTGCTCAGTGGTTTTTGACTCCCCGCTGCCTAGCCGAATGCTGATCCTTGGTGGCCCACCATTGCCCACCTCCCATTCATCGGTGCACCCTTTACTGGGGGTTGGGCTGATTGGACATGCAGTATGATGCATGTTCACAGCAGCCTTTGTTACAAAGGGCCCGTGCACTGGCGGGAATACTCTGCCATATATTGAGCATGTTCATTTCCCTTCAAAGTCAGCAAGGGGAATGTTTTGATTATAGGGCTTTGATGTGAGCCCCGCTCCCCAGCGAAGGACAACGAGCACCATTAAATCAGAGGTGCCTGCTTGGAGCGCAGCCTGGGACAATGGTTCTCCAGCTATTGATTCTGCAGACCTCCCAGGACGGGAAGGTCACCTGATGGTGGCCACCTTTACTGAGACCCCAGGACTTTGTGAATCTACATTCAGCCTGGCAGGTGGGCTCTACAGAACTAGACTAACGCCCCCCCCCCCAATTGCCCGGTGCTAGCTCTGGTGGGGCTCTTGGAGGAATTCTATGGGAGCAGACTCTACTTCCGTTGTTTAATGGTCCTAATCTGGGTCACAGAGTGGAGCTGCCCTGAACATTACACCGACAGCTGGTTCCTCTGCCCCAGCTGTATTTCCTGTGTAGCTTTTCCTTTCTTTCTTACCTGGGCATTGGAGTAAGGGGTGGGAGGAAGGACACACTAACTGATCAGATGATCACATGTCTCTGCTGCAGATTTCAGCTTTACCACCCGTGTCCAAACTGGCCATAGAATACATGGAGCTCTGAGCGTTCTGTCACCCTGCATAAAATAACCCGGGTTTCCAAATAGCCATTCGGCGTTCATTAAAAATTACCATTTATTTCAGTTTCCCAGGAAATAAATCCTCCTTTGAACATGCGACTTTAATTACTGCTTAGATCAGACACAGGAAATAACAGTTTGCCATCTGCCTTCAGCAGACTTTTCTTTTTTTTTTTTCCTTGTCACCGTCAATAAGTTACAGGCCAGAATAACCAATCACTGGTTAATAATGGGTCTCTGATCTTCTGTCACAGAGCCCTCCAGACATCCCAATGCACCTGCTGTCCAATGCTGCCCTGGGGGAAGCGTACAGGAGGCTGTGCAGACTGCTTGAAAGCAAAATGTGACAAATCCAGTCTCCTTTCCAAAGAAGCACCCAGTGTCCCAACGAGGCTGTTCATTTCCATTCGCTCTGGCATTTTCTTCTTGTTTGGGTGGTTATGATTTTCATCACATGGGATCATGCATATCAGTCCCTTCTGAACGCCTGTAGGCCCCACATGTGGCAGTGCTTTTCAGTTCTCTCACTAGCTAACCAAAAAGAATTTAGGGTTCGGCTTCATTCAGATCTGTGGGACTAGCTGCTTTTTTCTTGCACCTAGTTGGAAGCCTGTGTCTGGTGATCACAGCAGAGGCTGAGCATTAGCATTTCTGGGTGCAGCTCCTGGCACTGCCATTGACTTGCTGTGCATGTCACTTAATTGCTTTGTGCCTCGGTTTCCCCATCCATAAAATGCCACTAACATTCCTCACAGGGGGGTGATGAGGTTTTATAAATCGACCCATGCTTGTCAAGCGCTTTGAAATCCCTGTATGAGTACAAAAAATTAATACCCTGTGAAAATGTGGCCTAAATGAAGGAGGAAAGCCCAGCAGTATCATGTTTGAAGACATCAGTGCTTGAGAAATGTTACAGAAAGGTGCTTGGGGAATTACTGTCATAGAAAGAAATATACTCAAACCCCCATAGACCATTTTGACTTTGCCCGCTTGCCCCATTGCAATGCAAAGTAGATACATACATGAAATTGCTCAGCAGCAAGAGAATATGCTTCCTTCTGGTGAGTGAGTGAGTGAGTGAGAGAGAGAGGTGTCTTTGTCTCCTGAGCTCTGTTAGCATTTCACAGTGGCAAGGCGGAGAGTAGATCCATACAGTTACAACGCAGGATAAAAGACTGTGGGTCAAGGAAGGAGAAAAGGAAAAGCCAGTCCAGGAAAGTAGAGGAAGGAATCCTAAACAGAAAACTCAAAGGCTTTTCATTAGAGGCGACTTCTCCCAGCCCCCATTCAAGGTCAATTCCATCAAGATTGTTCCAAAAAAAGTTAAGTAATTAAAATGAAATCTCTGGTATGCATTCAAGGAGATTCTTTTTTTATCAATTTCATTAGGGCCCAAAGTAAGCAAAGACTTCAAGGACATCTGTAATCCAACATTTTTTTGCTATAACATGGTTACTTTTGTTCTGTACAAAAGCTCCTGTGGGGACTTTCTCAAGCAGTTTTAGCTTTTGCTAGAAAATAAAAAGGGTAGAATGTCTCCTGTTAATAACATTTAGCATGGAGATATCCAAGGAGCTCAGTGCACTCTGCAAACATTAATTGTCCATTAAACTTCAGAGCTCCCTGGGAGGCAAGTAAGTCACGTGCTCCCCATCCTACTGTCCAATAATCTGTAAAATTCTCTTTAGCCTTCGCTCTTTTGCCCAACATTCTTGCAATTCGTGTTCACTGGGATGGGAACAGAAAAGAGATGCCAACCAGCCCAGGAGAATTGGCTTCAAAAGTCAAACAAGTATGCACAGGGATTTAATATGCAGTATTCCTCCAGTTCTCCTCTTCTCTGTGGTCATTTGAAAAATGCTTTTGCATTAATCAGCATAAAAGAGCAGGAGGCATTTATACTTACGCGGCTTAGGAAATATACATCTATCTATGTTATTCTACATAAGATTGACACCAGTCCTGGACATGCAGTATTGGGCTGGCATCCCCAGCTCTGGAAGGTGATAAGCTGCATTCAGCACAGGGGATCAGTGCTGGGAAGATAAAATGTTGCGCCCACTTCAGCAGCTGAAAGCCTAGCAGGTGGGAGCAGAGAATCTATTATGGTCACTTAAAAGCCACTCCGCTGTCCATCTGTAGGCAAACGTTGCAGCTCCTCAGCGTTGCCTTTCATGATCCAGTCATTGGAGGAGATGTTTGGCCAGGATAATGTTGTTCCTTTTATTTTATTTGGCGACTCTGGTGAGCGGAGGAGGACATGGGATAGGAACAATAGCAATAACTCATCTCTGAGAGAAGCAACCAGGGGGAGGAACTCTTAAAACATGTTACCTCCAAAATGCCCGCAGGTTGAACTGCCAAATTCTGTGCGAGGTCAATAACATCACCGTCAGAAAACAAATAACACAAAGAATGTCTGGGTTGAAAGGGACCTCAGGAGGTCATCTAGTCCAACCCCCTGCTCAAAGCAGGACCAATCCCCAGACAGATTTTTGCCCTAGATCCTTAAATAGCCCCCTCAAGGATTAAACTTACAACCCTAGGTTTAGCAGGCCAATGCTCAGACCTCTGAGCTATCCTTCCATCCCTAAATTAAACCTGTTCCGTCTTGCACAGTGATCTCGATGCAAAGCAGCATTAAGTCTGGTCAGTACCAGGATGGGAGATCCACCCACCTACATCTACAGTGTTCAGTTCCTGAGCATTTTGTGATTCTGTCACCTATCTGAGTTGGCCAGCTGCTCCTCGAAAGCAGCAGAATTTTGAAGTAGAGCAGTTGTACCCAGTTAGAATATCTTAGTGGCTAGCACTTTTCAGTGTTTCTACAGTGAGTGAGGCTTTCTCCTAATGCAGCCATCTAACTGTGTACTGCTTCTGTCTGCTCCAGGAGACTACAGCAAGCCATACGGAGTTGACTCGTTTTCTCTATAGTAGAGCCAGTGATATATTGTTTTGCATCCTTATCAATTAGGATGAAGAAAGACACAAGGAGAATAAAACAGGAGAGCCAGTGTGCTTCCAAACAGCGGGGAAATCCTAGGCACGACTTTCTGTCCCTTGGAATATTCTGTTAACACTTTCTCCAGGGACAGCCCTCTAATAAAACCCAACCTCCCACTAAGCAAGGGGATACCAAGGGGCAATGTCGGGGGAAAGTTAAACTGGGACTCATTCTGAGGCTAAGGATGAAAGGTGGTGAGGATTTTCCCATCTCTAACAATGTTTACTGCTGGAGCCCAGTCAGCCTCTCTTCCAAGCTGCAGAATGATTTCCTAGAAGGGACCTGATGTGATTTTCAGTCCAAGGGCCAAGTCACCAGGCCGTAGAGAACAGCCATAATGGGAATGATTATTCCAGGTATAAGCTAGTGCTGGGCATCTGCCCGCACAAACCCATCAAGGTATACACTCAACCATGAATGCACACACACATTGTGTGCACACACCCACAGTACCTACACATTAGATATACATCCACCATTACACTCAGACTATCACACACACATGTCCTAGAAGCAAAACCACCTTTGAAATGGATGGTCCAGCTCCGTACCCAAAAAATTCACCTCAGATCCCCCGTCGTTATAATGGGCCAAACCCAAGTCCCTGATCTAAACATCCCAGGGCCATTGGGGCCAAAGTTTGAACTGCAGCCCAGGTCTGCCTCAAGGACATACGCACTGTTATTAGCACACATGGTGTCCTTTGCTGTAGTCCATCTGCCTTCAGAAGGGGTCGCAGTATGATGGCGGAGCCGGGTAGCAGAAGAAATGAGACTGTCAGTGTGTGCCTGGCTTGGCCATAACGATTCTTGTGCCACTCAGCATGTGTGTCCTGACTGACTGCCTTTTGGGGGTGGATCTGTGTGTCTTCCTGTTGGCCATTCTTGCTTTAGATGAAGGCTTTGAACTCTGTGGGGGATCCTGTGGGAAATGATCATTTCCTTTCATGTTTGTATAGTGAAACCCATCCAAGTGATGGTCCCTGCAAGTCTTCCCATCCCCCTCCCCCCATCCAACCCCCCGCAATGCATGTCAGGGATGGTCTGAAGGTTCCTCATTTCAAAGCAGCCCAGTTGGGATCCAGCAGCCATCACAGCTGCAGACTTGTGTTGTCAATGAAGAAGCAATCGCTGTAAAACATAAAGTAACAGGGACCTGAAAACCACAGTTAATGGAAAGCCCTTGAGTAATGTAGTCACCTCTTCAAATACCAGCATGTACAGCTGATTTTCCTTCTCTTTCCCCTTCTTGTCCTCACTGCCGGAGCTATGTGGTTCATATGCCCTGCTGCCAAAGTGGAACCAGAAACTGGCAAGACAGTCGCTGTGTCACTGAAAAGGCCCCAATGGACACAGGGACTGATGGAAAAGTGCTTAGTTTGGGATGCATCATCCACAAACATGAGGCTGAGGAGTTTGCAGCAAAGTAGCAGGAGTGTTTCTTGACACACTGTCCATAGATCCAGAAAATGGCAATAAAACTTGAGACGGCCACAATGGAGGGGAGTTTGGATGGTACCTGGTGCTTTAGCCAAAAAAACAAGCCAGACGCTGCTTCAGCTCCTGGGGCAACAAAAGAGACTCTCCCCTGGTGGCCATTATGAACAAGATTCACTGAATGAGCATTTCCACATCTCTGTTAGTATGTCCCCTGAGATCTGAAAACCTCTCTTCCCCTTATCTCAGTGGTGGAATCTTATGTATTGCGCCTTGACACATCTTCCATTTGTTCTTTCTAGACAATCGTTGTATGGATAGAAGGTTTTTACCAGCTCGGTCGAAACAGTTTATAGCTCTGGCAAGCTTTCCCGGGGCGGGCAACACTTGGGCGCGCCATCTCATCGAGCTAGCTACGGGTTTCTACACTGGGAGCTATTACTTCGATGGATCGCTCTACAACAAAGGTGAGAGGGGCCTGTAGCTTTTAAAATGTGCTAGGTTAAGAAATAAGTAGAAATTAGGCTTTGGCCTAAGTATAGAGGAGTATGAGAATTTGAGTTTGTTAATGTGAGCAAAAGTTAAAAATAGAAGTTGGAGTCAGTCAGATGTGAAAATTGAAGTTAGCAAGGACAGGGGCCATGTTGTGGCTATGTTTGGTTATAACTGGTTTTAGCAGGACATATATAGTGTAAATGGTAATTGCATGCCTCTTTGCTTACTAATCATTTCCCTCTTAATAAAATGGGGTTCTATCATTCAAAGAATCATCCAAGGTCCTCTACCAAATTCAATTGTCTGTAACTGATTTGGAGGCTCAGACCTGAAAACTAAGCTTGGTTTACTGCATTCTTAGCTTTAACAATTTAATGCTCATTGGAAACGTTTAAAATGGAAGGTCACAGGCGTCACCAGCAGCTTTGCTATCACTGTGACTTCAGATGGCCTATCAACGAGGATCTCAGGAACTGGACAACTTTGAGGGTTTCAGAAGAAAGGCAGGAGAGGAGATTTGAATTAGAAATACACTACTGTGACTAGGGAAGGAAATGTGCTTTATTGATGAGCAAAAGAACATAAAGGGGGCCACCAGCGCTGACTTTCCATTGTGCTTGACCCCCGGCTCTGCCCCAGACCCCGCCCCACTCTACCCCTTGCCTCAAGGCCACACCCCTTCCCCTCCCCCACCCCACCTGTTTTCACCCCTGCTCCCCCTCTTCCCACCCTGGTCCACTCCCTCCCCCAAGCGTGCTGCATCCTCGCTCCTCCCCTCTCCCCCCCCCCCCCCCCAGCCTCCTGCATGCCGCGAAACAGCTGATTGTGGCAGGCGGGAGGCATGGGAAGGGAGGGGGAGGTGCTGATTGGTGGGGCCTGCCGGCAGGCAGGAGACACTGGGGGGAAGGGGAGGTGCTGATAGAGGGGCTGCTGGTGGGTACTCAGCTCCCACCATTTTTTCCCTGTGGGGGCTCCAGCCCCAGGGCACCCCCGGAGTCAGCGTCTCCGAAGGGTGCACAGGCCAAATGCTCCGCCCTGCAATGAAAACTCATTGATAGATAGGTGGGTAGAATTCCATTTAAGTCAATATAATTACTCCTGATTTACCCCTTCTCCCCAAAACTGACGCATGTCGGGGATGGTCTAAAGCAGTGGTTCTCAATCAGGGTTACACATACCCCTGGGGGTATGCAGAGGTCTGCCTGGGGGAACATCAACGCATCTAGGTATTTGCCTAGTTTTAAAACAGGCTACATAAAAACCACTAGCGAAGTCAGTACAAACTAAACTTTCATACAGACAATGACTTTATACTGCTCTATATACTATACACTGAACTGTAAGTACAATATTTATATTCGTTGATTTATTTTATAATTATGTGGTACAAATGAGAAAGTCACCCATTTTTCAGTAACAGTGTGCTATGACACTTTTGTATTTTTATGTCTGATTTTTTAAGGAAGTAGTTTTTTAAGTGAGGTGGAACTTGGGGGTTCACAAGACAAATCAGACTCCTGAATGGGGCACAGGAGTCTGGAAAGGTTAAGAGCCACTGGTCTAAAGGTACCTCATTTCAAACAGCAGAGCTGGGATCCAGCCAGCCATCACAGCCGCTGACTTGTGTTGTCAATGAAGAAGCAATAGCTGTAAACATAAAGTAACAGGGACCTGAAAACCGCAGTTCATCGAAGGCCCTTGAGAAATGTAGCTGCCTGTTCAAATACCAGCATATCCAGCTGATTCTGTTTCCCCTTCTTGTCCTCACTGCTCTGAAACACAGTTTTGAGTCTTTCAAGCCATCACAATATCTTGGTAGATTTGTTACTAAGGATTCACTGGGTGCATTTCAAAGGGCCCCACACCCAGCAGTCCTTATTCAGCCAACACTTCCTTTGGCTCCAGTAGGAATTTTGCCTGAGGAAAGACTTCAGGCTTTGGGCCAATTCTTGCCCCAGGCTCATGGTGTGATCTCCACACTTTGGGAGGTTACGTGTCACTCCTTTCTGTACCTGCTGTACGGTTCTATTTGCATGGTCCATCTATCATCACCTCCTCGGAAACGGCCCGCGGGCCGGACTGTACCAGTTCCACGGAGCCCTGCGTGGGGCATGGCACCATTTAGCTCAACTGAGGACAATCTGAATTCCCCCCTCTCCCCCGCCGCATATCCACACGCACCTTCCTGAGGGCCAGATTGTGGGCTGCCTTGCGTGACCTCCCAAGCGAGTAAGGGGGTAACTCCCTTGCACCACCTACTTGGATTGTGGGAAGCAGGAAGAACCGTCTCTGTGGGACCAATGGGGAGGAGGAAGTGGGAAGTGGGTGGAGAGTGTGCGGCGTGTTGGCTCCCACTATCCCATTGTACCAGCTACAGTTGCTATGGCAGCCTCCCGGGTGATGCATGCCACACCCGGTGTGGACCTGGCACAGGGTACTTCCCCCTGGGAGTAGTGGGAACCTGGGAGACAGATTCTGAGTCACTCACACTGCCTGTTGCTTGGGGTTCGAGGCCATGCCACGACTGGGCCCTTGGACGGTACATTCACTTTGGCGTGGAAAAATTCTATGTAGAATTGTCATGTTTGTGTTGCGGCTGTCACTTGTGGTCCATGCTGGGGACTGAAACTTCCCATAAAAGGTCTTGGCTGGAGCGGCTCGGAATTTGTCACAAATTTACAAATTCCACATTTTTGCACCAAAAAAAAGAAAAGAAAAGAAAAGAAGCCACTCATTTTTGACCAGCTCCAGGCTCAGCCTACTGCAGAGTGGCTGGACCAAATGCCAGGGGCAAACTCCCATTTTGTTTTGCATTATAAAAACTATTTGGGGTCTTATAATGGACTCCTCTCCCCCACCCTTAACTGGGTATTTTACCCTGTTATTCCTACCCTGCCTTGTCCCCTGTTTATGATACCCATTTTGTAATATGTCAGTACTAAATTGTGGATTCGTGTGGGTCACCCCGAGACCATCAAATCTGCCTTTAAACTCACATTTCATTAGGGATTTTTTTTTAAATAATTTCTGTGGGAGACTAAGTCAGTGCAGTTAACAATCACCATCCTCTGAGAGCACAAGAAGAATTCAGCAACCAAACGCAACAATAACAAAGAAATCACCGTTACATCAATCAGTCTTAGATAATCTCCCAGGCAGAGAGGAAAACTGCTGAGAGTTAACTTAATGATACAGCAAAGCAAGGCTGCACGCTGGCTGGCCATGACTGTAAAACGCTGATGTCCTGCGTTAACAGTCGGGTAGAGGGACTAGAAAGGGTTGGCTTTCGTGGATTTGACAGTCTTGCTCCAGGGTGCCCAAATTGCTAACCAAAAACATCACAGACCCCTAGTGAGAAGGGCCAAAACGGAGGCAATCTGGGGGTCACCCAATGGAGCCTCCCTGTGACTAGCAGGACCGCAGCCTGACAAAATTGAACAGCATCAAGTCGATTTGCCTCTCCTGGTACGGTAACACCTCGAGAGAGACTGTAGCAGCCCTGCACAATCCACACCTAAGCCCATTCCACCTGGAGCCACCACGGGCAGGACTTTCTGACGGGACAAGTGGTTTTGAGCACCACACTACTGGTGATTTTAAGAAAGGGCCGAGCACTTGTCCTTTTTAGTGGCATTTAAGCATGTGCTTGAAGCTAAACACGTGCTTGATACATAGCGGCAAAGATTCCAAAGCCAGAAGGGACCACGGTGAGCATGTAGCCTGCCCTCCTGGATAACACTGGCCAGAGAACTGCCCCACAATAATCCCTAGAGCAGATCGTCTAGGAAACAGCCCATCTTGATTTAAAAATTACCAGTGATGGAGAGTCCCCCAGGATGCTTTATGAGCTCTGCAGAACAGAGAGGAACATAAGCACATGCTTCAGATTAAACACGTGCTAAAGTTCTCTGCTGAATCATGACTTTAAGTTCTCTGGACCTCAGTTCCCCATTGTAAAACAGGGATAATAATATTTCCTTTCTTTAGGTCGCTTTCTTGATCTCGTCTGTTTAGACGGCAGGCTCTTCAGGACTCTGACTGTGTGTTTAGATAGCACCTAGAATAACGGGGCCTTGGATTTGGGCCGCTCAGCTACACCAAACAAACAAATAAATAATGAATAACGTCGCTGGCTGGGGTTCCTACAGGAATACAAATCACAAAGAATAATGTTTGCATTTGAAAACCGTCGACGGGCTCATGGATGATTTGCAAACAGAGAGAGGGGGTCAGTTCCTTTTGAATATCACTCACACTGGATAATTTAACCAGCCCCATTCGTTCTCTTTCTGTTTCTCATCCTGCTCGTAACTTGGGAAATCGTGAAAAGAGCAAGTCGTTTGAGAACAAGTTATCCACTCCCCTCCCCCATTGCAAAAAAATGTTTTGGTTCAGACTGAGATGTGAGTGTGGAGTCAGATCACTTTGCTTTTTGTCAGGCCCGGCTCCCCCTGTTCCACAACAGCGCTCACTCCTCCAAATAAGAATCTATCTGCTTTCGAAATGCAGTAAATCCCCTCACCCTATGATCAGGGCCGGCTTTAGGAAGTGCGGGGCCCAATTCGAACAGTTTCGACGGGGCCCCGGCAGGGATGACTAAAAAAAAAACCACGTAAAAAAAATACGTGGGGCTTATACTCACCGGGCGGCGCTCCTAGTCTTCGGCGGTGGGTCCTTCACTCGCTCCGGGTCTTCGGCGGCACTGAAGGACCCGCTGCCGAAGTGCTGCCGAAGACCCGGAGCGAGTGAAGGACCCGCCGCCGAAGTGCCGCCGAAGACCCGGAGCGAGTGAAGGACCCGCCGCCGAAGTGCTGCCGAAGACCCGGAGTGAGTGAAGGACCCGCCGCCGAAGTGCCGCCGAAGACCCGGAGCGAGTGAAGGACCCGCCGCCGAAGTGCTGCCGAAGACCCGGAGTGAGTGAAGGACCCGCCGCCGAAGTGCCGCCGAAGACCCGGAGCGAGTGAAGGACCCGCTGCCGAAGTGCCGCCGAAGACCCGGAGCGAGTGAAGGACCCGCTGCCGAAGTGCCGCCGAAGACCCGGAGCGAGTGAAGGACCCGCCGCCGAAGCGCTGCCGAAGACCCGGAGCGAGTGAAGGACCCGCCGCCGAAGTGCCGCCGAAGACCCGGAGCGAGTGAAGGACCCGCCGCCGAAGTGCTGCCGAAGACCCGGAGCGAGTGAAGGACCCGCCGCCGAAGCGCTGCCGAAGACCCGGAGCGAGTGAAGGACCCGCCGCCGAAGTGCCGCCGAAGACCCGGAGCGAGTGAAGGACCCGCCGCCGAAGTGCTGCCGAAGACCCGGAGCGAGTGAAGGACCCGCCGCCGAAGTGCTGCCGAAGACCCGGAGCGAGTGAAGGACCCGCCGCCGAAGTGCTGCCGAAGACCCGGAGCGAGTGAAGGACCCGCCGCCGAAGTGCTGCCGAAGACCCGGAGCGCCGCCGGGTGAGTAAAAATTAAAAAGGCGCCTCTAGCCAGGGAAGGGATTCTCGGCCACTTCTCCCCCTGCCACTGGGCGCGGGGCCCTTTTAGGCGCGGGGCCCGATTCGGGGGAATTGGTGGAATTGACCTAAAGCCGGCCCTGCCTATGATGGGAGAGGCCAATCTTTCGGTTACAAATTAGACTGGTTCAGAGCAAATGTTATTGCTTAGGGCATGCAGGATGGCTTAACAGAAAAACGTTAGACTGCCAGTCTGCTCACTGCTGCTGGTTGACTCACAAAGCATGTTTCTCCTTGGGCGTAATGATTTTGCGGATATCCATCTTTTGTTCCTGTAGACATGGAGAAATTATTTACTGAGTTAATATTTTACAGGGAAAGAGTTCTTCCCTCACTCTGCCTCTAAAGCCCCCGGAGGGACAATAGCAACGCTGCCCTGAGGATGTAAAAGATGACAGTATGACTGGCTAGAGCTATAAAGAGCTACTACTGTGCTCAACGCAGGGAAGGTCTGAAACGGACGGAGGAATAGCTTATGGGACAAGCCATAGAACACAGTGAGGGCAACACAAGGAAGAACAGTTTTCATGCACTTATGCAATTAGCCGTGGAACTTTTTGCCATAAGATATAATTGAGTCAAAGACATTAGTAGAATTCATTGAAGGCCCGGTCATTTATATGGCTAACAGTAGTATCCAAAGTGAAATAATATGGTTATTTGTTACAAAAGAAGACTTTTGGAAGGGTTATAAACCCTCATGCTCCAGGGCATAAGACAACCTCTCATGGGGGTCAGGAAGAAACTTCTCTGGGAAAAGGTTATTTGATCAGTTCCTTCTGCAGGATTTCTTGCACCTGCCTCTAAAGCAGGTATTGCTGACCAGTGTGGCTAACAGGATACTGGACTTAATGGACCACTAGACTGATCTAGTCTGGTAATTTTTATGTTCTAATGAAGCTCCAGAAGAAAATTAAATTATTATTATTTATTCTTTGTATTGCAGTAGTGCTGTGGAACCCCAGGCAGGGTTCAGGGCCCCATTGCATGCAGTTCCCAAACTTTCCCCCTGCATGATGCCATTTTCAGATGTATTGTTTCCCATGTTTTGCCTCCCAGACAGCATGGAGGATGCCATTTTAAAATGGCGTCCTGCAGGCGGCGTAATCTCATATGCACCGTATGTACTAGGTCACGCTGTGCTGAGGACGCCATTTTGCTCCACAGAATGTGCTACTCTGAGCAGGGCCGGCTCCAAGGTTTTGGCCGCCCCAAGCAGCCAAAAAAAAACCAAAACCAAAAATACCGCGATGGCGATCTGCGGCGGCAATTCGGCGGGAGGTCCTTCGCTCCGAGCGGGAGTGAGGGACCGTCCGCCAAATTGCCGCCGAATAGCTGGACGTGCCGCCCCTCTCTGGAGTGGCCGCCCCAAGCACCTGCTTGCCAGGCTGGTGCCTGGAGCCGGCCCTGACTCTGAGGACACCATTTTGCTCTACAAACACCGACTAGAAAGACCCAGAGAGTTTACAATCTAGATTAGTGCTCAAGAAATGGTCTTTCAATAGCATTCAGTTTTGTGATAAGAGGAATAATGATGATCATATTTTATATTTATTTTCAATACCTTTATTTATAGATCCCAACATTTTCTTTTCTTTTTTTAACAAACTCTCAGACAAAATCTCTCCTCCTTATGCTATCTGTACCGGAGCTGGCCTAACAGTGCAAATGGTTATCATAGATAGTCATTTGAATACATATGTGAAATTTGATTAAGCTGTGTTTGCCACTAGAACCGGGTGAATAATTTTAAGAACTTTTTTTTGGTGAGTAAAATAGTCAATGAATAAATTATTCCTCAAGTATGTGTGCAAATGGCTCAGCACTGGAAATGTTGCTCAAACCTCCAGGATTCTTTCACGTCCACGGATCCTGATGATATCTGAAAGACTCACACCTAGCAAACGGCATGGCACTCAGTTTATGTGCCTCTGAAGGATGACTGGCTAAGCTGACCCTGTGGGGAATTAAACCTGTAACTACAGGGAGTCTAGTCTCATGCCTAGAACTGGTCACTCCCAGGATTAGAGGAGACCATGTTTCCCTAGTAGGCTTTACCTTACCAATCCTTGCTCAAAGCAAGTCCATGAGAAGTCTATTTCAAATACATTCCAAGATTCTCTACGATTTCAGTATCGAAACGCTGAGCTCAGTTTAATTCTATGGCACCCATTTGACATGGCATTGCAATAGTTGTAGCTGATACAGCATGATAGAGTTTCCAGACAGGCACTCGACACATTCACTTATATCAACCAATGCCCATCCCCTCGTTCTCCTTTGCACAATGGTTCTTGAGGATGTTTGTCCATTAGAGCAATTTATTTAAATGCCTTTATCCCACTGAGTTTAAAAAACAAACAAAACACACACAACAAAATCTACGCACTAATGATACAAAACATTTTGTTCTGCTGGCTAAAAATCAAAGAGTATTTTATGTTTATTCTGGGCTTTCTACTCATCTGACTGGGCTAGAATGTATCCAAGCAACTAGTAGATTAGCTACCATGTAGCTATGTTGTACAGCCTAACGGAGGAAAGCAAATGACACATCTATAATTGATGTAATACATCTACTTACATCCTCTGTCTCCCCCCTGGCTTGAATCATCTGCTGACATGTTTTTTTGTTTTGTTTATTTAGACGTGGTATGTGTATTTTTCATACCGCTAGGCCCACGGGTCATTGAGATGAGGCTATTCAGCATGTTGAGTGCAAGCTGGTTGGCTGCTCAGTTGGATTTGCAGCTGGTGAACTAAGACAGTGAGGCCACAGCCCTGTGTGCTCAGCAGCAAAATACGTCGAGTTCGGAGCAGCGGGGAGAGGGAAACCTGTGTCTTCCCAAAATGAGTTTGCTGGTGGTTTTTGCTATTGTAATCTTAGCCCTAGGAAATGGCACGGGATGCACAGCAAAGTGATTTCGGCAACCACACATTGGGCCGTTGCTTCTACTCCGCAGGAACCCCCAAGCACTCCTGCCCTACCCAGACTGTAGTTAGCACCAGTTCTGCTCTGGACACCTGGCCAGCAGGAAGTGGACTGGCTCCAGTGACTCTCCTTCTATAGGCAGTATAATGACTCAGCCAGGATCAGGCTCACAACCTGGAGGTGGAGAGCGGTAGCCTATCCCCAATGCCCGGAGACATCTGCTCCCTTCAAGTGTATTTAAGACAAATTATTCCTTATAGGAGCTCTGCTGAGTCACCTTGGATCAGTAACAGATGCCAGGTGTTGGGCGACGTGGTGTTAGGCGAAAGCCCCAGCCAGACATTGTATGGGCCATGGGTAAAACTGAGGCCTGTGCAGAGAACCAGCCTAACACTTTTACACTGCTTAACGCCCCCAAACCAGGCTAAAGTAAGCGGTGCAGGAGCCTCATGTTGGTCTGCTGCCCGGGGATGGATTTCAGCGCTGGACTCCCCAGGGGTAGTGTCACGATGGCCATCTCTAGGCTTGGCCAAACAGGAGTTCGACCAGCCGGCCTGTGAGCGTGCCTTTGCTCTCCTCAGCATGCAGGGTTGAGATCTTCAGTCAGAGATATGGGGGGGGGATATTATAAATCCCACCCTGCCCCTGATTGAACACAGGTGGTGCCTAATTGGCTGTGCACAGGGGACATGGTCGAGCTGAATTTTTGATCTATATAAACAAACAGCTTTAAAAGTCGGACGAGTGAAACCAATTTACAGACAACAGCAGAGGCCGGAGACATTAATGGGCACTCTGAGCGCTCCCATAACAGGCTGTCAAGTGTCATTTCTCACGTTACGAGTCACCGCCGAGTTACAGGGCGAGTGTAAACACCACGGCCAGGAAGATTATATTAAAAAAAAGTGCTCTTGACCCTCCGATTCAGACCAGGGCTCAGGTATGTCGGTTAATGCTGTAAATAGCCCGCGAAGGCTCGTGAATGCCGGCGTGTTTGCCACTGGGGCCTCAAGGAAAGCTGAGGTTTGGGAAATCAGTCTGTTTGCAGATAGCTCTGCTGACAAGGGGTGAAATTCACTGCACCGGCACAAAGCCAGAGGCACCGGAGAATCCTTGGCACCAAACCACCTGGTGTGTACCTGTGCACAGGATGCAAAGACCTGGCTAAGTATCGCTATCCTCCTTTTATACCTGAGGAAACTGAGAGGAAGTTATTTGCCTGGGTAGCCATGTGAGTCAGTGAAGGAGCCAAAAAAAGAACCCAGGAGTCTGGACCTGGAGCCCTGTTGGGGACATGAAATCCAGACACATCCCGCCCTGGTTGACTGGAGTGGGGGAGTCTCCCAGGGAGCCCTGGGAATGATGGGGGATTTCAGTGCCCCTTCTTTAGACATGGCATTGACCAATGAGGAGGCTCCAGATCTCGCTGAGAGTCACTGCAGTTGTGGTGTGCATGGTTCAGCCCTGGGCGAGGCGAGTTAGAGGGACAGTTCACCTCCTCAGCTGGCCCTTTGCCTAGCACGCCTCCAACAACTGGCCTCGGCTAATCCAGACATGGGCAGCATGTTCCCATGAAGCCCCCGGGAATGCCCTGAGAACACGGCCACTGCCGCCCCATGCTTTCACATCAGCGAGCTGTGGGACCCCGGCACTCACAGGCTGAGACCGACGCAGAGTGGGGCAGCTGGGGACAATGCACCACAGTCCCTCCAGGGCTGCTGTCATTAGAGACACTTGGCACTTCTACAGCACCTGCCTCATGGGGATCTCCAAGGGCTTTATAAGCGTCAATAACCTAAATCTCACAGCCCCTTGTGCTGTCTAGTAAAGTACAGGCATCATCATCCCATTTCACAGATGGGAGAGGCTCAGGCACGGAGAGACTGGTCACCCAATTTGCCCAGCTCCAGAGATTCCAGGGGAGTTACTCTTGATTTACGTCGCTACAAGAGCTCAATCTGGCCCAAAGTGATTTATCCAAAACAGTTGGGAATAAAACCTGGATTCCTGACTCCCCGTCCTCTTCTGTGACCATTAGGCCCCACTCTCTGACCACTGTCACTAGGACTGAAGCTGAGGTTGTGGACTGAGCCACCGGATCATTGCACTGGGTAACCAGGCACTGTGCTAAGTAAAACATGAATTGCTCAGAATCCAAGCAAATAAATTATTTCCATCTGGAACGAGGATGCAGATATATTTTAAATTGCCAGCTGCTTTCATCCAAATATATTTTGCAGTCTGATTTCTCCCTGCTTGCTGTTTTCTTTTCTTTGGTCTTTTTTTTTATTATTATTATTTTTGCATTTCCTTATTCTTTTGTGTCTGTTTATTTTTCTGGGAAGGGTTCAAAGGTGAAAGGGATCACTGGCGAAGTGGAAGGACAATCTGCATCAAAACCCACGAAAGTGGCCAGAAGGAAATCGAGGCCTTTGATTCAGCCATACTGCTCATCCGGAACCCATACAAAGCCCTGATGGCTGAATTCAATCGCAAGTATGGCGGTCACATCGGATTCGCTTCTCACGCACATTGGAAAGGCAAAGGTATGCTAGTCACCTCGATACTTTTTGTACCAGTGTCACTCGCTGGTTTGGGTTGGAGGGAAAAAACCCACCCATTCAGAACAAGTCTCAGTGTTTTGTGTCAGCATTTTCAAAATGAAATGTGTTGATTGTTTGGATTGAAACGACTTTTTGTTCCAAAAGGTCCTTCAAACGTGCACAGTAACTTGTATGCAGGCTGAGTTATGCATGCCACTGCCCTCTAGTAGCTGGAGGTATGAAGAAAAGACTGAGGCTAACATACACAATGCTCCTTTTGCGTGTGTTTTTCAGAGCTGTGCTACAGGACAGTTCACAGTTGTAACATCTATGTACAGTACATGAGGGCAGAGGACATTACAGGATTGCAAGGGAACTAATGACTTCTCATAGCCAGCAGCTTAATGTATAATAATAGTATTTGCCCTTACTTAGTACAGAGGCATAATCACCCCCCTATTACAGATTTCTATATTAAGGCACAGACCACTGAGGTGACCAGCCCACAGCAGGTGGTCAGCCTGTGACTGACCTGGGACTAGACTCCAGGAGTAGAGTTAAGTGACATTTTTTAGACAAAACTTTTTTTCAGTAAAAAAATGCAGATTTGGGGACACCAAAACACTTTGTGTATTTGTGCTGGTTTCACTGACTGGTTTGGGTTGAGGAAAAAAAACCCAACATTCAAAAAGTCTTATGATTTTGTTTCAACATTTTCAAAATGAAATGTTTTGATTTTTTGGATTGAAATGACTTTTTGTTCTGAAATTTTCATCAAATTTCTTTTAATGCGTTCAGACACATTTTAAAATAACGCTTGATGTAGAAATGAAACATTTCACTTCAGGATTTCATTCGACCCAGAATGATTTCTCTTTCTCTCTCTCTCTTTTTTAAACTTTTTGATTCACTGAAAATTTCAAAACCATTTATATTCGGTTCAATTATTTTCCTCATTTTTTCAGAATTACCAGCAAACTGAAAAATCCACTATTCTCACAGGTCTCTCTCTCCCGGAGTTCTGATTTCCATTCCACGGCTTTTACCACTAGATCAGAGACTTTGTGCTCATATTTTGCACAGAGGGGAATTTCACCAAGAGAGCAAACTCAAAAGGGGACTGGATATGGAGAAAGGGAATTCAGCCTTTAATCTGGGCAAACATTCAAGATAAAGATGTTTTGCCCAGCTCTGATGCATAGAGTTTGGTTGGTTTGGCTGGCAGAGGCAGACAGAGAGGATGCTGGGATTGATTGTCCCTATCTTCTTTTAACTCAGGGGCTCTCAAACTCAAATGACCACGAGGGCCACATGAGGACTAGTACATTGGCCCGAGGGCCACATTACTGACACCTCCCCCGCCCTGCCCTCGGCCCCGCCCCCATTCCAACCCCTTCCCCGAAATCCCCACCCCAACTCTTCCCCCTTCCTGTTCCCAGGAGGTGGAGGGGTGTGGGGTGTGGCGGGGGCTCAGGGCAGGGGGTTCGGCTGCAGGAGAGGTTCGGGGGGCGGGCTCCGGGAATGGGGAACCGCGGCCAATGGGAGCTGCTGGGGGCGCTGCCTGAAGCAAGAGCAACACACAGACCCCTGTGCCCCCCTTCCCCACGTTCCAGCCGCTTCCCGGAGCGGTGCGGGGGCAGGGCAGGCAGGGAGTCTGCCCTTCCCCCGGTGCACGTCGGGCTGGAGCCGCTCTAGGTAAACGCTGGGGGGGCCACAAGGAGCTTGCGGGCCGCAGAAAACAACCCCGCGGGCCGCATGCAGCCCCTGGGCCGCGTGTTTGAGACCCCTGTTTTAACTCATCGTACAATAGAGATAACACCCATTGAGCTGCAGCAGGCTTGGAACACGCAGCTTTTGCAGTTGGTTCTCAAACACCCATCAAAGCCATTTATTCCTCCTCCATTTGGAACATTATCCCTTAAACAGTGGTGTTAGCAGAGGGTGACACCATCACTCCCATTGGACTATTCAATTCAGCCTTCCTATGTGCTGAACGGAAACAGGAAACCTGTGACTCAGAGAATGCCCCTGCAAGGGCTGCCTTTCCCTGTGGTGTTAAACCAAAACAAGTAGCAAAAGTACCTTCCTCCAGGTACCATCCAGTGCTTCTGCACAAGCCCAGCCTGACTTCACTACTCTACCAACCCGTGGGACTTCAATGCTTGTAAGAGCCCATTGGGAGGCCTCAGATAAGCTCCGACATGGCGCTGAATCTCTGCTTGGTGGAATGAAGGAGAAATCCTCCAGGGTTTTCCCCTCTGAAGCCAGAGCTGCTCTCAGAAAGGGGCCTGGCCTCCTAGCAGAAATCACTATTATCAGAGCATTGCTTCAGGATGAGGCCATAAAATACCTGGCCCTGACACGTCTTCCGACTTGATGATCTTTCCCTCTGAGTGACTGGACATTTCATGTAGGAGCCCCAGCAGGAGAGAATCCTCCCCTCTAGACAAATCAGTCGCAGCCTTTTAATTCTGCACACCCTGCTGCTCCGGAGAAAGCACCTTTCCCAGCCACGCACAGACACATATTGTGGATGCTTGTTAATTACAGCAATTTACAAATTGCTGTTGTGAAATTGACTTCATTGGAAAGAGTTAAAATATTTAGCTTGATTGAACATCTGCTACCCTTAATTCAGAGTTTATTTAAGGGGATCTCTTCTTGTGTTGTTGGTATGTGCCTGGATTTCATTATTGCCACGTGCACTGAAATGCTCGCTCTCTCTCTCTCTCTCTCCTCTTTGCAATGCCACCAATACCAGAGACATGACCAGAGCAAAACCCCAGTGCTGACTGCAATCCAAACTTGGGGAAAGATTCTGCCTTTTTCAACACAGCTCTGAGCACAAGGTGGTGCGTCAGGGGCACCGTCCCAGGAGGAATTGCTTCCCCATTGGCTCTGGGGCAGCAGCGATTTGCTGTTGACTTAGGCCAGTAACAAATCACAACACTGTTTCACACCAGCTCATCTGTGCCCGGGAGGTGGAAGGCGTGGAGCCTCGTCTCCGCCCATTCCTCACCCATTTGTGCCAGTGGGGAGTAGCTGGGGTTTGTGTGTCTTGGAAGCAAGGTCTGGGTAGCCCATGCGGGTGTGTAAGGGGGGGTTGTGCTCTGCCATATCCCTTGCTGCGGGCACATGAACCAAGTCACTACCTAGCCCTCAGTCTGGGGCAGTTCATAGGTTCAGAAGAGACCATATTGATCATCTAGCCTGACCTGCATGACAGAGGCCATAGAGCTTCCCAGCATTAATGCCTGTTTGAACTACAGCAGATCTTCTAAAATAACAGCCCATCTTGTGCTCACCTCTGTGGTTACATTTTAGCAGTTTAGGCCCCTCTCTAGGACTGATGTGAAGGCTGAGGGAATACAGGCAGGAGAGGGTGCTGAGTCTTTCTTTGGAGTATGTGTCCCTGTGCTGAGGGTGCTGACAACAGTGCTATCTGGAACAGCGAGTGGTAGGTTTTTTGGATATCCATCCAGGCAGCCCCATCTGCTGATCTCCTTCAAATGACTGTCAGAGATAGCAGGCTGGATTTTATTTTCAATTATCCAGAGCTACTCCACTGAAGTCACTGGGGTTCTCTTGGACTTACATCCATACAAGTGAGATCAGAATCACACCAATCAATACTTGATGGCTCCTTAAAAAGGCTACAGGACAAAGGCAGTTGTCCATGTCTCCATCTACTGTTGATGTTCAGGGGACAAAATTCCCGCAAAGCCCTGCTCAGTTTTTGTAGCTCAGGGAAGGGCAAATGTCAATGGGTGGCCAGGCAGGCCATTCCCCGACCTGCACCAATGGGGTCATTTTCAGGTTTCACGATGCACACGTGGGCAGGTTTTCAGGTCCAGTGAGCATGTGCATATTTTCATGCCTCCCCGCACTGTACCCACACCTGAAACCTTTTCCTTTAACATACTGGTCTGGGATAGCCAACAGCTCCAGATATTTCTCTGTGTAAGTTTGTGCCAGTTGGGTAGAGCGCTCGGCATGATTCACCGATTGTCAGCGCCGGTTCCAGGGTTTTGGCTGCCCCA